>NC_084532.1:25300798-25900798 GCF_024500275.1 Phycodurus eques | reverse complement strand
TTGATCCCATCCTCTCCCAATACCAAGCCAAAATTTTACAGAATCCCACTCCCATCCTTTTCCTCATTTTATACTCCCGGGCAATACTGCTCTGTTTTTACTAACATCTTGAAAGTTAGTTTGTTTCTTCTTTCTTTCGTTATCAGCAGTGGAACATGGGTTGGTTTCACTAAAAACACCGGTTTTCTGACCCAAAAGCTGAGAAAATTAGCTTTTTGGGAAAAGAAACATGTCAAGAACAACAGTGACTTTGACGCTAATATTTCTTTGCCTTTGTGACACGTAAAACTATATTTAAAAAAAAAAAAAAAAGAAAATGGCTAAGAAAGGGATTTTGATCACAGCAATTTATTTACTGATATTCAACTATAGAATGCACCGTAAGGGATGCTAACTCACCGCTGGGCTCAAGTTGAAAGCCAGTGGCTATTTTACATGGTGTTCATCATTCACTCCATGAACTGAAATAATTTCTCACAAACGTGACACACACTGTCTAATAACTTCTGGGACACATACTCTGTTTATACCATACATATACATGCTCTGTTCCAGTGTCAGGTGCATCAACTTGTCCACCTTCCATGTTGGCCTTTTTCTCCCTCATAATCAATGTGACAAGCTGCCATTCACTGCCCTAATCTTTATATTCTACTCAAAAGCTGTGCTGATATCAAATCTATTAATACAATGCTACCATCTACAGAGATCTGGTAGTCATTACAGTGGTTTACAAACGTGAATTTCCACATACAAGATGGGCGAGACCTTCTTCCACCGCTACCCACTGAAAAAACGTACTTGACGAATATATACCTTGGTGGCAGTAAATTCCAGTTGACAAATATAAATGTCAATGGCATTGAATGGGAGCTAAATTCTTTTTTTTTTAACTTTGCTTGAACATTGATGTATTCAAAGCTCACTCGTAACTCAAACTTTGTCTAGCAACACAAAAAAAAAAAAAAAAAAATTCGAACAACTAATTTCTTCTAACCTGAAAAGTCTTACGTTGGGGCACTTGTAAACCAAGGCACCATTGTACTCAAAAACAAAGACATACTTGGCAAGGAGCTCTATGAGATCTTGTCTGCTCATGCCGTCCGGTATCAGTCTGGGAATTGCAGCAACACACGTGCGGAAAAGGTCGATCTTTGGCTTCCTTTCTCCCCTGTCAATCAATCAAACCGCAGTAAAAAATAATTAAATAAATGAAATGAAAAGAAAAAAAAGTCCAACGCGCACACAGACACAGACGCAGGAACATACGTGATCATGTCCTCCGGCTCCTTATTAGACATTTGGACGCTGGTCATGCTCATGGAGCGTCCCACCTCCTTGTCCAGGTGTCTCAGGATGTTATCCAAGGCCTTCCTTACTTGTGGGTAGTACAGAGACATGCCTAGGAAGTGACAAGTCACCATTTAGTGCTGATCTGCCATATTGTTAGAATCAAGTAATCCCCGGCAATTGAAATGCCATTAATCCATTGCAGCCTCCCAAAAGCCACCATATTTTTTTTTTTTTGTAGCAGTTTTTATTTTTAAGAAAAATAGCACTCTGTTGTATAACATTACGCAACAAAAAATACAGAATGTAAAGAAACAGGTTTTATAAATGTAATGAGTATACGCACTGTTATTGAGTTAACTTGCTTACTTCCTCTTACTTAATGAGAGGCACTAAATTGTGGCAGGTCTGTGCTAACTGGCATTTAACATGAGTTTAAATGTAACTGGTTCATTCTGAACATAGCCACATCCCCAGTTAAACGAGGGTGTGCACATTTGTGCATCCACATTATCTCAGTTTTTTATTTTTTATTTCCCCTCTAGAAAATATTTTTTTTCAATTGAGTTGAAAAGGTGACAAAGTTAACTTGGTCTTACTTTTAGTATCACAAAAATCTGGCATTTGAAAAAGGGTGGAGACACTTTATATCCACTGTTTATATATAAACAAGAACCAGCCATAATAATTTAACTTGTCAATTTATTTGTGAGTAAGCTAACGTAGCCTCTCCTGTCTCTCAATGTGTCAAGACTCAAGCATACCTATGACCTTGGCCTCCTCGTCAGTGAGCGTGGTGTTGAGGAAGATCTTTTTTACACGCAGGGTATTGCCAGAGGGCATGATGATGCTGGTGGTGGGCATGGGGGGTTCACTGTCCTTCTGCTGCAGGCTGTTGGCAATCACCAGGAAGGCTCGCAGGCCGATATTCATCCTCTTGAGGAAGGAGGAGATGAGGTGAAAACAACAGACTAACAACACATTAAAAAACAAACAAACAAGAGTTTATTAGTGATGCTTTACCTCTGGATTGATGGTGAAGGTTTTGTGAAACTTGCCCACACACAGGAGGTCGTAGATGATCTCCTTCATGGCAAAGTCCAGTCTTTCCTAGCATCCAGAGACACAGCAGATAATCAATTTGCAGCAAAGGGAGTCACAAATCCATACATCTATATCTATACACACACACACACACGAATACATACACACACACACACACAGACACACATTTTTTAGCTACCTGAGCAATGAATTGGATGATTCTGACAAAGATGTTGAGGGGTGTGTCCCGGGGCACCACGCTGCGGGAGCCTTTAGGGAAAAGTGCTGAAACGATGCTGAGTAGTCGACTAGGAGGAGGAAGAAAACCGAAAAACAACTTCAAATGTCCAATTTGATCTTCAAGATATAATCTACGGTGGTATCGTGTTGCGAGCCAAAATTTTAGTTAAGAGCTAACTTCTGATATGCCGCCACTCGACTGAAGTGAAAAAGGATGAATAAATTTTTTTTATTAATTTCAATGGGAAAAGCTATTTGATACATGAGTAAATTTAGATATGGGTCTGGTCACGGAACGAATTAAACTTGTAATTCAAGGTAGCACTGCGTGTGTGTGCGTGTCTGTATATATTTTATATAGGGCGACAGCTAAAAAATTATTTTAGAATCAAGTTTCTACAGATTATCAAATTGAGTAATCGGATAAAAAAAAGTATGTATTATGCAGATATTATTTCTGTCCACTTAGGGTCACGATCCTCACGTTCTACTGTAGTTTCTGTGACTTTGAGCGTGTATGCCTTTCAAAGGCTGGGCCCGGCCTGGGGAGTGATGTGGGTGTCCGCGAATGAGAATGCAGAGTTGACTGGGTGTTAAGGTGTTGAGTGACTCAGCGTGAGTTGTGGCCATCGGCAGCTCATGTAGGAATGTGCTTATTAGGCATTTGTTTTTTTACACTTTGTTACAATTGAAGTTGAACGGGGCCTTAAAGATAAACTGACCTCTGCGTGACAGTGTTGCTCTCACACTTGATCCTGATAATGTACACCCACAGCAGCCTGTACAGCGACTCCAGAGCCACTCGGGACATTTTGGGGTCTTTGTTCTGCCAGAATAAAAAGAGAAGCATGTGAGCGACCGAATTTCATTGCACTTTTAGGCTGGATTTACACTGTAGGTCCAAGTTCACCACTGATTTCATGCTAAAATCAGATTTTATTGATTTGATTATCTATTTTTATGTAGTGCAGGTCGTGTAGGTTGGAGATAGGCTACAGCGCATTCCCACTTTAGGCGCATGTCGCAAAATATTTTCTGAAAAAAAGTATTTTGCTAAAAAAAATCTCACTAAATTATGGGAAAAAATTACCCCAACCTGCCTGGACAAAAATCTGGTAAAAAGAGGCAAAAAAAAAAAAAAAAAAAAAAAAACTTGACTAACAGCACAAAACTGGGACAAAAATATCACACAAAAAAAAGATTTATAGGCAGCATCTTAGCATTGGACGCATTCCTACTTGCTTACAAATTTACTTTACATCGCAAAATAATTACCAAAACATTTTATAAATCTGGCAAAACTCAGGCAAAATCTGTACAAAAAAAAATCTGTCAAAAACATGACAAAAGAACATGGGGAAAAAAAACAGGCATTAAAAAATTAACAAAAATCTGACAAAAATGGACCAAAGTATAACAAACTGATAAACTCATGTTTTACAGTGGATCACGTCCTATTACAATTAAATGACAGTGGCCTGTACAGTGGGGAATATTTGTTTTGGAATTGAAACCTTATTTTAGTATTTATTAATGACCTTGCTTACAGTTATCCTTTCCTGAGAGGGTGCTGTCGAAAACCGTGCGAGACATCTGGCTCAATTAAGCGTAAAAAAGAGGAGGAGCGACAGGATCGGCCTCAAACATTTCATAATAACTTCTTCTTTTCCTTTGGGCTTGTCCCTTTAGGGGTCGCCACAGCGCGTCATCCTTTTCCATGTAAGCCTATCTCCTGCATCCTCCTCTCGAACACGAACTGCCCTCATGTCTTCCCTCACGACATCCATCAACCTTCTCTTTAGTCTTCCTCTAGTTCTCTTGCCTGGCAGCTCCATCCTCATCATCCTTCGACCAATATACTCACTATTTCTCCTCTGGACGTGTCCAAACCATCGAAGTCTGCTCTCTCTAACTTTGTCTCCAAAACATCGAACCTTGGATGTCCCGCTGATGAGCTCATTTCTAATTTTATCCAACCTGGTCACTCCGAGAGCGAACCTCAACATCTTCATTTCCGCCACCTCCAGCTCTGCTTCCTGTTGTCTCTTCAGTGCCACTGTCTCTAATCCGTACATCATGGCTGGCCTCACCACTGTTTTATAAACTTTGCCCTTCATCCTACCAGAGACGCTTCTGTCACGTAACACACCTGACACCTTCCTCCACCCGTTGCAACCTGCTTCTTCACTTCCTGACCACACTCACCATTGCTCTGGACGGTTGACCCCAAGTATTTAAAGTCCTCCACCCTCGCTATCGCTTCTCCCTGTAGCCTCACTCTTCCCCCACCACCCCTCTCATTCATGCACATATATTATGTCTTACTTCGGCTAATCTTCATTCCTCTGCTTTCCAGTGCATGCCTCCATCTTTCAAACTGTTCCTCCACCTGCTCCCTGCTTTCATTGTAGATCACAATGTCATCTGCAAACATCATGGTCCACGGGGATTCCAGTCTAACCTCATCTGTCAGCCTATCCATCACCACTGCAAACAGGAAGGGGCTCAGGGCTGATCCCTGATGCAGTCCCACCTCCACCTTAAATTCATCTGTCACACCTACAGCACCTTTGCCCAATGTCACATCTCAATGTATTCCTTTCGCCTCTCCTACTCACTAGGAGAGTGCTCAGTGTCCCACTTCTTCTTAGCCAACCTTTTTCCTTGTATGATTTCTGTGAGGTTCCACCACCAAGTCTCCTTCTCTCCTTTCCTGCCAGAAGATACACCAAGTACTCTCCTGCCTGCCTCTCTGATCACCTTGGCTGCAGTGGTCCAGTCTTCTGGAAGCTTCTCCCGTCCACCGAGAGCCTGTCTCACCTCGGGAAGAGGTGAGACAGGCTCCACCATTTGTCCCTCCACGTTCCTTTCCTGGATGCCGTACTTACCCATCACTTCTTCATCACCCCTATTTCCTTCACCAACATGTCCATTACAATCTGCACCAATCACGACTCTCTCTCTGTCTGGGATGCTCAGAACTACTTCGTCTAGCTCCTTCCAGAATTTCTCTTTCACCTCTAGGTCATATCCTACCCGTGGGGCGTAGCCACTAATCACATTATACATAACACCCTCAATTTCAAGTTTCAGCCTCATCACTCGATCTGATACAATTTTCCCCTCAAAGACATTCTGAGCCAACACTTCTTTAAAATAACCCCGACTCCATTTCTCTTCCCATCTACACCATGGTAAAATAATTTAAACGCTGCCCCTAAACTTCTAGCCTTACTGCCTTTCCATCTGGTCTCCTGGACACACAATATATCAACCTTTCTCCTAATCATCATGTCAACCAACTCCCGAGATTTTCCTGTCATAGTCCCAACATTCAAAGTCCCCACATTCAGTTCAAGGCTCTGTGGTTTCCTCAACTCTTTCTGCCAAAGAACCCGCTTTCCACCTGTTCTTCGACTTTGACCCACAGTAGCTGAATACCCACCGGCGCCCTGCAGGTTTGACGGTGCCGGACGTTGTTAACCCGGGCCACGACCGATCCGGTATGGAATTCTTTGGATGAACGCTCATATTTGTTTGGCAAAGTTTTAAGCCGGATGCCCTTCCTGACGCAACCCTCTGCATTTATCCGGGCTTTGGGACCGGGCTACAGTTTGCACTGGCTTGTGCCCCCCATAGGGCTGCATTCAAAAATTTCAGAATAACTATACCCCGATAAATGCTTCTCGGCAGGAACCCTGCTAATCCGACTTGAAAGCTTGTAGACGGACGTAGCGCAACAGACCCGAGATCAGAACGCGCATGACTAAACTCATCATTGCGCTTTCATGCGCATATTTCCACTGGGCACTTTCATCATGCAAATGTCAACCTGGTTTGCCGAACAGCATGACAGGAGGATTTGTAACGCAAGACATGAGGGCAGAAGGTTTTTTTTGCTTGGTCTCTGTCAAACAGCAACAATGTACAGTGACGAACCCACAAGTCCAAATCAAAGTCCTCTATTTGTTGCATTAATTTGTTTTTCCCCAACCCTGAAAAAAAAATTATCAGCAAAAACTCCCTTGAAATCGACATATCCTCATATACTAGCTGCATATAGCAAAACACCTTTCACGTGGAAACGTCAGCTTTATAGTTGCCATTCATTCGTCACTCTGAAAATGAAACACTGCATTAATATCAACTAATACTGTTCTTCCATCAGAACAGTCAACAGACAAGACTTTGCTCCAACCTTGATACACAAGAACCTACGCAATCAGTCGATCATTAATGCAAACCAGCTACACACCAACAACTTTCCTCATAATTTCGATTCAGAACTTCCAGAAACCCCCGTCGCAGTAACGTAACCTTTCACCAGGCAGGTAAAGGCATGGCAAACAACTCACCTGCAGCGTCTCAATCTGCTTTCGGATGCTGTTGTTAGACGGCATCTGGAGCGGGTGGATGTGAGGAGGAGGGGTGGGGGTGAAAGATAAAATGACAGCAGGCAAAGAGTAAAGGTTGGTGGGGAGATTAAGCACAAAGACACAAACGTGCAAGTTATAAACGAAACAAAAAAAAATGAAAACAAAACCGCACATGCTAATACAATACGCACAAAATTTTTGTGATATTGCTTTTGGGTGAAAATTCAGGATGAACCTAAAATGCACTATAACCTTTACAGGTGAACTTAATTTTTTTAGTTTTTGAATGTATAACTTAAAAATTTTACTACTTCTTTGCACAACGTAATGTTCTCTAACAAGGATCTGAATGGCTGAATTGACATTAAATGCATATATATATATATTTTTTTTTTTAAATCGAGTAGTCTACCGATTATCCTAACTATAAAAAATAAAAATGGGTTTTGCATTATTCGAAAATACATGCATGAGAGGTGCAAGTATTATTTTTTCCCACTTGGGGTCACCATCCTCACATTCTTATAAAGTATCTGTGACTTTGAGTGTGTATAGTCTTTACAAGGCGGTGCATTGCCTGGTGAGTGACGTGGGCGTCAGCGAATGAAAGTGTAGATTCGCCTAGCAGTGAACTAGCTAACTCGTGAGACAAATTTTTGAGTGACCCGGCGAGAGTTATAGTCATTGGCTATTGTGCATGAATGTGCCTTTTACATTTTAGTATTCTTACCGCTTGTTGAATAAAGCCATTACAATTGTGCCAGCGGCTGTGTCTATCCTTGACCTCTTGCAGGGACATGACTAACATCAGAGTTGGGTACTAACGCACTACATTTCTGGCGTTACAATTCCTTTTTTTCAGTTTTTGATAAATTGTACTTAAGAGTAGTTTTAATGCAACATACTTGAGTATTTTTGTGAAAAATACACTATTTTTACTTGGTTACATTGACCTACATTGATCTCATTAATTTTATTTTTTAACTCCATTATTGCATTATTGCACATGACTGCGTTACACCGTTTCAATGGAACTACTTGTGACCTTTGACTCCATTTGACCAATCAAATGGAGCCGGGGAGTCACGTGACCACATACAAAGTATTTGCGGCTTCCTGAAACCTGGTAAAAACGAGAAAAAAATAGCAATGTAATTTCTGCCTGGTGAGCTTATTGTGCCATGTGGTCAGTGTAGTAAACAAAGAATGCTAATTCAAGACAAGTTCTCCTCGCAGAATTTGCCATAATTTATGGTATTTGACCAAGATTACATGTATTATTGTTTCAGTTGAAGTGACATTTTTGAGTAATATCTGAATTTGCACACATCCATGATATGTTTATGTCTCGATGTTCATGCTGTGATTTAAAAAATAAATCTGAAGTTACTCACCAGGTACTAAGTACTTAAGTAGTTTTTTCACTGGTCATGCAAAAAGTACTGAAACATTGAAAGGTTTCCAACAGATCAAATTATCTGTAAAGGTTGTGGTGCATTTAAGTTCATCCTGAAATTTCACCCCAAACTCAAATACCCCTAACTTTTTGTGAGATTTGTACGTTACAAAATAATTCTAATGTGTTGGCAATCTGCTGTGGCCTTCAATTTAAGTAACATGAAAAGATAACAGAAGACGAAGCGGAGGTGATGTGAACACATAGGAAGGAGGGGATTTTTAAGTAGAGTGGAACACCTCAAAAGTTGAACAGTTTTCAAGAGTTCAAATCCAAAATTTGCTTCAAAAGGCAAACTTTTGTACTCAAGGAACAATTGGATTTTGAATATGGACAGATGTGCAAGCTCATTTGTAGACGAGGTTAAAAAAAATGGTTAAAGCGTAGCCATTGTTTATTTTAACTTATTCACTGCTGTGGGGCCTTGGTATTCATCAACTGGAAACCAACCGACTGCCACCTATGTATAAATTATTTAACGTTTTTCACCAGGTAGGCGTGGAAGAGGGTCACGCCCAACTTGTCTGTGAAATTCAGATTTGTAAACCATTGCAATGACTAACAGATCCCTGCAGATGGCAGCACTGCATTTGAGATCAGCGCATCGTTTGAGTAGGAGATAAAGATTAGGTGGTGAATCTCATTTGTCAAGAATATGAGACTGGAAGGTGAATGAGGTAATAAAAATGTTTTTTTTACTTAATATATAGTGGCCAACTTCACCGCACACTTAACTGACAATGTTAAAATGTTACTTCAAACACTGCCTCTATGGTTATTTTTGTTAAATGACAAATTAATTCATTTGACATCATTTCGTATGGGCATTATTACTTTTTAAACGACGAACAACTTGGAAGTCAATCGGCTTCTTGTGTTTTGGACTTCTGAGGTGCCACTGTATGTGTTAAAAAAATAAATAATAATAATAAAAAAATAAAAATGGTGATGCAAAGATAAGGCAAACTAAAGAAAGCCTGCAAATATTTCACCTGCAAAGCGACAAGCTGTAATTTTGATAAGATTTGAGTCATCCAAGTCTTGCATTTTAACCCTGTGGCAAGTGTAAAGCTGGACAGAAACATCATAGCAAGCAAATGCCATTTGCTTGACACTGATAAGGTTGTGGGAGGGGGTGGTGGGAATGCAATTACTACTTTGCTTGGCCCATGTGTTATTTCATACAGAGCTGTTGAGTTTTTGACAAACGACTCCTTTGTTCACCGTGAGATTCTTGTCTGGAGTTCCCAGAAGCAGCAAAATGCCTCTTTCTAAACTGGCATGCAAACACAACGGCCGCCCTGATGCGCTCATGTGTTTGGCACGATGCTAAGTGTTGATGTATTTGGAAAAGAAAGCCTGACACTTAACTCCTAATGAACAAATTGCTGAATTTGGCCTTTTTTCTGGGGGCAGTCCTGTCTCTTGCAAATGAGCCACTGCTCACACCACCCACCTCTACTCCATTACTTGCTTTGGTGCTGCTGTTTTGGTTAGTGAAATCAAAAATGCTGCTCATGGTTTGTGTGTGAATAAGACCTTGGTGGTGCTTTTTTTTTTTTTTTTTTTTTTTTTTTTTTTTAAACTCACATGCCACAGCGTTAAAAAAAAAAAAAAAAACAAGAGGGAAAAATTAGATGTATGACAACAACAAGCCTAAAATTGTCTCAAATCCTAAACCAGAATCAGCATCCAGAGAGACGGATTGTTAATTAGGGGCCAACTACAAAAATCACGATGGTGGTACACACCCCACTGACCATCACAAAGAGACACACAGAAATCACCAAACAATCTCCCTCTCCAATCGAGGTAAGTAACAAGAGTCATTGAGTCAGTTAAAAGGCGATCACGGAGGAGACTTGATTTCCGAGGAGTCATGCACAGAGCTGAGTGAAAACAGCACTTGGAAATACCATTTTCGGTGGCAAATGTATAACATTTTGGTGCAAAGTCATAGAATTAAATCACAGAGCTTGTTAAAATCCGTTGAGGTTACCTTAAGCAGGGTACATATATAATAATCGGGTCCAATTTGAGACTATTTCCTCCCTTTCAATTGAAGTCAGCCAAGGCCCGATTAGCGGATGTCCCGAACCTTAAAAGATCATCTTGTGGCGGTGGGTGTTAAGAGTGATTTTACTTCCAAACCTGCTCAGAATATTAAGATTTCATTGTGTGTGAGATGTGCTGTGTTGGTCATCGAGTACGCCACACACGATATGAGCAGTAAGAAAATGTGGCAATAGTTGGCTCTCACATTTTAAAAATTGGTTCCGATGTTAAAAATTGGTTGTGTCACTTGCGTGTACCCCGCTTTAGTCATTAGATGGGAGTTAAGCGGGGTCGACACATACCGATAATCGGGCTGAATTTGAGCATTTTTCCAAGTTTCCGACTAAGTCAGCGAAGCCCCCGTCATCGGATTTGTCTAAGAGATTATCCTGTGGTGTGGGGGTGTGCGAGAAGTTATTTTTCCTCCTCGTTACCAATTGATGTCTCAAAAGATTATCCTGTGGGGTGGGGTGTGTGAGAAGTGATTTTTCCTCCTCGTTACCAATTGTTGGCTGTCTCTCAAAGATTATCCTGTGTTGTGGGGTGTCTAAGAGTGATTGAATAGTGGCGATAGTGGGCTCTCTTACATTAAAAAAACAAAAACAAAAAACATTTAAAGATCAGTGACAACGTTAAAAATCAGAATGCGTGTATGTCGCTTTATTCATTTGATGGAGGTTAAGCGGTGTAACACACATGCTGATGCTCAGGCCAAATTTGAGCCTGTTTCTTCTCTTCCAATTGAAAACAACAAAAGACATTGTCGGATTGCTCTAAAGGATTATCCTGACTGATTATCCAGTGGTGCGGTGTTTGTGAAGAGTGATCAAAGTGAACAAAAGCCTGATTGTCAAATCTAAAAAAAATATACATTAGGATTATTATTATTTTCCTCCCCAATCTGCTCCGAAAATAGAGATGTCATGCATGGTGTGCTGTCTTGGTCATCTCGAAAACAGAAGTAAAAGCACACATCACGATGGTGGGCTCTATTTTTTAAAATTGGTTGAAATGTTGAAAATAGGTATGTGTGTAGTACCTCCGCTTAACATGTATATATGCTGCTGCTAAATTTAGATTACTTTTCCTTTTGCCCTTAGAGCACTAAGTCATGCTCCCCTCCCACCCTGTGAACAAAGACTGTATTATCAGCCAATGCAATTAAGTGCTATTCCTGTCCAGATATGCTGCTTGACAATGGGTGGGACAGAACATCATGATCTTCAAGACACAACCACAGGGCACACCAGTCATAACCAATGCGACTTCAAATTCAATCAGCAGCATCAAGTTAACCATCACAACAATGAAAGCAAAATAGTCACGCTGTTGTTTCTATCACCAAAATACCAGCACGGGATTACGTAACACCAGTCACGAGGACTCAAAAATGAATTAAGGCATTGTCAGGCCAAGTCCGCGGACTCCATACGGTCTTTGTGCGAGCTGTGCGGATCGCAAACCTTGGGGTGTTTACCTTTAGGTGCGAGAGGCAGTTTTGCAGGAAGATGTGCCAGTTGTTGAGGAAGAACTGTTTCTGGCTGACACACAGCAAGCAGGTCACCAAGGGATACAGGGCCTGGATGGGCGAAACGGTGTGCGTCAGTAATCACACACGAGATAGGAAGCTGACAATCATTATCTGGAGAAATGTTTGCCATGTCCACGTGAGAAAATCCAATTGAGTATGAAAAGACGTTACGAGCATTTATTGGCTATGCTTGATATCCAGTTTACGACCCATGTACGACAATATTCTTTGTCCTCAGTAGTAACACAATGTGACGCCCTTCGTAGAACAACTGACTCTTGGCCTAAAACACAGGTCTTACCAGTGAATGTTTTTTCCACTACAAGTGACACTTTTAGCCCACTACCTGCAGTATTCAATTAAACCTTTATAGTAAACTAATGTGCTGCACTTGTTACACTACTAAACCCAACTAGTAGGCATGTGTCACGCACTAGTAGCCTCCTGGGCCCTACAAGTAGCACCTGAATGGCCACTAGTCGTAGTAGTTGTCCTACTAGTACGTCACAGTCGGCGTACTAAATATTTAAAACAAAAAAAAACATCACTTGTAAGACAGTCATTTTACTAAATTGTGTGTGGCATTTACTGTACTTGCTGTGGTGCTAAAGTTTTGGTTAGCAACAGAACTCTATAATATCATAAGCCTAATAGATATTTACAGTTAGGGACACTATTTGTGGAAATATGTTCTTGGGATATGTGTGTATGTGGATGTGGTTGTATCGTATCTGGTGCTTTGGTGCTGCTGTGTGTAAATTCACAAATCCGCAATGTCCACATGTGAACAATGGACATGAAATTAAACAGTTGAGATGGAAATCAGGCATCGTATTGACCAAAGAGTGCTTCTTTCTGGAGCTAAGGTCAAACGTGGTCTGGTACAGCTTCTCCACAAAGTTCTTCAGGCACGGCACGTTGACTTCATTTTTCACCGCCTGGAAGACAAAGAAACTAATTACCGGGAGGCGGGCTCCAAAAAACACAATTACACTCAGAGAGGCATTCGAGAGGAGAGGCGAGAACAAAGTGGGGGAACTGGCTTCACTCACGGCCGCGACTGGGATGAGGATCTCCACAAAAAGGCCAGCGAGCGCATGTTTTATGTCCTTGTCCTTGACTTCTAAGAAGTACTGGGCGCACTCCTACAAAGACATCAGGTAAAAGTTTAAAGAAGTAATGACGACACATGAGGACTGACTTTAACATGCAGCATTCACCCAATGAGAAGCACAACTTTCCAGTCTTCACACTATTTCCTCACATACTATAGGCTTAAATAATAGCTCTCAAAACCAAGCGAGGTCTTTCTAAAAGTATATTATTTTGATACAACTAAGTGTGCCTAAGTATACCTAATGTGAACAAAGAGGGTAGAAGAGAGGCGGGCAAAACGTTGTGCTATAGGGCTAGATTTGATTTTTAAAATGGACAGATGGGCCAGGTCATTTCTAGGTGAGGTTAAAAAAAAAATGTTACGTGTATGTAAAATGCAAGTAATAATGTATTCATCTTTTAATGTTCTTTACCTGTAATTAATTTACCAATTACTTAGTTTAATATGTATTTAATTGTGTTTATTCTACTAATATTTTTGTATTTTACAAGGTACAATAAATCTATTAAACAATGGGTTATTGAGATACATTTTGAAAAATACATGTAAACCAATATTATTCAAATAGTTTTCATTGCTTAATATTATTTATATTTAATTTTATTTAATTAACCAATTATTTGAAATAAAAATTAATATGTATTTAAATGTGTTTATTTTAGAGATTTTTTTATTGTATTCATTGCAATAAACCCATTAACCAACTGTTGAGATCAATTTAACATTGAAAAATTAATGCATGTAAGAAATGTGAAATAATTCACTCATTAATTATTCATAATTTGATATTTAATAAACCAATTACTCAATAAAATATATCCATAAATGGTAAATATATATATATATATATATATATATATATATAATTTGATAAATCATCATGCGTCGTCAAATGGTATCTATTTTAGCTTTCATAGTTATATATTCTTAACTATTTTATTTTCACTATTTAAGTAATTTTATTGATATATATTTTATCACATATTTTCACATTCGTTTTACAGTTAAATGTTAAAAATATTGCTTAAAACAGTGCTTATATAATTCTAAACAGGGTTTCACAATTGACCGAATATTTACAGTTGAATAGATTCCGATGGGGGAAACCGTTTCAAAAGTGAGTTCCGACTTGGTGGAGTTTTGTAATATGGTTGTCAAATCAAACTATTTACGAGTGACGGGGCTCGAAATGAATGCTGTTACAAAACCGAGGCGGGATGAAATGAGGAAACAAACCACCGCGCGCGTCATTAAAGACACTCACGAGGAAACAAGTAATGCTTTGCGAAGAGCTCAATGAGGAAAATTAATTAAGCCACATGCATACTTCTTGGAAAAACCTCTGGACGTTATTCATTGGGTTTTATGAGGCGTTACCTGTTTTGAACAGAGCGTTAAAGTCGTAAAAAAAAAAAAATAAACATCTGGTGCGATTTAGCGAAGAATCTTATCAGCCGCAATATGACGGCTATTATGTTTATAGGTGTGTCTGAATGGAAAGCTATTTGCGCATTGATTCCATACCCTTGATATCGAGCTTAAGGTTCATGTACTAGCGCGTTCTTTGTCTTTACTAGTAGGACAATTTTGGCATACTAGTAATATAATGACGTTAACTCATTCCCTGCGTGGATGTTAATGTTCCTCAATTAGAATTAAACTTTTTTTTTTTTCCCAAGTGAAAGATGAAAGTCTATTCTTTCTTTTGCTCGTTTCAGTGCTAAAACACCATATTCTTTGGGTCTTGAGAGTGGGGGGGTGGGGGCAACCTGTCAAAATGCTTTAAAACGGCTGGTAATATAAGGAACTGCTTTGAAAATGCTGGGAGTAAATGAGTTAATAGTGAGGCAGTGATGACAACTTGCAGGCCACTACTAGTACTACGAGTGACATTATACTAGTAAACATCTACCACTTTCACCAGTAGTGCTCGCAGCAAGCAGAAGTCAATTAGTGTACAAATTTGCCTCACTACTATACAAAAGATGTCCTACTAGTGTGTAGAAATTTCATACAGCAGTGGAGGGCAGTAGCGGAAAAAAGGTTATGACAGAGTCATTCTACTAGTACGCTGAATTGTGTTACTCGGGATAAAACGGACCTTAAGATGTATATCAGGGATATGGAATAAATGCTGAAACGGCTTTTCAGATGTCAGTAATTCACCTGCATGAACAGGAAGGACGCCTCGAAATCCTCCACGGGGTACATTTTCACCCGGAAGAACTTCATGCCCATGATGAGGCTGATGATGCTCTGCACGATGTAGGGACTCTGCTCTTTTTTCCGGAGCTCGTCCAGCTCAGTGTTGAACTTTTTCGTCACCGCTAAAAACCTAAAAACAAGCACACGCACAACATTATAACAGCTCAGGACAATTCATTACTTTTAGTTTGTATTTCGCTTTGGCTTCGTTTTTCTAAATTTAGTTCGGTATAATTAGTTACTTTTGATTATTATTTTTTAAATGTTTAGTTTAATTTTATATTAGTTTTAGTGTTAGGTTTTTTTTTGTAATAAGGGGTATTTTCCAGGTGTGGGATTTAAAAGTTCACAACAACAATTGTGAAATAAAAACTCGACAAAAGATAAAATTTTTAATAAATGCATTCTGTTAGGAAAGATGAACAACCAAGCCAAACTGCAATAAGTGCTGTAAGGTCACACCCCCAATGCTACATCTTAATTTTACCTAATTTAGTTTTTCATTATGATTAAAATTTCTTTTAATTCCTCCTCAATGTTGCTCTTTGTATTTGTTTCCACTTCGTTGGTTGTTTCCATATGATTGATACAAGTGTAAATATTGCTGCTGTGACTAATTTCCCTCACGGGATTAATAAAATATCCATCTATCCATCTATCTATGTACAGGACAGTGAAGAATACTGCTTCTGAGATTACATGCGGCTATTGTGCTTGGTAAAAACACCCAACAGACTAAAGAATCATGTAGATTAGAGCCCAAGTAAATTATTTCAAATCAACCAAAAAGGGGCGGCACGGTGTTCAACTGGTTAGAGCGTCTGCCTCACTGTTCTGAGGACCGCGGTTCAATCCCCAGCCCCGCCTGTGTGGAGTTTCCATATTCTCCCCGCGCCTGCGTGGGTTTTCTCCGGGCACTTCGGTTTCCTCCCAAATCCCAAAAACATGCGTGGTAGGTTAATTGACAACTCTAAATTGCCCGTAGGTGTGAACGTGGGTGCGAATGGTTGTTTCTTCTTATGTGCCCTGCGATTGGCTGGCAACCCCGCCTCCTGCCCGATGATAGCTGGGATAGAGCGCCTGCGACCCTAGTGAGGAGAAGCGGCTCAGAAAATGGATGGATGGATGGAACCCAAAAAGGTTAGTTAGGAAATCAATTGACAAAGAAGAAAATTAAGGATATTTTTTCTTATTATTATATTTCATATTGTTTTGTTCGTTTTCCTTAACTATCATAAGCTTACACTGGCAGTGACTCGCAAAGCTACATGTCGGGTGTAAGACAAAAAGAAATAACTAACTTTGACTGTGTGAGAACTCCAATGACCTCCGCGTACAGGTCTGCGATGATGTGCACGTTGCCTGTGTTGGGGCCACAATATCTGCAGTGACACAAAAGCATCAGCCACTTACGTCATTTAGAACAATTACAGTAAACCCCCCCCTTCATCACGGAGGTTATGTTCCAGACCCCCCCATGATAAGTGAAAATCCGTGCTATAGAAATACCTAAAGAAATATGGAAAAAAAAAAATTGTCTTTTTTCACTCGAAATTCTATTAGGGTCTTCAAACACACTTAAAACAATACACACACATTCAAACACATAATATATTGAAAGAGGGGGAAAGAGCGAGAGAGAGAAAATGGATTTAAAAAATGTCGAAAATATCAAAATTAATAACACGTCGTACAAAACATAAGGTGTCCCGGAGAGGCTATATAGCGGGGGTTTACTGTAACACAAAACCGAAAATCACATACGTTTGTGCAATGCCAATGACACCTTAGCTTTTGGGTCCAGGGACCCTATACAGCACTGGTATCAAACTGGTGGCCCCGGGGACCAGATCCGGCCCGCCACATCATTTTATGTGGCCTAAGAAAGCAAATCATGCTTCATGTTTCTTGTAAAAATATAAAAACTGCTAATTGTCTTCTATTGTAATAAGTTAAAACATTGAGATATTGCAAGCATTTTTTTTAACAATCCCATTTTGAAAAGATATGTATTAGTTAAAAACATGTTTTTATAGGCTTCTGATTTCAAAACTAGTTATCTATCCATCAATTTGTTGTGTATATGAAATTATATGAGGCGATGATTCATTTATATGGGTTCACAGTCATAACGGGCCTCTGAGTAAAGTCCTAACTATGATGTGGCCCAAGACAAAAATGAGTGTCACAACTGCCATACAGCTAAGGAGAATTTCTTTTCCCTAAAGGAGCCTCTCATAAAACCTAACACCAATTAAACATAACTACCATGTGTTCAGTTACAAGTCAATTTACGAGTTGGTCACAGTAAAATGCAAACTCATAAGTGAAGATACCACTTGATGATACCACTTCATCCCCCCCCAAAAGGACATTTGAGTGAAAAATAAATATATTTTGAATTGCAACATTCTTTCTTGACATTAGCACAAATATTTGGGGTACAAAAAGATCTGAACTAATGACAACTAAACAGTATTAACACCATGTTTGTATTACTACGCGACAATTTTTTTGTTTGTTTGTTTAGAGTGCTAGAATGGCTTAATAATATATACATTTCAATGGAGAGAAAGATAATTTGACATAGAAGACACACAAATTAAACTCAACTCAATTTGATTTATCCAGCACTTTGAAAAAACAACCGTAGCTGAAACAAATTGAACAACTATTAAAAACAAAAACAAATGAGACACTGAGCAGTCTCATGCTGTGTTGAAAGTCGATGAATAAAAATGTGTTTTCACACGAGTTTAAAAAAAAAAAAAAAAAAAAGAACAGTAAAACAAGGCCCCACTGTATTTTTATTTAGGACCTCTGCTATTAAGTCACCAGCTACACTGAAGTTGTGTTGACTTACCCCTCTTTGTGTTTAAAGTGCTTAAATGCCAGGTTTAGAACTTCGTGTACTAAGGTGTCCGGCACTGGATGAAGAGGAATCTGTGACAAATATAAACAAATTACTCTTATTAGTCTGCACTGATACATTTTTCAGGTTTTTCTTCGTTGTTGTTTTTTTTCGCATTGCGACATTTCATTTCCTTTAGGAGCTGAGCCAAGGACAAGTTAGAACTGGTCTCCCGGGAGTACAGCTTTGGGAATGTTGCTTAAAAATTTGGACGGTCTACTTTGGCCATGCACCAAGGCTGGAAATGGTGGAAGTGTTGATTTATGAGACACCCCCTGTAGGTAAAGGCCTCAATGACAACAGTACGGCGTGTTCTGAAAACAATTAGGTTTTTAAATGTGTACAAAAACGCGTCTTTCTATGTGCTATTCACAGATGAAATTAATAATGAGGTATAATTAATCACATGCACAATAGTTACTCAGTCGAGGAAATTATGTTTGACACTTCCTGCTTTACAGGAGTCGCACCAGTGAAGTAACAGAGAGCAAATACTTTGTTACTGCACTTAGATTTTTCTGGTATCTATACTTTGAATATTTGTATTTTGGGAGAAGGCTTTTTTTTCCTGTTTTGGTTTTGATCGTGGCGGCACTGGTTGGAGCATCTGCCTCACAGTTCTGAGGACCGGGATTCAATCCCCGGCCCCGCCTGTGTGGAGTTTGCATGTTCTCCCCGTGACTGCGTGGGTTTTCTCCCACATCGTAAAAACATGCATGGTAGGTTAATTGACAACTCTAAATTGCCCGTAGGTGTGAATGTGAGTGCGAATGGTTCTTTGTTTGTATGTGCCCTGCGATTGGCTGCCAACCAGTTCAGGGTGTACCCCGACTCCTGCCTGATGATAGTTGGGATAGGCTCCAGCACGCCCACGACCCTAGTGAGGAGAAGCGGCTCAGAAAATGGATGGATGCATGGGAGAGCCTGCAATTACAGGGTTATTAGCAGTTCTAGCCATGTTTCCTCTTTTCCTCCGGTCCAATTTCCTCATATACTGGTCGTTGAACTAGCATGAGCAGAAGCGGTAGCACAGTTCTTCTCACTGCGGTCAAATGACCTTCACCGAAAAAAGTAGTCACCTGAAATTTAAATGTATTTCCAATTTTGGCTTCATTTTTTAAAAATTATCTTAAAATAATTATGATAATATTATTAACTAAAAAATATGAATTAATGTAATTGAATTTCTAATTATTCAATTAATAATTTACTGTTACCGCTGAAAAGCTGAAGCTGAACTTAAATGCTGTGGAATCAAATGTGGAATTTGGGGAATGTAGGAAATTTGGAATGTGGAAAATATTTTGTAGCTGGAAGCTCAGTCAAGAAATATAAATATCGAAGGAGGTGGGAATAATGTAGAATGTGTCTAAATGCGGGAATGTAAACGTGGAAAAATGTGGAATATTACTGTCAAAATGTGGAATTTAAGGAATGTAGGAATTTTTAGAATGTGGAAATTGTTTTGTGGTTGGAATGGTCTGACAAAGTTAAGAAATGTTGGAGGAGGGAATAAAGAAGAATACAGTATGTCTACTTGTGGTAAAGTACAGAGTGTAAGTATGTTTTGTCCTTGTGCCAGGCACATGGAAAACAACGGAAAAATGCAAAGCAGCATTAAAAGCAGCAACGACGGCTCACCCTTTTGAGAACTTCCACTGACACCAGGCAAAACATGAAATCTATGGCTAAGTCCCTCCTCTCAAGAAGGTAGTCTTTATCCCGGTGCTGCTCATCACTGCAAAAAAAGAAAAGAAAAGAAAAAAAAAAAAAAAAAAAAAAGGGAAGTCACGAGAGGGAAGCATTGCAGAAAAGAAATCCCCAGATAAACTTCAACAATGTATCTACCCACCCTTTGGACTTTGTGCTGGAACGAGGCCTGTACTCATACGACTCGTCTTCAGTGCCGCTCTGCCGCCGGTACCAGTCGAAAAGCGTACGCAGCAGGGAGGGCAAACAGTGTTCGGCTATGGAGCTCATAGAGCTTATTAACTGGAAAACCAGAGCACAAAAGAAAAATAGTTAATCTTTAGCACGTCTATGGCGTTTTCCATTATGCGTTACCATTAAGCTAGCAGGGGGATTTCTAAAGGCAAAGTTGTTCAGATGCTTGAAATACACAACTTGTAATTCTTTTTGTTGAATGTTTATTGACAGTAAACTCAAATAGGAGCAGCAAATAAACAGCTTGAAGCCTCTTTTTTGAAAAATTGTTCGCCATCTGCCAAACTGCTGCTTGTTGTGAAGTAAGTTGAGTTTAAATAAATTGTGAAGTAAGTTGAGTTTAAATAAAAATATCCGAACGACGGCTCATAAGTCAGGTCCCTCCTATCTCAAAGCACCAGTGCATGTAATTTCCTTTTTTTTGTAGATAAATCTGCAAAGATATCAAATAAACATTTTTCACACTGTCATTATGAGGTGTTGCATGTCAAATTTTGAAATTTCCATGAATTCAGAATCATTTCATCCATTTTGGAATGTAGCTGTAATTTAACAAATTGAAAAAAAAGTGAAACACTGAATACATTTCAGATGCGCAGTAAGGCCACTAAAGGTTTCACAGAAACAAACAATGCAAGCATGTTTTATAACGCCATGGATTCAGTATCTCTATTAGCCACCAGTACTGTCACTAATTAAATAAACTAGTCAACTTTTAAACTGGGTTGATTTCACCCTCAACATAACAAGAAGGTTAAGGCTATTTGACTGCTTCTCAATAGGGTTGAGGTTAGAGGATGATGGTGGCCACACCATGAGTTTTTATCAAAATATAGGCCTTACACACAAATGAGTGTTTTCATTCCTTTGTCAAGGGATTGGAATATGTCGGGCTTTTTTTCAGCAGAAGGATCCTTTATCCCCATAATGCAAAAACTGACCTTAATCATGTGGAACCATCTCCTCAAGTCATTTTCCTTTAATTAGGCTCATTTTAGAAGCTAATTATCAAATCTAAGATTAATATCAGCGATATAAACAGACACGAGAAATAACATCTGTAAAAACCTCCCCAGAGAAACCAAAACTTAAAAGCTCATTTAACCTCAATCCTATACGCAATCATTTAGAACATCAGTGACCTCAAACACATGACAGAGTGAAAGATGTTGGACGTGGCAGGCGTTGGTCAGCGGGCATGCAGGGCGTCGACCGTGGATGACGGCCAGCGGAGTTACGTAAGCGTCACGCCCACCGCTGCCCCTCGTGGCGCCAGGCAACCACACGCACGCACGCATGCAAACACACACACACACACACACACACACACACACACGCACACAGAAACAAACAGATACAGAGATAAAGACACATGCACACATACAGACACAGACACGAACACAAATACACACAGAAACAGAATCACACAGACAAACCCCCTACACACAAAAACAGACACACACAGATACATAAAAAGACACATCACACCCCAACAACACACACACACATGACAGGACACTCTGACACACACACATACAATCACACACAAATGCACATGCGCAACAGCGGCCAGGGGCTGATTTAGCGGCGAGGATGACACAGCGCTTCGATGCGGACTGACTTCCCTGCCCCTATTCTCCTCATCAGCCTGGTGTTTTGAACAAAGCTCTGCAGCAGGCCCCATTGTATACATGATGGGCTGCTGAATGGGGCATTGATTGGCTGCAACTAGGGGGATTCAAATACTGCGCACAAGTGCAGTATGCAACTTGGCAGCAGGGGGGTAAGCGAAACAATCACACTGCCGCACTGACCTGGTCAAATTGTGCATCCTCCCCTCTCTGAAGGGACCGGGACAGAAGTTTCTCCTGGAACACGGAAACATTAAAACGTCAAGCAAGTGATATAATTCATATTTTTGACCGCAATTTTCACAAAAACAATTTTAGCATCAAGGGATTAACTTGCTAGCTTTTTATACGTATTGTTAACATAAAGAAAGGCATGAATTGCATCTGTGTCGTGTCTCATTACGCCTTTGTTGATCGTCATTTAAGTTCAGATGAAATGTTTTGTTCTTTTGACGTACTGTAGACAGTTGCAGATTCGTGGTTTATCATTGATGAATTCACCGATTTGCGGATTCTTGAGGCAACCTTTTGACGGAGGCCATCACTTATTTTTTATTTATTTTTTTAAACCAAATCCCCGGGTTATTCATGTTTTTTTACCCATAACTATTATATTGAACCTGAAAGATTTTCGCTATTCACAGTCTGCGTGGTCTCTATTCTCCGCGAATAGCGGAGGTCAACTGTATTATGAAACAGTGGTTAACTTATAACGGTAATAGCTGTCCTGTAATATTTGTTGAATTAATTCAGCCGATTTTCCTAAAATTGCTTCATTAAAGTATTTATTTTTTTATTCTATATATTTATTGACAAATGTATATACAACTTTATATAGACAGTACATTAAACATGATTGTATTTTATTAAATATTCATTTGATTATTCGTTTATCTACAAATTGATTGTTTAATTGGCTCATGTTATTAAAATACAACAATAGTACATACACATTGAACAATTTTGTATTTATGCATTATTTTATTAAACACAGTTAATAATAACTGATTAAAATAAAATAAACAATTAATTATTATTTTATTAAAATTAATCATTTTCTATTAATTTACCTCACTAAATAAAAATACATTTCATATATAATGTATATTTGACCATTACAATCAGAATGAATTCATTATAAATATATAATACAATGAACTATTTTACATATTTTATATTTATTCATTTGTATTGATTTGAAACGGTTAATAGATATATTGTAAATAAAATTAAATATATTACTTGACATATAATGTACATTTAACAATTGTTTATTTATTAAATAATTGGTCACAAATAATTGAGTATGAATTATTATTTTATCATTTAAATTTCATAAACATTTTATTTCTCAACCGAACACTTGGTTAATGCATTTATGTAAATTATAAAATACAGAAATAAACAACTCTACATATACAATGAAGTTTTATTACACAATTGGTTAATTTATAAGAATTCAAATTGTAAAAATGTAACATTTGAGTATAAATTATAATTTTATTATTAAATTGAAGTATTTTATAATATTACATTTATTTTTATTCATTTATCACAACCAAATAATTGGTTAATTCATTTATGTAAACGCTACAAACATTTTTGTAAATTAAGTAATTTCAGATTTACATTTAACAATTTTGTGTTGTATTAACTTATACAACTAATCATCATTCATTTAAAAATGAGAATGAATTGTTATTTTCTTAGTTTGCATGTTCTCCCCGTGCCTGCGTGGGTTATCACCGGTTACTACTGATTTCCTCCCACATTCCATAAACATGCATGGTAGGTTGATTGAAGACTTTAAATTGTCCATAGGTGTGCCCTGCGATTGGCTGGCGACCAACTCAGGGTGAACCCCGCTTCCCGCCCAAAGTCAGCTGAGTTAGGCACCAGCACACCTGCGATCCTAGTGAGGATAAGTGGTTCCGAAAATGGATGGATTTATCATCATCATGTCTGTTTTCCAAATCAAATGTGGCCCAGGAGTGCAAATGTTTGCCCATCCCAGCTTTAGTGGGATCAAGTAATGGAGCGTTCTTCCCAAACTGCACATCGGAGGACAATCAGTGAAGCGTGTTAAAGATTAATCCTCGCACATAAACCTAACGAGCTTCAGCTAACGGTCCTCGAGGGTTTTACGAGGTGGCGGTTATGTCGTTAAAAGGCGACTCACCAGCGGTTCGGCCATCACCATCTCAATCTTCTTCTCGGCCAGCACGGCGAACTCGGCGAATAGGCTCTTGATGACGAACTCCCCGGGCTTGAGCTCGGGGTCGATGGTGATGATGGACATGGCCGCGAAGTTGTGTTTTTCCCACGGGAGGGGAGTCGCCGAAGCGGGGACGCGCCGTCTACTCACGCTGCTGCTGACCGGTGCAGAAGCTGCGAGCCAAAGGGCAGAGGTCAGGGATCAGGGAATGACATGACATGTCAGACAGGAAAAAATAAAGTAGGGAAGGTCGTGGACCTAGACATCTTTGGGAGGAGGAAATTCATGGGGAAAAATATTGCATTAACCATGCATCTACACTCTCTGGTTTTCATATTAGTTACAGCTCTAAATAGTATGAATGTACATCATCATCCCCATGGTGCAACTGAACCCACATTTATAGATGCGTCCATCTATCACGCACAATGTATAATTTGACATTGATTTTGCCAAATTCTGACTTTTGCTCAGGGTTTTCCCAATTATTGTCAGGTTTGTCATTTTTTTAAATGGATGTTTATCTGTTTTAAGATTTAAAAAAAAATTCAGATTTATTTTTTATTTTTACTTTAGTTTTATTCAGATTTGCCATTTTTTTGTCATATTTTTGTCACTGTTGACCTCATTTTTGTCAGGTTCTATTACAGGTTTCATCATCTTTTATGTTTTTGTTCAGGTGTTTATCAATATTTGTCAAGTTTTTGTGGCCATACATTTATCATTGTAGGAGTTCACTCTTATGGCAGCAATGTTACCTGAATTTGTCACAAGTGAATGATTTGCTGCATTTTAAAATTATTAGTCAAATTGTATAACAGAATTTAAAATTTTTTTTGTTTGTTTTCATTTTTTTATCATTTTTCTGGCATATTTTTGTCAAGTTTTGTCACACTTGTCAGTTTTCTTTAGTTTTTAAATGGTGGGAAGAAAATACATAAAACGTTTCCTTTCCTTTTCCCCACATGTGCATTTTGTATGTACCTCACATCATTTGCTTGCCTTGCATGCAAACGAATAAGAATTTCAGGAGTTTGGGGTTGTTTTAAGGTTAATGCTATTAGGCGAGCGTTTCCAGGAGTAACATTTTATGTCGTTTGACTAAATCACATTGCAGCAAGCTTTAAGGTCAAGGATCAGAGAAATTTATTGAGATGAGATAACATTGTAATAAAACCCGGACAAAGGCTCACACGCTACATGACCCTAGACAGAACAGCAATAGCGGGTATTTACTATTCAATACGCTAGAGGAAAAAAAGCACTCGCCCCCACGAAACGCATTGTCGCACGACCAGCTCGCAGTCAGAACTTTGAACGGCTTATGAGAGAATTATGTGACGGCTGTGGGAGAATTTGCAGTCTGAGCCCACAATGGCTGAAAGGGCGGCCAAGTGAGCGGGCGGCTTCAACAATAACTACGCCTTTACCTCATCTTCCCCTCTCAGGAAGCGTTTGCTTCTTGTTTTTGACTTCTTTTCCCAGAAAAACTCATGTGCTACAAAGTTTCACTCATACACTAGCACATCTGCCTCACAGTTCTGAGGATCGGGGTTCAAATCCCGGCCCCTCCTGTGTGGAGTTTGCATGTTCTCCCCGTGCTTGCATGGTTTTCTCCGGGCACTACGGTTTCCTCCCACATCCCAAAAACATGCGTGGTAGGTTGACTGAAGACTCTAAATTGCCCGTAGGTGTGAATGTGAGTGCAAATGGTTGTTTTTTTCCTATGTGCCCTGCGATTGGTTGGCGACCGGTTCAGGGTGTACCCTGCCTCCCGCCCGAAGATAGCTGGGATAGGCTCCAGCAGCCTGCGATCTACGTGAGGCTAAGCGGTAAAGAAAATGGATGGATGGAGATATATATGTATTTCTAACTCTTTTATTTGGTATGTTTTTAATGTTTTGTCCACTATTTTTTAACAATTTTTGTATGTCTTTGTCAGATTTTTATCCATCCATCCATTTTGTTCCACTTAGCCGAAGTCAGGTCGCAGGAGCAGCAGCTTAAGCAGGGAAGCCCAGACGTCCCGCTCCCCAACCACTTCGTCCAGCTCTTCCCGAGGGGTTCAAAGGCGTTCCCAGACCAGCCGGGAGACACAGTCTCTCCAGCGTGTCCCGGGGCCTCCACCTGGTGGGACGTGCCCGGAACACCTCATCAGGGAGACGTCCAGGGGGCATTCTAACCAGAGCCCGAGCCACTTCATCTGGCTGCGTTCGACATGGAGGAGCATCGGCTCGACTCGGAGTCCCTCCCTGATAACAGAGCTTCTCACACCATCTCCAAGGGAGAGCCCGGACACCTTGCGGAGGAAACTCATTTCGGACGTTTGTATCCGCGATCTTGTTCTTTCGGTGAGGACCCACAGCTTGTGACCATTGGTGAGGGTACGAACGTAAATCGACAGATAAGCTTGACGTCATCCCTTACCACTGGTGTCCACCAACGGGGATGGAGGATGGCCACAGCTCCGGTCGGCCGCATCAACAAATGGAGGCACGGAACATTTTTATTGTCTAATTTAGTTTAATTAAAAAGTTGCCTTATTTTTCTAGATTTTTGTCAGCGTTTTGTTTGTATTATTGACAGATTTTTGGCTGTACTTAGCCAATTATTTTGTAATTAAAAAAAAGAAAATAATAAACCTCTCCAAAATGGTAAAATAATTTTTCATATTTGTGTTATTTTCTCCAGATTTTTGCCCAAGTTGTGCCATATTTCTGCAAATTCCTTTACTGTATTTTTGTCAGGTTTTTGTCAGTTTTTGCCAGATTTGTCACCTCTTTCTCTTTGTATTTTTTTTTTTCCCCCCCAGATTTTTTTCTGTCAATGCTTGTGTATTTTTTAATTAAAGCTCTCTATTTTGGTCAGAAATTATTTGATCATATTTTTGTCAGTCATTGTCTTATTTTTGTCCAAGTTTTATCAAAAGGATGCTGTATTTTTCTGTTTTTGTAGTTTTGCAATTTAAAATTGTCTTTTTTCGTTCTGTTTTTTTCCCCACAGATTCCTTTTTGTCAGTTTTTGCTATATTTTGCCGTCTATTTTTTTGCTGGATTTTTTTGTCAGTTTATTTTTCTTTTGACAATTTTATACATTTTCCCAGATTTCTTTAAAGGTTATTTTTCACAGGTTTTGACAGATTTTTTTTCTGTGTGTTTTTCAAAAGTTCTGATGTATTTTTCAGGTTTTTTTTTTTTTACAGTAGTCAGATTCTCATTTTTGCCATAGTTATTTTAATGGTTTATTTGTCAGTTTTGACATTTTTTGTTACTTTTTTTTTTGACCGATTCGTATCAGGTCTTATGTCTGATTTTTGTCACGTTTTTGTCATTTTGTGCCATATGTTTTTGTGTGTATGTGTAATTTTGTTGTCAGTAATTAATTTGTCCGCCACAGGTGTCTATCACTGATGCAGTAGTAAAGTTACAATTACAGTAAATATTTGGATCAATAGAGTATTAAATCTGATTAACATAGGCAAGGACTATTTATACCAAAAGGACCGCACACATTCGATTGGGTTGATCACTAATTATACAAATCAAACTTAAAATGACTCAGTTGAGAAGTTAGTTAAGGAAGGAGAAACTCAAAAATGTAACCAAATTCTTGGCTTGCTCAGAAAGACGTTTTCGGAAATAAACAGCCCACAAAGGTTTTACTTAGTACATTTTCCACAACATGTCCCCGTTAAACTATGTTATTTGGATTCTTTTGGTATGTTGAGCACATTGTGGCACGCTGTAGTATGTGACGGTCATGTTGTCCAGCAACACAGAGAGTCTTTCAAGCCGCCCTCATCTTTGTTTACTGTGCTGTAGTGATGTCACACAGGCAGCCTCTCCCCTAATAACCAATCAGCGCTGTGGGCATCCTAATCTTCTTTCTCCCGCCTCAGGCCAGCTGGACCGTCACACACAAACGCACCAATGGTGCACTTGTCAACAGCAACAAAGAAGAAAAACAAAAGTGTGCCGATACCCCCTCCCCTCCCCAAGTTGTTCTGTCTAGGACATGCCGGTCATTTGTAGCATTCCAAACTTCCATTCTTTTCTGAGGATGACCTCCCAACAGACTGGGAAAAATAACAAATATGATGCTATTGTGTGGGCATGTTTTCAGCTAATTCTCATTTCTATTCCTGTCCTATAGGCGCCATGCACATTACACTTTTTCAGCTTTGGATTAAAAAAAAAAAATGTGAGTATCCATAATGATCAATAAAACAAAAGAAAAAAAAATGGAGAAAAAAAATTACATTTTTTTTTTTTTTTTTTAAACCTGCGATATATATTGCCTTGTGAAATAATACAGGATCAGTGTTGGGAAAGTTGATTTCCTACATGAACTAGTTCAAAGTTCAATTCATTGTTCCAAAAATGAACTAGTTCAGTTCATAATTCAAAATTTTGAACCAAGTTCACCAGTCCAAAAATGAAGTATTTCATTTCATTTTTCCCCCCTCTCAATATGTTGCTGATGGGCTATTACCCTCAAAATACTGGCATTTCATTTCCCCATTTCGCCACCCATTCAGTCCGCACTGGTAGCCAGCTGCACCTTTCACCCTACAATCTCAAAAATATGAGGAAAATATTTTTTCCTCATATTTATAAATATTTTTTTTTTTTTTTTTTAATTTGGAAATAAAACAAAAACAGGAGTTTTGACTTTAATGTGCAAACAAAATAATGCAACACAGTATATGACAGGAACGATGGTGAAAGGACATTGATAACTTTACATTCCTTGAAGCTCTAGCTGACTATATTAACAAAATAATGTATCTATTACAAAAAATAAATTCCATATCACAGAGTGATCGTACACTGTTTTAACTAAAGCATTCAAATAATAATTTTCCTAGTAATCTAGTTTTACAATTATGAAGAACACATTCACTGCCATTTACACAGTGTCCCTGAACGCACCTTGCGTACTCACGTAGCTCAGGCGTGCCTGCCTCCAGTAGTTTCATTCTAAAGCGCGAAATAGGAAATGCAGCAAGTGTACATTCTTTCCCATGTCCTCATTCATAGTTATCATACAAGGAGATAAGTTTACAACACTCTGGGCTGCTGCGTGTGTTGTTTGAAGCATTATAATTTACCGTAACATGCAAGGTGCTAATCTTATAAGCATGTCAAGAGAGGTTACTCTGCTGGTCACTTTTATTAATACAGTTGATTCACTGTATAGTACACCAACATTGCAGCAGACCTATTGCACACAAGTACATCGCGATGACGATGTTGAAACAAAATATCGTGCAGCCCGAGCATGTAAATTTACACAGATCCGCAGCAAAAAAAAAAATAAAAAATCATAGATAAAGATTTCAGGGTATTGCACCATAAAAATGAATGGTACCGTATTACCAACAAATGTAATGATCACGTACTGCAAGTTATTGATGTTGAACACTGCATTACCAGATAACCAGCAACCCTTTATTGGTCAGTGACTGTTTTTCTCAATGTCTTTGTCTCAAAAGTGTTCTCTGTCAATTGACTGTCTTTGTCGTACTAGAGCGGCTCCAACTACCGGAGACAAATTCCTTGTGTGTTTTTTGGACATGATTCAGATTCCTAAAAAGAAAAACTACTGATGTTGCACGTTCCTAAAAAGACAAACTATTGATGCACACACTAAAGACAAACTCTTTTACTAAAAAACAAACGACTGCTATATCACTTTTATACAAAAACACATACTTCTGTTGCACGTTCCTATAAAGAAGAAACTGCAATTACCCCAAAAGACAAACTATTGACGTTGCACTCTCCTAAAAATAAAACTGCCAATGTATTTTTCAAAAAAAGAAGACAAACCATTTGTTCACTTTCTGAAAATGATAAATTATTGATGTTGCATGTTCCTAAGAAGGCGGCATGGAGGCCGACTGGTAAGAGCGTCTGCCTCACAGTTCTGAGGACCGGGGTTCAATCCCCGGCCCCGCCTCTGTGGAGTTTGCATGTTCTCCCCGTACCTGCGTGGGTTTTCTCCGGGCACTCCGGTTTCCTCCCACATCCCAAAAACATGCATGGTAGGTTACAACTCTAAATTGCCCGCAGGTGTGAATGTGAGTGTGAATGGTTGTTTGTTTGTATGTGCCCTGCGATTGGCTGGCAACCAGTTCATGGTGTACCCCGCCTCCTGCCCAATGATAGCTGGGATAGGCTCCAGCACGCCCTCGACCCAAGCGAGGAGAAGCGGCTCAGAAAAATGGATGGATGGATGGATGTTCCCAAGAAGAAACTTTTTAAAACTTTTTTTAAATTAAACTTAATTGATTTAATAGGTTAGTTTATTTATTGTAAGAATAATAATAACAAATGGTGAAATAAATGTATAATTAAGCATTTTTAATTGTTAATATAAAAATCATAATACAATTTAAAAAATGTGAATAAAATAAATTTTACATTTACTTACACATTTAACTCTTTTTTTTTAACCTAAAAATAGACTATCAAACAACTGGCCCCCCAGTATGATGAGAGTTGGCATTCAAGCTAAAACTGAATTTACTGTGCATAATGACACTGGTATCGGAGTGTGGTGAACATACTGGACTCACTTAAGTTGTGATACAAGCCAAGTGGCAAGCTGGTGATCAACAACGGCATGAAAACATGTATTGTTTTTACTTTTTTTTTTTGCGCTTTGTGGCTCGAGGCATACACTGTACACCAGCAGCGCTTTTAACTTAGGAAACACAATTACACAACTATTAGCGACTCCACCTTGTCACAGTTAAAATTAAAAAAATTAAAAACCTCCCAGCGGCCTGCTCACTTCCACTGTCAGGACAACCAGCAAAAACAGCACGATCACACACATACGGCTGGAATGCAGAGCTGAGAGTCTTTTTTTGTTTTTTTTAAAACATACAAAAGATTCGCTAGTAATGTTTATGTGGCGTGGCAGCGCCAAATGTGTTATTGTGTCCCAACATGCTCGGGCTGTGATGAGTTACAACTAAAGCATAGATAATCCAGGACATTTTTTTTTTTTGGGTTGATGACTGATGAGCTATTAGCAAATATACCAATACTGACACGCAAGAAGACGATACAGTTCTTTAACTAGTGATAAAGTATAAACAAACCATTTTATGGTGTCATAACAAGGGGAGAGGATATCAGAAAGGGTATATAAAGGGAGGCTACTGTTCTTTGATGCACTCTTCTTTTTTTTTTTTTTTTGCGAGGCCCAATGAGGAACTAGCAACCTGAGGCAGTCGGGGACATGGGGGGGCAGTTTGAAAGAGGAGTGATTGGAGAATGGTCTGCTTGTTGCACTATTGATCGCAATGCAGTTTTGTTTGGGAGTCATACAGGTATAGATGACGACACCAATAATCCTACACTCGTGAATATCAGTGCGGCACGGAAATTACACTCCCCGGTGCATGGTGCAAACACAACCTCGAGCAGCATTTAAACGGCCTCTCCCGGGATATTAAGATGAAGGCAAAGCAAAAATAAATGTTTTAAAGCATAATCAATCACATTGCTCAAAAGTATTACTGTTGCACATGCGTGCATGGTTCAATTCCTAAAAAAGACCAACTTTGACCAACACTGCACTTTCCTAAAAGAATACAAACTTAACGTTGCACTTTCCTAAAAGAATACAAACTTAACGTTGCACTTTCCTAAAAAAATAAAATAAATTACCAACATTGCACATTCCTAAAAATAATTCACACTATTTATCTTGTACTTGTCTAAAAAGAAGGCAAACTAATGATGTTGCATTCTCTTTTAAATAAGACAAAGCTATCGATGTTTCATTTTAATACGAGAACAAACTTAACTCATTCACTGCCAGTCCTCCCAGTTAACTTGGATATTAGACTTCAAAAGCCGTCAATGGCAGTGAATTAAAGTTGCACTTTCCTAAAAAGACAAACTGTCAATGTTACAATTTCCTACAAAGATAAAAAACTACTGACATTGCACTTTCCTAAGTAGAAGACAAAGAACTGATGTTGCACTTTCCTAAAAAGACACTATTGATGGTGCAATCTCCTAAAAATAACACCAACTGTCAATGTTGTGTTTTCCTAAAAAGAAGACAAACAATTGATGTTGCACTTTCCTAAAAATAAAATATCAATGTTGCATTTTCCAAAGATTAAGTAGCGGTTCATGTTGTTCTTTCCTAAAAAGAAGTAAAACTATTGACATTCCACTTTCCTAAAAATAAGTCAAGCTATTGATGTTGCAACTTCTTGTAAGAAAACAAAGCTTAGGTGTTTTTCTGTTACTGCCCATGATATTGCATTGTGTCTTGTCTTCCACTTATTGGAGAATTTAGCCTGCAATTGGCTGGCGACCAGTTTAGGGTTGACCCGGCCTCTCACCCAAAGTCAGCTAGGATAGGCTCCACCACCACCACAACCCTAGTAATGATAAGGAGTATTAGTAGATGGATAGATGGAGAATTTAGCTCAATTTTAAATCAGAATCAGAACCAGAATCATCTTTATTTGCCAAGTATGTCCAAAACACACAAGGAATTTGTCTCCGGTAGTTGGAGCCGCTCTAGTACAACAGACAGTCAATTTACAGAACACTTTGGGGACATAAAGACATTGACAAAACATTTGGTGTTTTACATTTTGTTCCCGTACTGTACCAAATGCGAATCAAAAAACAAGGTACGTACCGAACAAGACATTAACTAACGGCTGTGTGTGGATTTATTTTGGTGGAGACATTACATTTCCAATGCTATGTAAACTGTACTATGACGACTTCGTACCAATGTGTCTTTTCATCAGTGTTGCCCAATGAAAAGATATAAAAAAATATTTAAATTAATGTGAGGGGTGTACTGATTTTTGGTGCGATACTGTATAGCCAATTTAGGGTTAGGGGTTAAACCTAACCCTATGCAATATGGGTATATGTAATTCAGACGACTGCAGTAATGTTTTGGGAGTTTTAAGTTTCATGATCCCACAATATGAACACAATAAGTGCTGCCTAATCGGGTAGCAACATGCGATTTTACGCCGTGCTTATATGCAAATGTTGGTTTCAAATGTGATCACACCAGGGTAAATCTATACCATACTGTATCTGCATGTTAATTACACTTGTGTGACACTGCGCTCCGCAGTAATGGCAAAAAAAAAAAAAAAAAAAAAGATGAGTCATCAGTGTGCTTAAGGCTCCATTGAAAGGTCATTATTGTGCAATATATGCATCGCTCCGGGGACATTAATGCTCAACCCCGCATGATTGCACGTATGGACTGATTCATACTATCAACGTCTAGCAACAAAGATGACACAAAAGGCGTACTTGATGCTATGTTCCCAATTCATGAGTGCAGAGCAGAGCAAAAACATTCATCTTTGAGACGCAGCTTAGAATTGCAGCTGAGGTTGCACGCTTACAGCAAATCTATGGCACAATAAAACAGCACGAGTGTCTCCATTTGTCCATCATTCATAGGGTTTCAGTCGGATTGTGGAGCGAGTGCCTTTTGGGTTTCTTGAAGTAAACATTAAAAAGCTAATAATGGGACAGAGACGGGAGACGGGAGACGGATCAATAGTCGGGAAACATTAGCTGCCCCGGAGGGGATGGAGAGCAGGGTTATAAAAGCAGGCGGGTTTGGGGGCAAATGAAGAAACTGATATTGCGTTGAATGCTGCTAAATTAAGCCGACAAAGTAGATTTGGGTGGTAAAACATAAGAGTGGACAGCGACTGAAAGCGGAATGAGCACAGGTACCTCCTGTTAACTGGTGAGTAGGCATGGGCCACTATCAGATTCTGCTGGTATGATAACCTTGAGCAGAAATATTGTGGTATGGCGAGTACAGCTCTAAAACTTATTATTTTGAAATGTTTGGGTAAATTCAATGTGATCCGTAGTTACATTAGTAAACATAAAAATAAAATAAACAATGGATTTTTTTCCAAATAAAACCAAAATGTAGTACAACTGTAAAACGACTCATGTGACATCGTATTGAAGTATTGCCTCCTCAAGCAGCCACTCTTCATAAGCCCGTTTTGCTTACCCTTACTCTACCAAGCAGTGGCACCCAAAAACTTCCCAAAAGACCCAAAAAGGGTAAAAGTCATCGGCCTCAGTGACTGCTCGAAACAACAATAAGAGGGGGAGTGGTCGTGTCATTTTGCGTGCACTGGACAACTCAAAAATAAATAAATAAAATAAAAACAATTTTAAAAAAGAAAAGAAAAAGTCACACTGCTGATTGTAAGTTTAAGCAATTCTGAAACTCTAAATGTTTTTAAAACTGGCCCACATGCCTGCTGGTGTGTAACTGGAGTATGCACACACAATTGAGCTCAATTTGAGCATTTTCCCTCCCTTACGATCAAAGTCAGCAAAGACCAGATTCTCGGATGTCTATAAAAGATTATGCTGAGGGATTTTCTTGTGGCGTGGGGTGTGTTAAGAGTGATTTTTTTCCCTCCACGATCTGCTCGGAAAACGGTCAGTGCCGATTATCCTTAATGTTAAACGTGTTCATAATTAAAGCAGGGTACCCACACACTGACAATTAGGCGTTAAGTTGAGCATTTTCTGTCTCTTGCAATCAAAGTCGGCAATCCAAAATTGAGTGATTATCCTGTGATGTTGGGTGCGCTAAGAGTGACTATTGTAAATGTTAAACCTGTTCACTATTCAGGATATGTTCATGTTTGCGGTCAACACAAGCTGGGCCGATCCACAGACTCTGTGATTGTGACATCATATGAAACAATAGCCAACCAGAACTCCCTGCAGGTGGCGCTGTTGCTGTACAAATACAGGAGCAAATGGTTGATTTTGAGTGTTTACGTAACACGTCTCAAGTCACTCACCACATTAAAAACAACAAGAGTGTGGTACCACAATGTACCGGTAGTTACCAGAGAAGAAACAGGTATCCCAGCTTCTTCCATTGCAGCTCTTTCTTCTATTTTGTATTTTCTGTCAGTCTGGCTGCCCAGTGGAACTGTACTGCCTCTCAAAGGTCAATCTTGCAACTACGACAGACATGTTTATGTTGTGTTGTTGTCCACCAGACACTAGAAGAGCAGTAAGCACACACGGCGATTATTTGCCCTATCATGTGTGCTGTCCCTCGGTATGTCTCTACGATTCTCGTTTACGACCATTTTCCGAGTAGACCCGGAAGGGAGGAGAGGGGGGGGGGGAACCCTTTACCACAGGATAATCACTCAGGATAAGAGTTGTCCCAATCCGATCAGATGATTGGAAAATGGAGCAAATCTCGTAATTTTCTGATGATTCTTATAGTCTGAAAATGATTTGATATTTAATTTTTTTATTTATTTATTTTTTTTTAAAACAGCGCTTGCTTTATGCAGCAGTCTGTGCGTCTTTTCTGTTGCCACAGTGCTATATAGTGGTCAGCGCCTTTGTCCTCGAAGCTTGCGTTCGAAATGGCCACAAGCTTTCGCTCTGGTCCGAAGCTCGTTAAGGAAAAAGAGGCACATTTTAATGATGTGAATTATTTTGTGACAAGAAAACTTGCGCGCCATTGGTTGTGTTTGACGGGCTATCGCTGTCTATACACAAACTCAAGTGACTCAACTCTGAATTGGGTGCCAAAAATCTTTTAGCAGGACATCCAATCTTTGAGATATCCGTCCGGGGGGGGGGGGCGCTCAAATTTTGGCATGACTGTCAGTATGTGTGCAAGTACCCTGCTTGCTACGCATATCAGTAGCGACGTTTTACTGGCGGAAGTGAGACAGAAAGACTGAGTTGAATGGAGCCACCTGCACCACGCAAGCCAGACTACGTCTGGACTGAACACAATCAGTCATGCTGACACTCCATTAGTCATCCTTACACAGGTTTGAGATTGGGGGACCTCAATGCAATAATGCTGCGCAGATAAGACTGCGCGGTATGTAAACACCTGGTACTCACAGCTGCTGCTCCACGACTTGAGCAGAGATTTGATGCTGATCTCGAAGAAGACCGAATCCTGCAGGCTCAGCATGGCGGCGCCGACTCAAAAGTTTGGCATGGTCCAGCAAGGCACAATTTTCGCACGGTTACCCTCACTTTGACCGCTTGTCTTGCAAGTCATTCATTAAATAAACAGAACTGGCGCTACCCACCACCGGTAACGGCCAAAAGCGGCATCCTGGGACGAGCGTATTAGACCCTGTCGAGAGTTGCCACCAGGTTGTTAGCTCCAAGTTCTGGGGTTGCCAGGCTAGTGAACCAATTCACCAGAGTGCCAATCCACTCACTCCTTTCATTCCCGGAACAGAATAATAATCCAGAAAGTGGTTTAAACTTGCAGTGTCTGAAAAAAACGAGGTAAAAAGCAAAAAAAATAGTGCAAAGTAAGACATTTATTTACAACGCACTACGATATTTCCTCACTGCTGCTCTTCCTGTGTGTGAATGTACAGCCACCCCCCCCCCACTCGCTGAGCTCTCACTTGAAGCGATCTCCCTCCCCATTCGCTTGCAGGCAGCCTCCTCCCCTTCCCGAGCGTGGTTTTTTTCACACAGACAAAAACAGAAAGAGAGAGAGAGAGAGAGAGAGAGAGAGAGCGTGAAAAAGAGCTTGTTTCGACAGCAAACAGGAGGTGGGAGACCAGAGAGACAGAAAGAGAAAGAGGGTGGGCTCCGTGGCAGTGATGTCATCAAAATGCTGCCGGTGTCAGAGTGGCTTCTGTGCAGAACACTGCGTTAAACACCCCCCCCCCCCCTCCCCCAACCCACCCACCCCAAGCCGCTGGCCTATGAAAAGCCACTTCCTGTCAAGCACCATGGCAATAACTGATGTGTCATCGCTGACTGTTGCGGGAGTGGAAGGAACAATGGGAGGGTCGCACGATCACAACACAGCCAGCTAGGGCTACGCCTTTAAAAATAAATGTGTAAGACAATAGGACTCTGCTATTCCAAAATAATCTAAGAGGAGACCTAAATATGCATTTTTGTCCACAATTTAAAACAGGTCCCTAAATATGCATTTTTGTCCACAATTTAAAACAGGTCCCATGTGTTTAAAAATAAAATAAATATCGCAAACCTGGATCAGCATGTTTTGAGGGGTGCCCCTGTCTTATGCAAATTACCACTTCTCACCCCACCCTCTTCGAATGACAGCTTTTGCTACCATGGTGACTAGCCCAGAGTTTAAAATAAATAAATAAATAGATAAGTGTGAACGTTAAAAGCATGGATCATATTTTCTATCATCTTCAAGGGCGCTAGTGTAAAAAAATAAACTCCTCATAATACACACCCTTACTCATGACCTCACTGCTCGGCCACAGCGCTATTAACAAGGCAGAGTCACTGAAAGATGCACAAAGATGACGCACGCTGACGTCGCTCACAGGACTGAGCGGTTTCCTGTTCCTTGTAATTTTACTGCAGGAATCAACAACAGCAACTTAAGTCTCGTCAGACTAGTGTTGGAGCGAGTGAAAACAGGCGCAAAGGAATTCTTTTTAAAGTATATTTTAATAAATGTGTCTTTTAATACGTTTAAAGATGTTTAAATCGTGTGGAAATGGTAAAACAATAAATCAGGTTTTTTAATCGATATTGTGGATTTTCACTGATTGTGGGTGGGTTTGGAACATACCCCCTCCAATAAACGGAGCTTCATTGATGATGATGATGATCGCACTACTCGTCACTTTAAACCGCATACACTCCTTGAAGTCTCAGCGACCTTTGGACAATGGTCATTGCACCGGACTATCGCAATATTAGTCATTCGAAATGCTCTAAGTGCTAGAGGACTCTGCATCTTTTTGCACAATTGTTTTTTGTCTCCAAAGTGTTCTGTAAATTGACTGTCTGTTGTACTAGAGCGGCTCCAACTACCGGAGACAAATTCCTTGTGTGTTTTGGACATACTTGGCAAATAAAGATGATTCTGATTCTGATTGTGTAGGTTGATGAGAATTAAGGCCTCTTTATACTACCGCGGCCGACAACGCCCGCATTGCATCACGTGACCGACGAATTGCCCCGCGCAGCACGTCTGCGTAGCTTGCCGCGCACCCGACAAAAATCACTGCTGCGCGTCGAACGCCGAAGGAGATCATCGCTCGTGATTGGTCCGTTTTAGTCACGTGCTGTGATGACGTACCAGCGTGCCCATTGGTTCTCCATACAATCTACGTTGCCGCCTTATCGATCGATTTTGCAGTATAATTAAACGTATTATCTGGTCATCTAGGTCCATTTGTTCTGTCGCGGTTGCCATTGTTGTTGCTTTGTTCCTTGTTACTGAAAGGAAAGGAAAAACGGCTACCGGAAATGGCAAAAAAAAAAATGCTGAGGAAACTCCTCCCTGTGGTGTCCTATCCAATAGCAGCCGTAGCGACACCTCTGACTTGGAGGAGAACTGCAGCACACTTTCAAAACAGCATGTTTGGGTTGCGCTCGAGTATAAAGGCAAACGTTACTGACCGCGCGAGTATAAAGAAGCCTTTAGGCCGAGCAGAAGTAGTTTCATACTGAAAACCTAGTTAAAATAGAATGATAGACTGTTTGGGTCAATTTGACCCGCAACATCAGGAGGGTTAAGGATCATAATGTTAAACAATATTTTACACTTTTATTGTTTTTCAAATCCAGTTAGACTCCTGTAAGAAGTCTTTTCAGGGAAGATTTTTCAAACTGTCACAATGGTAAAACCTGAAATTAAATGAAATTAAGTCATAGCTCAACAAGCAAACAATATCACAGAGTTGATTCATTTGATATTATAATCTCGTGTTGACGGTCATCTATCCAAACTATCCAAGCAGGTCCACGTGACAAGTCATTTCGCAGTTAAACTGTGGATTATGTTTATTAACAAAATATCCAAGGAAATGACGACTGGAAGGGCTGCAACAGACAAAAAGTCTTTGTCCCCAAACCCCCCCCTTTTGTTGATTTCTCATCTCTCGCTTGCTCGCTCACTGTGTCACATGCCCTGCACTACACAAGTTATGCAAAAACCAGGCAGAGCCGAGCATAAACAATCGACACAAGCAGTCACTTTGTGGTGCCACCCAGATGCCTTTATATGGACAAGCGCGAGATTCTCGATCACAAATTATATTTATATAATGCGTTGACTCGCTCGATGTGGCCGTTTGTGGCAAATAGCGGCAAATCAAATGGCCGTTCGGCTACCTATTAAACGTGCTGATAAATGTCATAACGGTTCGCTGCAGGAAAGGAAAAATAGACAATTCTCCCTTTGAGGCGAAACATTCAAATCCTGTGGTTGACAGCAGATCTGCTACTGCAGTATTTTGTCATTTGTCTAATGCAAGGCCACTCTACTATAAATCTTAAATACTTGCGCGCACACACACGCACACACACACACACACACACACAAAACATCACAGAAACAGATGATGGATGAGGAAGCTTTGCTGTTCGGTGACCATTGTGACATTTATGAAATTACAAGTGGGAAGTTAAGATGTGAGAAGTTACACGATGTGAATATGTCAGGAAAAGCCTTATTACTTTATTTGGGGTTAATCAGAGACTAAATGGTGGCAGGTGTGTGCTGACTCCAACTTAACATGAGTTTGAATGTGATTGGTTAATTTCTGTACATGGCCACCTCTATCTCAGTTGTTTATTTTTACTCCCCTCCCTGAAAGATTTTTTTCTTTTGAGTTGCACAGGTTTATAGGTCACAATAACAGTGATTTTCTCTTTTAAAATATTTATCCATCTATCCATCCATTTTCTGAGCCGCTTCTCCTCACTACGGTCACGGGCGTGCTGGAGCCTATCCCAGCTATCATTGGGCAGGAGGCGGGGTACACCCTGAACTGGTTGCCAGCCAATCGCAGGGCACATAGACTCAAACAACCATTCGCACGCACATTCACACCGACGGGCAATTTAGAGTTGTCAATTAACCTACCATGCATGTTTTTGGATGCGGGAGGAAACCGGAGTGCCCGGAGAAAACCCACGCAGGCACGGGGGGAACATGCAAACTCCAAACAAGCGGGTCGGGGATTGAACCCCAGTCCTCAGAACTGTGAGGCAGACGCTCTAACCAGTCATCCACCGTGCCGCCTAAAATATTTATATTTGTAAATTTTTTTTATACCACAAAAACCTGGCATTTGAACAAGGGTGTGTTGACTTTTTATATACACTGTAAATCTAAGCATAGCGGCATTGCGTTTAGTTGGATGCACAGATTAGTGTTAGCTTCTTGACGCCATGAGCTGGAATTGGTTTGGCCGGTTAGTCTGCATGTGAGCATCTGGGCGTGAGGTGCTCCCTATAGCAGGGTCATTGCATGTTTTCTCATTTTATATTTGTGTTTGACCGTCCCGTTCAATAAATGGTTGCAAGTAGAATACCCTAATTGCTCAATTTTTTCCCCCACTTAAGCGGCTAGTCACTCAAATCTCAGCTTGCAACACAAAGCAAAGAAAACGGTCGTGACGACTCGTAACTCGAAAAACTCGTAAGTTGGGGCACGCTTATGTATTTATGTACACTCATACACCACTGTATTTATTTAAAACGTTTCAGAATGGGGCCATCTTAATAGTATATAAACTATTCCAAATTCATTCATACTGTTCTACTTTGGATGTGTAATAATAGACAAAGACATGCGATGTATGCGCTTCAGGAGTGAAAGTCTAATCTAGTTCCTGAGTGTCAGTTTACAAGACGCACTGGCGCACAGTTATGAATCGTCTCGAAGGGGGGTGATGTGTGGGAGGTGGATCAAAACATTTTACGATGCGATCCTTTTTGAAAGGCAGGTTTTGTTGTTTACAGTCTCTTTGTACTGCTTGCCTCAGTCAAAACAACCATTTGCCAGAAACGCAGGGTAGCATGGAATATAGCGTTGACTCTGTCAGCGTTGACAGAGTCTCACTGAGTGACGGCTGGCTTGATTTATTCACCTGATTAATTTTCTACTCTGAAGAAGTTGAACTTGCGGTACAGTTTAGAAATTATTTTTACTAATGTCATACCTGCAGTGTATGAAAGTAGAAAAATGTGCTCTGACATAAGTAATGTTATTTTGTCTACTGCTCAAAATGCCCACTAAGACATTTCGGAATTCAAACAAAGTTTTCGGGAAAATACACCTTTAATTCACATGTTTTTAAAAGTTTTTTTTTTTTTTTTTTTTTACTTACTTATAAACTTACTATAAAAACATCCATCGATTGAGCAACACCTGACATCGCAAGACCTCAATTAAGCAAACAAAGGATTAGTTCTTGGTGTTTTGCTTTTTCTTTGGCTTATTTGGCAACACATCCCAAAACGACGACGGACTACTGCCATTTATTTGTAAAGCATTTCGCACAAGAGCTTAAAGACATTGTAAGTTGTCAGTTAACCAAACAAATGATTAGTCCTTACGAGAGTTTTTTTTTTTTCTTGCAATAATTAACTCCAAACGCCTCCGAGAACAGTATTACAAGAATAACATGAGAAGAAGGATATTCAGTGGAAGTTATGTGACCTTAACTACATTTCTGTTTTAAAAAAGGAAGAAGTACAATGCCACTTTCGACATTGTTAGTGTTTGACCATTTTTCATTTAGTCACCTATTTTAACAATTATTTAAGAATTTTTTAAAATGAAATCGGTGACCTGTATCAGCTTTCTTCATTAAAGTTCATTACTTTATGGTTTTAGATGAGAGAGATAATGTGATCGATTGATAGTGATAGCTAGCTAGCTAGATAGATAGATAGATAGTTAGCTAGATAGAGCAATCAATAGCAAGCTCGAGCGATAGGGAGAGAGAGAGAGAGAGCGATAGATAGATAGCTAGAGAGATAGCTAACAACGTAGAGATGGCAACCTATACAGAAGGACAGCTAGCTTGCGAGATGAGATAGCTAGCTGGCTAGAGAGATGGAAAATGAGAGAAAAAGACAGAGATAGCTAAAACGATAGAACGATAGCTAGCTAGATAGAGAGGCAGAGATCTAGATAGCTAGACAGAGTGACAATTACCTTCGTGTGAGCCTCACTGAAATTGCCTGTCTGAGTAGATCTTCCTGTCTCATGCAAATGAGCCACTCTACTGCCCTCTACTGCGAGGGTGTGCCAACAGTTATAGTTACCATGACAACTCAGGCATGAGCTAACTGTGAAGCACAGGCAAGCGCCCTTATAGACAGTGAAAACGATCATTTTCGCTCATGGCGGCAGAACTTCAACATCAAGCAGCCTAATTACACGTCAATAAGTGTGCAGATCTGGTGCATGTGGCGCATGCAGCGGACACATTCGCAACAACTGCTTCAAAATCAAAACATCCTAGAATGCATCGTCTTCAACCTCCACTGTAATAGAGCTTTTAGGCTTGAAGTTGTTTTTGGTTATCCTCCAATTAAACAAGCTGAGCCGCTTGCAGCATACCAGTATTGTGACACTGCTAACATTTGAGCAAATACTTCCCTCCTTGACCAAAATATGGGCAATGTTGTGTGTGTGTGTGTGTGTGTGTGTGTGTGTGTGAGAACCAGAAACACACAAGGACATTGCATTATAAGCACTGTTATCAGCAAAACAGCCAGACTTCAGGGGGAACTGTTTTATGTAAACCCAGCTCGCGCTTGTTTGAGGAATGCAGAGGAGGAACCGACAACATCGTCTCTCTCTGGGAAAATTTCAAGCTCAGAGGTGCTGACTTCCGGTCAGGCTGGGCAGGGGGTGGGAGTGCCCCTTGATCAAATAATCTTATGTGGAATGCACATCACTAAGGCTCATGGTTCCGTTCAAAAAGCGGGCAAAGTGATTGCGACTGACAGTCAGCCATCCTCTCCGCAGCCCTATAAGCCGGAGTACACTCATACTGATTTTTAACATTGTAAAAGATTTGTAACGGCATGGTGTTTGTTGAACAGTAATTGCCTGTACATTTGTGGTTCATTACTAATGAATTTTACCAATTTGCATTTTCTGCTGAAAAACTAATTTGCATTTTGTGCTCTTTCTGAAATGCACTTAGATTCCACAAGATGCAGCCAAAGCCCTATCTGAAAAGGAATTGGTGTCAAGAAAGTAAGTTGAAGTGATAACATTGGCTGAGAGGCAAGGTTTGTATGTCGGGGAGGAGCCAAGTTAAGCCTGGTTTGCTACCGGCAGTTACGGAGAGTCTTCACCGCATTTGCATGTATGTGCATATTTCTTTTAGAGACATACGATTATCGGGCCTTTGCTGACTTTGATCGCAAAGCTTTAAAAATGCTAGAATATTAGGCCCAATTATCAGTATGTTTAATATGCATATGCTCTTCACCCATTATCAACCTTAAGGAAGCAAAAATAAATTCATAGATTAAGGTGTACCCTGATTTAGCCACTGACAAGACGGGATAAAAAATTTTTAAAAATCATAACATAACCCACACCAGAGGATAATTATTCAGGATAATCTTGATACAGCCGATAACTGGGCTTCTGCTGACTTTGATGAGAAAGGTGTTTTTTTATTTTTATTTTTTATTTTTTTTAAATGCTCAAATTAGGCCCGATTATCACGTAACACAATGCATACCACAGGATAATCTTTCAGAGACATCGAACCTTCGGAGACTTCGATCACAAGGGAGGATCGCAATGCTCAATTTGGCCCAATTATCGCTGTGTGTGTACACCACTACTTAAGCAGGAACTGCTACTCCGCAAAGCCCACAGAGGCTGGAGGATGCATTTCCTGTCGAAAGGGCAGTGCAGGGAACAAAAATCGATTCGAGCTGCAATTTGATCCTCAACCTCCGTTCCAGTGGTGCCCATGTGGCAGAGGACGTGCCATTTAGATCTACAAAAGTCTACAACGAATGGGATTAAGCCATTCAGTCAGGGTATTTCCACAAAACAGTTGAATATTATCTCGTAACAAAAAAATTTTTGTTTCAAATAAATGCAGAGCACAAACATGCATATGCAGCGAAGACTCTCCATAACTTCTGGTAACAACTCAGGCTAAACGTAGCTCCTCCCTCACACGAAGATCTTAGAACAGTTGAGATATAGCAATGTCAACATCCTTCCCTGACACCAATTGCTACTATTCTATTAGCCAGGGTTTCTTGTGGTATCTTAGGGAATTATAGAAAGGGCGCAAAAACACAGACATACCAAATTGGTGAATTTTTCCATGAAAAGCTTAGTGGGAACAAAACGTGAATTCATGAAAAACAAACAAGGATGACTACGGTTTGATTACATGATTGAAGACGAACTTGCTAAAATTGTTTTCTTTAAGGCTGGTGTCTTCAGACAAAAGTTAAATACACTAATATTAATTATTTATACAAATATATATGATATGCTATCTGTAAACATGAACAATGCCTAAACATCAAATATTGAAATCTTTGGTGACAAAAAAAAAAACATTTAAAACCCCCTACTGTTACATAGACATTTAAAACCCCTACTGTTACTTTGTCATGGCCCCCTTCACCATTCAACCGAACCAGGAGGAAGCGCTTGGACCTATTTTACCGAATGCGGAAGTAGGATGCGCATATACTGGATTTTCACACAAAGCTCTGTCTAAATTGGAAAGTGGTATAGTAATTGGGGTCAAGGAAGTACAGTGATGTCTTGAGATACCAGTGCAAATAAACCCCACAAAAGAACAACAAGGAAGGACAATACATTAGATAAAGTTGTGTTTTGTAACTGCATTTTCCGACATGGTCCCTGTACGAGCAATTAAAAAAAAAAAAAAAAAGTCACTTTTTTTTTAATATCTCCCTCCAAGTTACCGCAACAGCTTGGTTTCTTTTTCCCCAATGCCGCATAAGCCTACTCATGACACTTGGTCGCCAGTCTGCCACTAAATTCTCACACTGCACGTCAATGCGCCATCGTGGGGATTCTTTAGCTATTCGTCATTTAACATCAAGGCTGTGCGACAACAATGCAGGCACTGTTCGCAGTGGAATCGCCTACAAGAAACACAAACAAATCTCACATCAAAAACACAAAGCCTGGTGCTGTCCCTGTTATTTAAATGCTCTAATCAAGCCGTGGCTCCTCTTTAAAAAAATAATTAAAAAAATAAACTGGACTTGTACATCTCGTGACAGTGTGATGTGAGCAGAGAGTACGACTAATGACAGCAGGAAAGTAGCACCGCCTAAAAAGCCAACTCAGGCTAAGCCAGTTATGCAGAAGGGAGTGGTGCTCAGATCACAACAGGGCAAATGATCCTTTGGTATGAACGCAACACGCTACCAAGAGTATGTCTTCAATTTATCAAAACATCACTTTTATTTAACAAACTGAAAATACACTCACCCTTGAAGTCCTGGCCACGACGAGCATGCTGTAAAAAGGAGGCTTTCCGAAATCGGTGGATGTTTCCTGGTCGGAAAGAAGAAAAAAATAAAAAACAAACAAAAAAAAAAAAGATTTAAAACCAACTAAAAAATTAATGAGGGCTGTCTGAACATGTGTGATATTAGCATTAACAGAGGCTATAAACAAAACCATCTAAAATAATTTCATGCCAGGCTTTTGGATTAGTGCAAACACTAATATAATCTTTACAAAATATTTGAATATTAGCATAGGTTTAGCTTCCCTACGCTTATAGCTGTGGTAGGTAAACCAGAATTAAAGCATCAACTCCAGACGTGAGTAGAAAATGATCAATGGTAAGTCATGTGCATATATAGTGTCTATAGATAACTGGGGTGACCAATCCAGAAGAAAGGCCTTTGTCATACTTTCATGTTCTATTTTAACAAATAATAAAAAAAATATTTTAAAAAAATATTACTGCTTTGAGACTCATAGAGGTCACAGTTTTTCCTTTTAAATACATTAAATATCTTTGAAGGTAAGTGCTGAAAACGTGCAAAGACTGAGAATTTAGTACTGAATTGGTGAAATATAGCATTTTGTTGACACTTGTTCAATAGGCTGATCGAAAAATGTTTGGAATCAAATTATTTAAATTATTAGATGAATCGTTTTCGGACCTACGGCAATCCTTCTTGACCCTTACACGCTTGAAATGAATAAACGCCTCCCTTAAATAGATACTGTAGCGCTTCCCTTTCATCATTGGGAAAATAGCAGGTAGTAATTTGCAGAGGTTGAACACAAAGCATGCTTTTCTAACTGAAGTCAACAGAAACAATTCTTTCAGACATAACTGAGTCATGTATGTCATCACAAGGCTGAGCAAGTGGCGGATATTTGGGCCACCACTCCCTCTTCCGCGTGTCCCCCTTATCAGCAAATGAAGATGCAATATAAACAGTCTCTCTTTTGACCTTTTTAGCCGATTTATAGCAACAGATGCAGGGTCTGTTTGAAGCATTATGAATGGAGGTCAAAAACTGAGATCGCCAAATCTCCTATCCTCCAAAGAGTCCCAACTGTGTTCATATTCCGACTTAAAAATAAGGGTGGGACAAAATATTGTATGATTATCTCGCTGTGAGTGGTGGAAAGTAATGAAGTACAAATACAGTGGAACCATACGTTTCAAACAATTTGGATTACGTCCAAAGTTTTTGTAGAAAAATTACTTCTATTTATGTATTGTTTTTGGTTTGCAAACGCTCAACGATCTATGTTGTGCTTCTTGTCATGCTGCGTAACAATTATTGATTCCATGCATAACACATTGCTTTCAGATGAAAACTAGTTTGTCTGGTCCGCGCCATAAGGCGGAAAGCTGTTCCGCTTGTAGGCGGACGGACGCATTTGTGATTGACGCGGTAAAAGAAGTCCAAAAATCATTTTATTTTATACCATCTCTGGTATGCATGTTATTTATTGAATTGTAGCGTCTCTTTAATTAAGACAACTAATGGTTAATGCCGGCGTAATCACATCCAAATAGCTGTCCATGTATGTATTCGCAAGGCAGAAATTCCGCCTACACACATTCACCCAATCACAGATGTGATCAGCAGCTGCGTTGTTTATGAATGAACACGGAAGTAGGTACTATCTTGCCGCACTGAACTTTTGCTAAACAAGTAAACAAAGGGCTAAATAGTCAGAATGGTTCCTAAGAAAAGGGACATTGCAAATGATAAATGTTTGGAAGCACTTGTCATAGATGAGCGGAAACATCAGTGCTGCGCTTTTCACATTGTGTAATCTTCATTGACTGTGCATCAATGGGCACCACTGCAATGGAGGTCGAGGATGATCAAAAAAAGTAGATACTGTAGCTTTGTTGTTGTTCTTTTTTGCTCTTTATTAGACTGACAAAAAATGAGAAAGGGCTCTCTGGTAAAGGTATGAGCGAGGTAAACTAAAAATGATCAAGAGAGGCACGGTGGACTACTGATTAGAGCGTCTGCCTCACAGTTCTGAAGACCGGGGTTCATTCCCCGGCCCCGCCTGTGTGGAGTTTGCATGTTCTCCACGTGCTCGCGTGGGTTTTCTCCGGGCACTCCGGTTTCCTCGCACATCCCAAAAACATGCATGGTAAGTTAATTGAAGTCTCTAAATTGCCCTTAGGTGTGAATGTGAGTGATGATAGCTGGGATAGGCTCCAGCACTCCCACGACCCTTGTGAGGTTAAGTGGCTCAGAAAATGGATGGATGGATGATCAAAAGAAATGTGTGGCAAATTGGCAAACAGAGCAATTAATCTTTTAAAATAAAATGTGTTCACCCCACTTTCTGAATTGTTTCCTGAACAAAAAAAAAACAAGTTTCCCTGTATCGGGTTGTTTCGCCAAAATGAACCAATGAATTAGAAAAGAAACAGACAAATGAAAAAACACCTGAATCAGAAATTCCCTGTGTGGAAGAAGACTTCTTGAATGAAACATTTGTAGTCCTTCTCCTCTTTCCCCTCCAGTTAAAAAGCCATAAACAGTTATCTTTATTTAGTGTTTTACTTCACTTATTTCTTCTGTATATTGCACTATATTTATAACAACACTGATAAGAAAGGTAAGTATAACATAATTTTGGGTCTGGAATGGATCAACTGCATTTCCATTCATTTCAATGGGAAACATTACCTGGGTTTACGGACGTTTCAGGTTACAAACGGGTTCACGGAACAAATTAAGTTCGTAAACCGAGGTTCCACTGTACTTCATTAATGTACTTAGGTTTGTCAGTTATCTGTACTTGAGCATTTATTTTACTTTTTGCTTCCTACATTTGGAAAAAAAAATATTTGTACTTCTCCTCCTTACTTTGTCAAAACAGGATCATTACTTTTTTTTTTTTTTTTAAAGTCTTGGACAGGTGTAAATTTTAAACCGTGTACTTTTTTTTTTACTTTTACTTTTACTTAAGTAAAGGAGTAGAACCTGTAGTTGAACTTTTATCAGTCTTTATTTTTACACAGGTATCTGTACTTCTACTTAAGAAGAGTGTGAGTACTTTTCCCACCTCTGAAATTATTACTTCGTTTTAATCAATCACTCTTAACAAAATCCCACATGAAAGGACAATCGCTTAAAAATAATCTTTCACAGACGTCTGAGAACCAGGTCTTTGCTGACTTGAAAAATGCTGAAATTTGTCCCGATTGTCAATACGTGTGTTCCCAAGCAAAGGGAGAACCTCTAGCACTAAAAACTCTACACAGGGAAGGCTGGAGCTGAGGTTGCAGCCATGAAACTTCAGAGCTGTGAGGCAGACAGGCTAACCGCCAAATCACCATGCTGCACCTGTCCTGTCCCATCCTATCTGCTACATGATGCATCCCTCCCTCACCTTGTAAATCACTGCCTTCCTCATCAACAATATAGATAAAATCCAACTCCTGCAGTACGTAAAATAACTGTTATATATTGTTTTAACATGTTATTGTTCAGGCGGCACGATGGGCGACTAGTTAGCACATCTGCCTCACAGTTCAGAGGACCGGGGTTCAAATCCCAGCCCCGTCTGTGTGGAGTTTGAATGTTCTCCCAGTGCCTGCGTGGGTTTTCTCCGGGCACTCCGGTTTCCTCCCACGTCCCAATAACATGCAGGGTAGGTTAATTGAAGACTCTAAATTGCCCGCAGGTGTGAATGTGAGTGTGAATGGTTGTTTGTTGATACTGTATGTGTTTCGGACCCAGTTTTACAGGCAAGTCCGAATTTAGAGATGCCTGACTAAGCAGCCCAAGCAGGAAAGGTGAGAAAAAGGAAAAGGAAGCGGTCTAGTTACTTTCCAAAGACGACATCAGTACAAAGTACAGCATCTAATGGAGTCAGTCATACCTTTGAAGTGATTTTTTCTACTGCGGACCGGCCCGGCGGAGACGACGACCGGGTCGCCCTCGACCGCGGCGTCTTCTTCAACAATAGTATCACCCATGAGAAGCAGGCCCATCCTCCTCATGCGGATGAGCTGCGGGCCGGCTTCCTGCGGAGAGGCAGCCGCGTGCACGAGGGGAGGTCCTTGAGCATTGGGCACCTGGGCGCCTCCCGGTATCATGCTCTTCAGAAACTCCATGTTCAACTTGGCACTCATTCGCTCAGGTGTACCGTCCAGCAGATTGTGCCACGCCATTGTCACTCCATCCTAAGACGGGAGCACCACCGGGAGCGTCCACGCTCACCAAGCTACCACGCGAGTTAAGAAGTCAGGCTAAATGCCGCACTCCCTTAAAAGTTGTCTATCTGGACTAACTAGTCGCTGACATACTTTAAGTGCGCAGAGCAACTCCCTGCGCTGCGACGCTACCTGTCGGAAGGCAAACAGTCACGGCGCTGGTCGTGTGCCAGGAGATGTCACGGCGAGTGGGCATTATCTAGGGTGGGACTCGGACGTGTTCCACGGGAGATAACGCAGGAGAACGAGGCAGGCCACGCCCCGGCCGGCCCGCATTTGCTCGCCCAGTCAAAAAGATACAGAGGCAAAGTGGGAGATTGACATGCGCCGTGAGAAGTAGGAAGGCATCATAAAGCGAGCTAAACTCATCCGCCTGCGCGAACCGATAGCCCCTTATCACTGCACTCAAATGCTCGTCCGCTTCCATGTAAACACTCACCACAGAAAACAAAGCTTGTACAGTGAGTCCATGTTCAACAACTTTTTTTCCTCTTTAAAAAGAAAGAATAAAACAAAGGTTGTTATTCAAACATTTAAACTTTTTTCCCCCAAAATAGGCAACTTTTTAATTTATTGCCAACATTTCAGGGAACAGGAATAATAGATCATCAAAATGCATCCATTTTCTATACCACTTATGATTTTTAATATACAAATGATTATTCAGCCTTCTGAAATTATTTTCCTGTTTAGTAAAACTTTGCCCTTTTTAAATTTAACTGAAATCAACTTTTCTACAATATTGCCTCTAACTCTAATGATTAGGATAAGTAAGCACTATCGAAAATGGATGGATGAAGGAATTGGGCAAAGCAATACATCAACATTAATTTCTACCGCATTCAACTATATTAAGATTTTTTTTTTACATGGCTATAATACACGAGACAAACGCAATGGGAACCTTGTTTTGATGATAAACAGTACACACATAATCTAAGACAGCCATTACCCTCCCCTTCCTTGTGCATTAATGCTCTAATGCAGCATATACGTGAGGTGATGTAACCGCTTCACTATACATGTCAAGGGGATTAAAAGGTGAAACAAAAGAACAGGGACTGTTCCGACAGGACTTCTTAGTCTGTCATCTGAAAATATTACTGAACAAAAAAAAACAAAAACAAAAAAAATGACCACCATGATGACTGTTAAACCTGAACAAAACTGCATCGTTTGTGCAAATAAATGCAGAACTCTGCCCTCTAGAGGCCACATTATAAGTGCACCACAAAAAAACAAGGCAGTAGAATTGCCGTAATTCCTCATATTTAGCGACCAAGGGCATTTATTGGGGGCTTGGCATTCATTAATCACTTAATTTGTTAATAATGATGTAATCTGTTTGCCAATGCTGAAATGTTTTTGGGAATGTTTCCCACTGCAAACAGAAGCACTCACTCTTAAAATCCCACCAGCGTCTATTTGAGGTGTGGTGTTTATTTTTTTATTTTTTATTTTACCAACATTCAATAAACGTTTGGGGAACTGAGGACACTAATTGTTGAAGCTTTGTAGGAGGAATTCTTTCCCATTCTTGCTTGATATACAGCTTCAGCTGTTCAGTCCGGAGTCTCCGTTGTCGTATTTTACGCTTCATAATGCGCCACATATTTTCAATGGGAGACAGGTCCGGAATGCAGGCAGGATGGTCTAGTACCCGCACTCTTTTACTACGAAGCCACGCTGTTGTAACACGTGCAGAATGTGGTTTGGCATTGTCTTGCTGAAATAAGCAGGGGCGTCTGTGAAAAAGACGTTGCTTGGATGGCAGCATATGTTTCTCCAAAACCTGTATGTACCTTTCAGCATTAATGGTGCCTTCACAGATGTGGTAGTTACCCATGCCATTGGCACTAACACAGCCCCATACCATCACAGATGCTGGCTTTTGAACTTTGCGTCCATAACAGTCCGGATGGTTCTTTTCCTTTGGCACACGACGTCCACAATTTCTAAAAACAATTTGAAATGTGGACTCATTGGACCACAGAACACTTTTCCACTTTGCATCAGTCCACAAAGGCCTTCAAAGATTACCCTAATAGAACAGCAACGACTCATCCAGGAGGCCACAACGGAACTCAGGACAACTTATAAAGAACTACAGGCCTCCTTTGCTTCAGTTAAGGTCAGTGTTCATGACACAACAATAAGGAAGAGACTGGCCAAAAATGGCATCCATGGCAGAGTTCCAAGGCGAAAACCACTGCTGACCAAAAAAGTAACAAAGGCTCATCTTATTTTTGCAAAAAAACATAACTTATATGGACTGACAAGATGAAAGTTTAGCTTTTTGGAAGTGTGTGTCTCGTCATATCTGGCGTAAATGTAGCACAGCATTTCAGAAAAAGAACATCATACCAACAGTCAAACATGGTTGTGGTTGTGTGATGGTCTTGGGCTGCTTGCTCCTTCAGGACCTGGACAACTTGCTGTGATTGATGAAACCATGAATTCTGCTCTTTTACAGAATATCCTGAAGGAGAATGTTCAGCCATCAGTTTGTGACCTCAAGCTGAGGTACACTAGGGTTCTGCAGCAGAATAATAATCCAAAACACACCAGCAAGTCCATTTCTGAATGGCTTAAAAAAATAAAACGAAGGTTTTGGGGTGGCCTAGTCAAAGCCCAGAGTAGAATCTGATAGAAATACCGTGGCATGACCTTAAAAAGGACATTTATGCTCGAAAACCCTACATTTTTGCTGAATTCAAACAACTCTGCAAGGAAGAGTGGGCCAAAATATCTCCAGAGAGATTTGAAAGACTCATTGCCAGTTAGAGAAAATGCTTCGTTTCGGTTGTTGCTGTTGAGGATGGGCCAGCCATTTATTAGGTTTAGGGGGCCATTCATTTTTCACACCGGGCTAGGTAACTGAATAGTTTTTTTTTTTCCTTAATGAATGAAATCATTCAAAAACAAGATTTTAAGTTCACTTGGGCTGTATTTTTCTGATATTTACATTTGTTTGATTATCTTAAACAAAGAGGGTAAATTATACAAAAATAAAATAATTTGAGAGGGGCCAATCGTTTTTTCACAGCAATGTACTGTGGTGCCTTCAGATACAACTTAATTTGTTCTGTTACCACGCTTCTAACTGAAACCTCTCATATTTAAAATCATCTTTCCCCATTGAAAGGAATGGAATTACTATTTATCCATTTCAGCTTCCCGAAAAAAAAAGAAAAAAAAATTATAAGAAAAATAGCACAATATTATCTTTTACTTTATAAAAACATACACTAATGACTTATTAAAAAGAATGTAAAGAATTAAACAGTTTTTGACAAATTTTTTGTTTCAATTCAATGGACATTATGCTCCTTCAGGTGTGTGTGCCTTGACCACCTAGGGGCAGTATAAAACAAAAACAATATCTTTGGAAATGGTCCTCAGTAAGCTGTGGTAATATTAGTCTTTTTTGCAGAGGATAAACAATATATGCCTGTGAGTATTGTTAGTCTATGTGTTGCTGCACTGTTTGTATTCAAATATTCATTGCTTATAGGGTTATAACACAGTGAGACCTCTCATGCTCTTCGTTAATCTGTCTATGGCATTTAGCATTGTTCATCAGCATTAAGCTAAACGGACCTATCTAAAGCACAGTTATGTGGTTGTTTTAAATACAAAGGGTATAATTCTCATTGTTTTATTTTTAGTTCAACTGGAAGTGGCAATAAACAACTTGAATGCTCTTTTTTGGAAACTTGCTCACTATGTGCCAAACTGCTGCTCTTTGTGAAGTGAGTTGAGCTCAATGCCACCATACAGCGCTCGGATTTGAAATTTTCCAAGTGGGGGGGGGGGGGGGGGAAATAAAATTTAAAAAATCATCCAAACAACAGCTTGTATCCTGAAGAACTTTGAAGTCGGGCCACTTGCATGTCAAGTCATATCTGTATATAAATATTTTGTTTTATCATAAACAGACCTCCAGGCAAAATATGCCCACATGTAAGGGCATTACAGTACCTTAATTGCTCCATTTTTATTTACTTCACTGAAGTGGTGGGGTATCCGAACCTTGCTCATAACTCAAATTCTACCTTGCAACAGAAAACCCCCCACCCCCAAATTAATAAATCGAGAGAAGGAGAATCAGAGAAGGCTCCTAACTACAAACCCTCGTACACTGGGTTACTCCTAAGTCAAGGTACCACTGTAGATGCATGAAATGCAGTTGTTTTAATCAGGATTTTGCTGAATACATTTAAGTTCCCTATTGAGAGACAGCCTTCAATTCTGTAAATTCCTGGTTCATTCCTGTTTATTCTCATTAACTCCCTTGGAAAATTTCCAACTTTGAAAATACTTGAATTTTTGCACCCCTAGGGACAAGCAGATAGCCGTCACCGGGTGCAATGATGGCAGCTGTACTGGAGTCTGGTCTTGTGTCTGCTGGACAGCGAGAACAATTGGAGTCGCACAGGAGGCCAAGATCCCAATCAGCCCAGGAATGTGAAAGAGGAAGCTTCAGGAACAATGTGCAGCGCTCCCCGTGCCGGTCTGCGTCCCCCGCCCGTCGGCCCTCCTGCCTTGTTCTGCTTTCAAATGCAGGAGAAAACAGGAAAACTCATAGGCTGGGACCCAGGGACCGAAGTCTGTTCTGTCAGTGTGTGTGTGTGGGGGGGGGGGGGCGCGATACTGTACAGTCATTACGATCACTAGAATAGTGCACTGATTTGACCTTCCTCGCAGCCACAACTGGGCTTTAAAACAAACTTCCACTGCCCCCTAATGGTAAAAGAAATTTCTCTTGCACTTTAAGCAGCGGTCCGCAACCACCAGACCACATACCAGTACCAGTCTAGGGATAATTTGGTATCAGTCCACACTGAGAGCCTAAACCATTAACATTTTACTCAGAGTGTGAAAGAAGATTGATTTTTAAAATCAGGTCCATCCACCTGTGCCACCCACCACACAAGTCAAATTGCTCAACTCAGTCACAGTAATAAAAAAGTAATTCCAAAAATGCCTCCCTCCAATAGACCGTAAACTATTTATAGTCTATACGTCTATCAACATCTATATAAAGTGGAAATAAGTTTACACACTCCCGTTCACATGCCGGGTTTTTGTGATATTAACAAAATGAGACCGAGATAAATAATTTCAAAAAATAAAACAAAACAAGTGAGAAAACTCTGTCAAAAAAAAAAAAAAAAAGACAAAAATGCAACACCTAACAAAAATCAGGACTAAAATGGGGAAAACTGGGCAATAGGTTAGTGAGAGACTAAGGCACATTCCAATTAACACACAAATCTGTTACTTTGCCACCGTAGGAACAGAACTCCATTGTGAACCGAGGTTCCCTGCACTACAATTAAAAAAAGGAAACCAAAAAAAAGGAAAAACCCTGTCAAGTCAAATTATAGTTATTTACTTGCATTCCTGAACAGTAAAAATCTCTGTTAAGTGGTTAAATGATCACTTTGAACTTCCTCATTCCTGTTCAAAATCATAAGAATATGGAGAGCTCACTGAAATAGAAAGAGTCCTTCATACATGAGGAGGTGGTCTAAATGCATTAAACACTGAATATTCAAAAGGGCATTGAGGGGCGGGGGCACTCTCACTTTCTTCACTTTCTAAGGGCCGCAGTTGCGTCCAGCAGTCGGCCCCTCGGACATTCACCGCATGAGGAAGCCAGTCGGCCCCTCGGACCTTCACCGCATGAGGAAGCCAGTCGGCCCCTCGGACCTTCACCGCATGAGGAAGCCAGTCTTTGTTCTCGCGGTCACAAAAATGCTCTTTGCCACTTTGTGTTGTCTCTTTGGACTTTTCAGAGATGTGTGGCAGCCTTATAAGGGAGGGACTCACCATCTTTTCCCTAGTGAGCGAGAACAACCAAGGCTATGTTCAAGTTCTAGACGCGCAGACAAAGAAGTCCGGCTGGTTTGGTCACAAGCCAGAATGACAGTCGTGAGACGACCAATGGGGCCGGCGGGGTTCGGGCACTAATTCACTTGGCTGAAGAATGTGACCTGACTGGATGGGACCCTTCATCAAAATGTTTGCTGCCTCCCTTGAGTAGTATTATTTGGAAACACTTGACACTTTTAACATCATGAACACTTTAATAACGTCATTATTTCTGCAAAATGTAGACCCATAAAGCTCCACAACAGAAAATGATAAAGCTATAAGCTGCCAAATTTTATAGTGAAGTTCAAACTGACAGGTTTTAAAAGTTAAAAAAAAACATTTCTTAAATTAGAACTGGGCCTTAGTCAAGGTGGAGGGAATTATGAACTTTTCCAAATACTAGTCAGTATTAGCACAAAATCTTCAGGTTTCTAGTAAAAAGCAAAAAAAAAAAAAAAAAATTAAATAAATAAATAAAATCAGGAAAAGCCTACTAAAACATCTGAACTTTATGTGGGAATAATCAGATCCGACTTCCACTTTACTTGAGTTTGAATTCTAAACACAGCTACATCCCCATAAAAGTATCTGCGCACACTTGTGCAACCACATAATTTCAGTTGTCCATTTTTACTGAACATCTCAAACATATGTCTTTTTTACCAACAAAGTTGTCCAGGTTATACAGTTAGGTCACTTTAATGGTGGAAAAGTTGGATGGCAGCATATTTTTCTCCAAAACCTGTATATAGCTTTCAGCATTAATGGTGCCTTCACAGATCTGTAAGTTACCCATGCCATTGGCACTAACACAGCCCCATACCATCATAGATGCTGGCTTTTGAACTTTGCGTCCATAACAGTCCGGATGGTTCTTTTCCTCTTTGGCCCGGAGGACACGACGTCCACAATTTCCAAAATCAATTTGAAATGTGGACTCGTCGGACCAAAGAACCCTTTTCCACTTTGCATCAGTCCATCTTAGATGAGCTCGGACCCAGAAAAGCCGGCGGTGTTTCTGGGTGTTGTTGATAAATGGCTTCTACTTTGCATAGTAGAGTTTCAAGTTGCACTTACGGATGTAGCGCCGAACTGGATTTACTGACATTGGTTTTCTGAAGTGTTCCTGAGCCCATGTGATGATATGCTTTACACATTGATGTCGGTTTTTGATGCAGTGCCGCCTGAGGGATCGAAGCTCACTGGCATTAGATGTTGGTTTTCGGCCTTGCCACTTACATGAAGTGATTTCTCCAGATTCTCTGAACGTTTTGAACATGGTCCTTAAACTGTTGGACTATTTTCTCATGCACTTGTTCACAAAGAGGTCAACCTCGCCCCATCTTTGCTTGTGAATGATTTGAGCAATTCAGGGAAGCTCCTTTTAGACCCAATCATGGCACCAACCTGTTCCCCATTAGCCTGTTCACCTGTGGGATGTTGCAAACAGGTGTTTGATGAGCATTTCGTAACTTTCTCAGTCTTTTTTGCCACCTGACCCAGTTTTTTTGGAACGCGTTGCAGCCATTAAATTCTAAGTTAATGATTATTTGCTAAAAACAATGAAGTTTATCAGTTTGAACATTACATATCTTGTCTTTGTAGTGTATTCAATTAAATATAGGTTGAACATGATTTGCAAATCATTGTATTCTGTTTTTATTTATGTTTAACACCACGTCCCAACTTCATTGTAATTGGGGATTTATGTTTTAATACAATACGGTCCTATTTTTCTTAAAAACGCGTCATGAAAAATTTTGTGGGTTTTTTAGGAGGCTGGAACGGATTAATGGTGTTTAAATTTATTTCAAATGGGGAAAATGTACCTGCCATATGAGTAAATTGAGTTATGAGCTTGGTCACAGAACAAATTAAACTCTTAAGTCAAGGTACCACTGTACTTAAAATATGTTACAATATATGTATCGTAGTTGTGTCAGGCCAATGTTGAAATATTTTCGCAGTAAAGTCATTTATTAGGAAACAGGCGCTGGTGACGGGTTAAGTGATTAATTGAGGCATGTTGTCTGTTACAGCCACTATTTGAGGAAATACGGCAAGTGCATGACCTACTGTGACACATCACTCATCCGTCCAGAGTTTGTCCAGACAATGAAAAGTTGCACTGGCTTGGTAAGATGGAAAACAAAGGGCAGGGAAGAAAAGCCAACATTGCACTTTTCACAATCGGCCCAAACAAACAAGGATTAATACATACGCCCAGTTCACTCGGTTCCCACACTACTTAGCTCGCAGTCGCTAAGAAAACCTCACCCGCAACACACGCCGCGAAACAACACATTTAACACCTAGAAACGGATTTTGCAGCCACAGAGCAGAGGCATCTCTTGAAGTTGCTGTCATAGTTCCCCATTAGTTTCAGCATTGAACATATTTAGCATGCAGTCTCTCTGAATGGTTCTCTTCTCCCCTCATCTGTTTGCCTATATGTGCCCCGCGATTGACTGGAAACCAGTCCATTCTCTTGGCAACAGGACGGTTCTGCCGTGCTCTGCTTAGCTCTGGGGTTGCACCGGATTAAATCCTCCTCCCGAAGCGGCGGAATAATCTGAAGATTACCCTCCGACATCAAGCCGTTACATAACTGATCCCTGGCGTCCTAAAGTGGACTTTCGTCCTATTTTAGCAGCGGTAAGGCTGATTAAAAAATAAATAAATAAAATAGTCATTACATTTAGTGTGCTAGTATCAAACACGGAGCAACCTCCAGGGTCGAACGCACCTGAGGTCATACTACACGGGGTACTCAGTTTTACAGCGGAGTTACCATTACTCTAGCAGTGAAGTAACCCGAATTTGTACATAAATCAGAAAGCGCATAATCTAGTGCGAACTTCTTGCCTTTTTGTCATTTTTTTCCAAGTTTTATCATACTGTCATTTTTTTTTTTTTTTTTTGCCTTGAATTTGGTCAGGTTTGTCAGTTATTTGCCATATTTTTTGTCTTTGCCTTCTTTGACAGCTTTTTAAATTCAGATATATATATTTTTTTTTTTAAATGTCTTTTTTTGTCAGTTGTTGCCTGATTCTTGTCTGCCCATGTTTTATCATATTTTGTCTCTTTGTTCTGTATTTTTATCAGGTTTTTGCCATTTTTTGTAGTTTTCTCTGTTATTTTGACAGATTCAAGTTTTGGTCTTATTTTTATCATTTTTTTGTCATATTTTTTGCTGTGTTAGATTTGTGTTAGTGTTTCATATTTTTGTCTTTTTCAATTTTTTTTGTCATTTTTCTGCCAGCTTTTTGCCTGTTTATTAATTTATTGAACATTTCTGGCTGCATTTTGAGTTTTTTGGGATGTGTTCAGATCTTTTGCCATATTTGTCTCACTTTTTTGCAGATTTTTTGTAAGCTTTCTGTACATTGTTGTCATTTTATTATTTTTTGTCAGATTTTTCTCTTCTTCTGTAATGTTTTTTTTTAGCTTTGTTCTTTCCTGGATTTTTTTAATGTTTTGTCAGCTTTGCTATAGGTTTCATCAGCTTTTTTTAAACGGTATTTTAAATTTGTTGTTTTATTCAGTTATTTCATATTTTTGTCTGTTTGTTTGCTCTATTTTTTTCAAATTTCTGCCATATTTTTCTCATATTTTTGTCTGATTTTGTATTTTATCTTTCTGTAATTTTTTAAAACGGTTATTAGATTTTTTATCTGGTTTTTGTCACATTTATTTTCATATTTTTGTCTGGTTTTTTGCAAGATTTAAAAAAAATGTTTTCAAGGGCGACACTGATACAGAAGTTCCGAACGGCTAGATCGCAGACATATTTTCGGAAATAGGCATTTAAGATCTACTGAAGCCAATTTTCCACGATAGGTCCCCTTCAGGTAAATGGGTTATTATAAAGGTAGCTGGTGACAAACAGAAGACGACATATACTGTTAACCACTATCATGCTGCAAAGGAAGGAAGGCCACGCCACAGTCACCGAGCTGCCAGAAAGCAAAATAAGTTGTTCGGGTGCGAGAACCTCCACCGCGGCTTTGAACAAGAGCGGGGTCAGCGGCGCAATGATATCAAGCCCAAACAAACCGACCAGCGGCCGAGAAGTCACATCGCGGTGACGCATCGTATCCCGGCAAAAAGACACAATGCGCTGTTTTCCCACGCCGACAGACCTGTCAGTAACGGATAATGAGACTTCCTGCTCCTACCGGGTGACTTCAAACCAACAAAAAGTGAGTCAAACACATGCGGTCAAATAAGGTTCCTGTTAAACACTCAATGCGTTCCTCTTATGTTGCTAAAAATATTTAACAAAGTCCTCCACTCTTCAACCAGAGTAATGACTTTGAATGGCGTTTTGGCGCCACTACAGCTCTCCTGGGACGAGAGGAAGGGAGAGTGGCTAAAGGTCAAACGAAAAGCATCTGATCAATTATTAGCCCGGTCTCAACCGATATGACCTGCAATCTGCTTAAGTGCAATGCAATAGGGATGCTGCGCCAAAAGAGGCGGGAGATCTATTTTGGGTGCAAGACTGAGGACTGTACTTTACTTGAGTATCTAGTTTTCTGGTGACTTTTTACTTCTACTCCCTACATTTGACAAAAGATATTTACAGTGTAATGGAAATTTTCACATTTGACATTGCATTACTGTGTTTTGTACCTTAAATAGTGAATCGCAACAATTGGTTTAATTAATGCACAAGTGACTGTTGTCTGTCTTCTCAAGAACAATTGCACCGGTGGCGGTACCGTGAAACCGACGGCATGCATTGCCATGAGAGTTACTCAGTTCACAATATTAGCGAAGCTATGGGAACACATTATTTTGAGAGCGGTAAATTTGAGCCAATGCTAGCCAGCTATTTAACATCATGTAAGACCCACACATTATTGTGTTCCATGAAAATATAAACCTAGCAAAAGGATGAGTAAACTATCTCCTTTCACCAGAAAATGCCACCCAAGTGGATTGAGGTAAACAAAAACAAAATGGAGCCAGTAAGTTACTGTTATGCCCTCGCATGTGGGTAAGGAGAGCCACAGTTGCCCATGAACTTTCAACCGTTTACTATGCAGAGAAAACTATCAAACACACAAATCCATTTATCCATTTTCCGTACCGCTTTATCCTCACAAGGGTCACGGGCGAGCTGGAGCCTATCCCAGCCATCTTCGGGCGAGAGGCGGTGTACACCCTGAACTGGTCGCCAGCCAATCGCAGCAAACACACAAATGCAAAATGAAAATACTCAAGGAGCTGCTGTACGCCACACCTCACGCCCAGATGCTCACACGCAGACTACCCAGCCAACACACAAATACAGAACATACAGTAATTCCACTTTATAAAAAGTAAAATAATAAAATAAAAAGTTCATTTCTTTACATTCACAATGTTTCTTCATAGAAAAATGCGTAACAAAAAATAATGGTGTTTTGTGAGGGCTGGAACAGATTATTGGCTTTTCAATGGGGAATCCAGACAAATCCGAGACCGACCAGTGTCCCGGGACCTGGAGCTTCTGAGGTTACACTGCACATTTCTGCGGTGGCATTTTTCCTTATATAGGCAGCAGTAACAGTTACACAAACACACACAAAAAAAAGTGTCAGACAAATGCATTGCAGGCCTCTTCATATGCGGCGCAAATGACAGGCTTGGCCCGGCCGTAATCAGCACGTCTTTCGGCGGAAGCATGACGGGATGAGGAAAGTGACCAGACGTTAACCCGTAGACATTCCTCTTATCTTTTTCATCAAATCGGACAATTTCACATTTGAATGCGGGAACGGGGCATTTAGTAGCAATGCAACTAAATACGGCCCAAACTCTTGCAGCCTTCTTCTGTCTTCTCTCGGGCAAAGAGACGAGGGTGGTTTCCTTCCCAAACATCAATTATGATCCAAAGCCTTGCTCCCGACGCTCGGGATAATCTTCCTCAGCAGGACTCAATTATAGTTTATTTCCAGCTCCACGCCTCGGCTCCACGCAATCGAGTGAAAGAAAAAATAAACACGTCAAGAGCTCACAAAGCTCTGCGTTGTTTTATGCGTACACAAATTAACTTTCAACAAAAATCATCTTGTGGGATAGTGTGTAATATAACAACTAATTTATTACAGGTGGGACAAACTAGCAATACATTAATACAACAGTACGAACCGTATTTACACCATATGAAACGATTTTCTGCTTCTTTACATTCTCTTTTAATAGGTTTTATTTTGTTTTGATAGTGCTATTTTTCTTTGATAAAAACACGCAACTGAAATTGGGGGATTTCTGGGGCGCGGAACTGATTAATGCCATTTCAATTCATTTCAATGGGGAACATTTATTTGATATACAAGTAATTTGCTTGGTAATGGAAAGAATTAAATTCCTAAGTCAAGGTACCACTCTTTATCTTCAATGCAAAAACAGGAGGCGGTGTAGTTTGCTGGAAAGTGACATTTAAAAACACAAAAGGGACTAAAAAGTTGCCGTCCTTGTTGAAACAGGTGACCGGTACGCTGAATGGGGGTGACGGGCCACCGGAGCAGGTGCTAAAGGGCCTTCATCAGCCCAAATATTTGCTCAGTCGCCTGTGTCAACGCACTTTCCATGGTGCAACGCAAGCGTCAGCACAAGGTCGCTAATTAGAAAGTTGGACGATGCATAGAAAATGGCCGCAAGGCCAAAAAGATGCGTGTGTTTTGATTTTACACGAGCATTTTAAGAATTTTTTTACGCTCCGTCTGAAATGCTGACTTGGCTGTTAAATCTACACGGGCTGGCTTAAAGGAGACCTGGGTTCTCACAGCCTGGACATTTCACGGAACTCAATGTTTCAACCGTGTGCGCTTCAATGCCATTAATGTCTTACCAGATTAAAGTAAAGACACTAATTCAAAGCTGTTTTGCCTCTGGTAACCACTGAAATACAGTGAAACCTGCACATACAGTAATCCCCTCTCCATTGCTGGCGTTACGTTACAGACCAACGCTGAAATAAATGAAATCTGCGATATAGAAATACCCCCTTTAAGTACACCCTTTATATGTTTTTATAGCATTTATGCCACGTAATATTTTTGAAGGTCTTTAAACACATTTTTAAAAGAACACAGACATCTAAATGCATATAACAGCCTATACTGAGAGAGAGCAAGAGCAATGGATCACAAAATATTGTACAGAGTATTAAAAAAATAAAAATAAATAAAAAAATAAAGAATAAGCGTAATAAAAAATGTTTTTGTCTTTGCCCAATTTAGCGGGACCACTAAGCGTGACCCACAATATACAGGAGGATTACTAAAATCACAAATTCCCCTAGTCACGTTTCTTTCTGGGGAACCTATCCTTGGCTCTTCGCTGAAAACAAACAAAAATTACCTATTTATGTCCCTCTGTGTATTTTCGTGCTTTATGTAACACCCTAAGTAACACAAAACGGTGTTAAAGCTCAGCTAATAGGAGAATAGTAGGGCTTAGAGTCGATTATAGTACCAATTATCCTATAGATTAAATACAGTAATCCAATTTGCATTATTAAACAACAAAATGTGAAGTGCAGACAATGTTGTCGACTTGGGGTCACCATCCACACATTCCACACTGTATCTGTGACTTTGAGCATGTGTGGCTTTAAAAGGTGGGGCCTGACCTAGTGAGACGTGGGAGTCAGCGAATTAGTGTGTCGAGATGGATGTTGTGAAGTCAGGTTAGCGGCTGTTAACTTGCTAACTGTTAGCAAGTCTGTCAATGGTGGCTGTAGCAGCTTGTGTACGAATGTGCTTATTACGTGTTGATTTTGTTACCATTTTTTTCAATAAAGTAATTGAAAGCCCACCTACGGCTGTGTCTGTCGTTGACCAGTTGTGGGGGCATTACAAAAATTAATTACCAGCAGTGGTAAACTATATTAAATTAGTTAAGGTTTACATGTCGGCTAGTAGATGTACAGTTGTGTAAGCCAGGTCTGCTTTGTAGTAGTCACATTGCACTTTATCTTCATTTTTAAGTGTGAAATGATCCCAAACATGGGACATTTTCTGGGCAGAAATGTCATATTGTGCTCAAATGGCTTACGATAACGTTCATTTATTTGATAGCCTAGATATCAAAGTCGTGTAAGTATTAATTCAAATAGCTTTATGGAAACATTCAATATTGCACATTATTTTACGCAGGTTATTTGATCCTCTTTTAAAACCTACAGCAAGGTTTAATATGATTAAGATGAATTTTCACACTTTACTGACATTTCAGTGAATAGGTTTAGGTATGTAAAGTAATTTTATCATTTTTTTTTTTTTTAATATCGAAGCCTTTTGAGCATTTATTCCATATGCTTGATATCCATCTTAAAGCCGTACTAGTAGGCCAAAATTGCCACTAGTACTGGAAAATACTAATAATAATTCCAGTAGCACCCGGTCGTTCTACTAGTGTGCAGAATTGTCTTTACTCGTTAAGACAACGCACCCACCAGTACATGGACTTTGAGCTTGATATCAAGGATATGGAATAAATGCTCAAATGACTTGACATAAACAAAACACACCAGGCAAAAAAAAATAAAAAATACTTCATTATGGCAACTGACACTGAACATTAACGTCCTCAGGTCCATCTCAACAGTATCCTCATTGAACATGTCGTGGCTTAAAGTCTCTTACAATACGCCATCTTTATTTATTTTTTTAAATACTCATAAATTTAAAAAATTAAAAACACGCAAAAAACAAGAACAAAAAAAAGAAAAACAAGAGTGACCTGCCCCAAGCACAAATGCCATGGTGGGCTTAATATTTCTTTGTTAAAGATATTCAACTTGCATGTTTTTAGTGGTGTGCTTGACTATGCTGAATCTAAAGAGGATTTGAAAACGGCTATCACTTTGACGACTTAAAGCAACATCCTCCCAGTAGCTTTTTTTTTCTAGCTAGTGTATTGGGGGGGGGGGCTAATGTAAAGAGAGATGCTAGTTAGCCAGAACAGCCAACTTTGAAGTTAATGTTTTTAACACACCAGGAAAGGCTCTAATTCTAACAGCCTGATAAAGGTGAACTAGTGTGGACTACGTGCCATTTTTAACCCCTCGTTTGGTTTGCTTTAAGGCTGCGTTTCAGCCCCTAAAACGACAAAGTTAGCGTGCGGCAACGTTGCCTACCACATCAGGATATGAGCGACCAGGGTTTTTTTCTACATTCTACGACACAACAACGGCGTTACTTACAACTTTGTTCTCCTCTCTGTCTTCTCTTTCTCTGTATGTCACTCCCCCTGTTATAGTTGCGCTATGCGGCTGGCTCGCAGTCTTCATTCGCCGGACAAGCTCCAACGTTCTGGCCCTCCTCCATTGGAAGGATTTGCGTAGTGGTGTGATTTTTTTTATTTTTTTTCCTACTCAATCTGCTTCGGTGTTGAAAGTGGTCACTCTGTCAGAACAGCCTGTGGCCACTTGCCCCGCCTTCCTCTCTTTTGATTGGCTCTCCTACAGTACGCCTCCATCAAGTCCAGTTTTCCATAGGAGAAAATTAAGTGTCAATCTACCACAACCGAACCGTTGATTGAACTACATCGTGAGGGTGACATTCACACGGACTTGCTCGCTGTAGTTTCAGCGCACACCGGAAACACTCCGGAGGGGCGGGTATGGGGGCGAACGCTTACAGATAATTAATCAACGACAAAAAATACCCTAAAAGGAAGATACCCCGACGGATGCATGCGGAAACTACGTCACACAAGCTAAAGTGGATTTTATCAATGAGGTACCGGTAATGGTTCGCCACAGTTTGATGAAATAAATATAATACAAAAATACCTAATATAAATTAATATTAAATATAATAATATCTCAAATATTTTAAATTAGTGAATTATTTTATTTCCCTGTTCCCACAATGCATATGTTATGCCTAAATTTATTAAATAGATTAAAATACATAATTTTAATTAGTAAAGTAAACAAAATAAAATTAACTGATTTTTAAAAAAAATCATTAATTGCAATGTATAATATGAAAATTGTTTATTACACTAACGAGGACTACAATGTAACAAATGCATTAACTATAACGATATTTATAGGTGAAAGAACAACACCGCTCTCTAGAGGTGCTTTAGTGCATGTACTTTTTTTTTTTTTTTAATGGAACATAACATTGAGAAAAAGTCAGGAGCCAGGAGGTATTTGAGAATGAAATTGACATTCTTTGTATCCAAATCTGGCACTTTTTTTTTTAAAATCATTCTCATTCTCTGATCTTGTTTCTGACACTTTTCACACACGTTGACAGGCTCTACGTTTGTGGTTAAAGGGGCCAGACCAGGGCCCAAATGAGGGCTCGATCCCAGGGCCGAGCTTTTGGAACTTGCGACAGCAGTTGCTGATGTAAGATGCTTTCCCTGCGTCATAGCCAACTGAAAAAATAAATCGTCTTGATTAATATCCTGAAAAGAAAAGAACAGCTATATCTAAACAAAGAGAAGTCCCATTCCACACCTGCTAGCTTTGGAAAGGGACCAAACCGTTTCGACTGTTTCCAAATACCTGTGTGGAAATACAACCAGTTTGTGTAAGCATTGACATTGTAACAGTAAGTAGTGTTTGAATGTGATTTTTTTTTTTTTTTTTTTACCATTGTAGATGAGAGCCCCCGTGACAGCCATGCTGCTCATGGACAGGGGAAGAGCTAAAGACAAAGAAAAACGTAGTTTCGGTCAGACCGCAGTATTCACTGCACTTTAAATACATCTGTGGAAAGGAAAAGCTTATGATCGCACCACCACGCGCCGTGGACACCTACTTATTTTCACTGGACAAAATATTCAATCAAAATATGAAAAAATATATCTATTTTTAGATGAGCATGATAAATATTATACTGTATAGTTAATTATAAGTAAAGTTGTTTCGCTCGTGTGTTCGCTTAGTGACGCACTTCCGGTAGGGGGCGCACATATCTTTAGCCATTGGCTCTCGTTAATAGTTTGACATGCACAATAGCTCATCTTCAATGCATTAGGTAGGGCGCCCAAGCTCGCCGGCGTCAAGATCCTGCTCGCGATGGATGCACGCAGCACATCCAAAGCATACCACATCTCACATGTTGTTAAACATTTCATGGTTAAGACACGGTGCTCTGACCATTTTTAATTACTGAGTCCTCAATCGGCATTAGGCCTCCCCAAAAAAAAAAAAAACAACAACAACAATAACATCTATCTTTGGAAAGGAAAGCTCATGTTCAGAAGCATACCACATCACAGTATATGATATTAATCATGGAAAAACTTTTGTTTGTTTTTCTGGAGGTTTTGCTTAAAATGTCATATTAATCTTATTGAATATTTGATTTAGTGTAAAAAGAGTGTGTCGTTTATTTTATTTATTGTCATTAATCTATCTGATTAAATAATTGCTGACTTGATTTATTTTAAATTAAATAAAAAATATTAGTAAATATATATAATATAATGTATATTTAAATTCACCGTTTTCTTTCATTCAATAATTGGTAAATTATAGTTAAATTAATTATGAATAATACAATTAAAAATGAACATTATTATTTCATGATCAATATAATATATAACTTTCTTAACACGCTGCAGATTTTTACATTTTCTACTTATTAATATTATCTCATTAAAAATTGGTTAATTGATTTACTGGGAATTATAACATGTTAATTATATGAATTATATATTGTTGCACTAGATTAGCTGTTTTTCCTTAAAATTTTCATTTCTTTGATCATTCATCTCAATAAGTAATTGGTTAATTAATGAATTATCAAAAATAAAAAATATTAGTAAAAGACAATTTTTACAAAAACATTGATAATTTTTTGGGTGGGGTCGGGGGGGGGGGGTCTTTTGGACAGCTACAACAGATGAATGTAATTTAAGGTTTTTACAATGAGGAAAGTTGATTTAAAATACGAGTGACCTGAGTTACGAGCGTAGTCACTGAAGGAATTCAACTTGTAAATCAATGCGCCACTCTATTGCAGATAGTGTGGGGAATATACAGTAACTGCAGTATAAGCTATCATGTAGTAACATGCTGTGTCCCCATATGGTGGTGTTTCCAGAGGCCTCCCTATAAAAGAATGTAAACATGAGCTTGGATGCAGTCTTGATGGACGAGTTGGGCCCCAGCGCTTTCATGCAATTCCGCCTGTGCAATCCACTGATTTGTGATTTTTTGTTTTGTTGTTGTTGTTGTTGTTGTTGTTTTCTGTGTGTGGCTTACCTCTGTACCAGAAGCTTTACTCATGGCATTCTTTCCACACCTTCCTCACGTCATCCCTGTGGATGTCTCCTTCCAACGCGGGGCACTTGAGGGACACAGACTGAGACACTTTACGGCCGGGGTCATTAGATAGCCTAGAATGACCGCATAAGTAGCCCGTTCTAGGCCTGTTCTGAAAATAGCTCGCCAGTGATGGAACATTATAATTTCCTAGGATTGTTGTAGAAGTGATAATTTGAACATGTAATATTGCTATTTATGTTCCCTGAATTATCTGTGAATGAATACAGTGGTGCCTTGAGATACAAGTCACCTGACTTCCAACTTTTTCAACATAAAACGTGTTCAGCCGCTTTTCTGCTTTGATTTACGAGCAGAAATTTGAGATATGACCGCTGTATGGTGGCAGTGAACTCAACTCACTTCACAAGCAGCAGTTTGGCAGATAGAATTCGTGACAAATTCTTAAAAAAAAAAAAAAAAAAAAAAAAAAAGGCTTCAGGTTGTTTTTTGCCACTCACAGTTGAAGTTTACTGTCAAACTAAACATACAACAAAGAGAATGACATGTTGTGTATTCAACCAAACCACATAACTTTGCCTTGAGGTCCATGTGGTTAAGGCTAACAAATAATCGGAAATGCCAGATGGGTTAACGAATAGCATTGGTGTCTCAATGTTATCATAGATATTTGAAAACAAAAGGAGGAACACGTCGACATACAATATCGCAATACTCTCAAGCATTTATTCTTTATCCTCTGTGAAGAATGACTAATATTACTGCAGCTTACTGAGTTAAGACCGTCTCCATGTATTTCAGCGTCAGCCTCACAGTTCTGAGGACCCGGGTTCAATCCCCGGCCCCGCCAGTGTGGTGTTTGCATGTTCTCCCCGTGCCTGCTTGGGTTTTCTCCGGGCACTCCGGTTTCCTCCCACACCCCAAAAACATGCATTAATTGAAGACTCTAAATTGCCCATAGGTGTGACTATGAGTGTGAATGGTTGTTTGTTTGTATGTGCCCTGCGATTGGCTGGCAACCAGTTCAGGGTACCCCACCTCCTGCCCGATGTTAGCTGGGATAGGTTCCAGCACGCCCGCGACCCTAGTGAGGAGAAGCGGCTCAGAAAATGGATGGATGGATGTATTATACTGCCCACATGTGGCCAAGGCGTGCACAGCAGGAGAGCACAACGTCCATTGAATTGAAGCAAAAAACTGTTTAACACTTTACATTCTATTTAATTGTGTAATTTCTGTATGTTTTTATAAAGTCAATTATAAAAGATATATATAAAAAACGTTACACATTTTGTGCTGTTTTTATGGGAGGCTGTAATGGATTAATGGCATTTCAATTCATTTCAAGGGGGAAAGATGATTTGAGATACAGCTCCACTGTATCATGTTGATAGAATTCTACTTAATCGTATTCAATCTTGTGGATTTTCAAATAACCTAAGTAGGGTCTGTAAAATATTGTGCATCATTGAATATAAATGCATTTTCGTGTTGTCTTTGACTAAAGCTCCAAGGACACACATTCGTTTAACGAAGTCATTTGTTTTCGTTTCACATTCGAGTAGACTTACTTGTAAAAAGCCATAGAACAAAGGTGAGACAGTCCCTTAACACTAATGTTGCATTTGTTTCTTTAAATTGCTACACCAGAAATGTTCATGGGCCAATGTGACCCACTGCACGTTTAATCATGAAAAAAAAAACATAATTATTAAGTATTCTGTCAGTATTTAGTGCAACTAATTATTTTTATTTTTTCGTCATTATTGGAAAATTCCTTTAGCTCCTTTTAGCTCCCTGTATGACCATGGATAGGTGTTTGCAAACTAAAAAAATTTAGAAATTATATGCAATAAGGCCTGAAAAGAACAACAAAAAGGCCACCTTAAGAGATGTTTTTTCGATTTTCATTTATTTTTCCATTTTTTTATAAACTTAAACTTTTACATTTGATACACTAAATAATAGGATAATAGGATGGATAGCAAAATGTTTTTCAATACTGTACTAAATAATTGTAGCAATAAATAATCAAACAATACATTAAACTCAATAAAATTGTATCCCCTTGTGGCAAAATACATTTAATACAGTGCGGCTGTTAGAAACATCCAAGGGTACTGTTGATGTGTTCATTCAAAAAGTAATAAAATGTTAATTCGTTTTTTATGTATTTATTTTTTCATTTGAAAAAGTAATTCCTTGCGGTCTACGCTCTTTTGACGAGACAGCTCGAGTAGCCAATCGAAAGGGAGAACAGGCGGAACTAGCACGGACCGGGTGTCAATCAGGTTTTATCACAAAAACGTTGTTTAATTACATTTATCTAACAGGTAATACTACATGCTCAACGACATACTCTTATCATAAACTGGAGCAATTAATTAATTGTTATTAATTATACCGATGGCACACGCCTATTTGGGATTACTGAGGCCAAATTCTTTTGACGAGACAGCTTGTGTAGCCAATCGAGTGGGAGCGCAGGCGGAAGTGGAATGGACCCGGTTTCAATGGGCTTCAATCATATTTCTATTAACAAAACCTTGACCAATGAACTATGACAATGGGGCACGCCTATTCGGGAATAGTGACCAATCACGTTGAAGCAAGGGCGGAGTCATTGCGAATGTTATTTTGACTGGGCAGCTCTAGTGGCCAAACGAATGGGAGCACGGGCAGAATGGCACGTACCCGGCTCCAATCATGAACCGGAGGGCGTGGCTTAACGTCGACCTGCTCCGCCCATTGGCCGGTCTGCGGACTTCCCACAGACAGTTGTATGTTTCATAAAGATGCACTCTGATGCGGCCAGTAAGTAGAAGCCTCTACTGGCTCTTTTGGTCAAATTACGACCGTTTACAGGGAACAGAACACATTCCGAACATGATTAGAAAGACGCTTGACTCGACGGCATTTCCGTATTTCGCCAGTTCTGCAGGGTTGGATGTATTCCGTGCTATTTTTTTTGTGGGTCTCTTTGTATTTGCCAGTGCGACAACAAAGGACGTGTACAGAGTCTAATTTGACTCCCAATTCCGATCCGACAATACACTTTTTCTTGTGTGAAGTTATATAAATGTACATCCTTGTCGACGGCCTTACTCGATTGCAGCCAATTTCCCTCCCCCGAATGCGAAGCTTTACTTTCATGCGTATCTGCCGGCGTTGTGATCTTTTTCCGTATTTTTAAGTCTTCGGTGACGGAGGAACAAAGTGTTCCGACTCGGGGGAGTTTAGTGGGCGACGTAACGAACGTGGAAATGGGTCAAATGTGTGTGTAGGTTGTTAAGAGAGTGAAAATTGTGACGCAGTTGAGTTAACATCTTCCATTTGGCCCGCTCGCCGTGTTTAACCGGCTTTCTTTTTACCCAAATGAGCACGTGTGCTATTGGCACATTTTCGTGTCGTATTTAACCAATATTGGCATTTTCACAATATGAAAAAAGGCTTGTAAATCAGTCTGAGTGCATGTTAGTGGTGGGGGGCACAAGGCTTTCAGAGAATCGCTGGGCTTGTCGAGGTCCCTGGGACTTGTAGTTCCCAAGGCTATGGCCGAGCGGCGCCGCCATCGTGAATCATGGCGGAAATGGACTACAAATCCCAAGCGCACACTTGCTTGGCTACTTTGTAAACTCCGCGCAAGTTGCACTGCTATTTTCGGTACGCAAGCTAACGCTAGCCCCGCCGTGTCGCTTTTTAACGGCCACTTTCGACTAACATTCGACGACGAGCCGGAATATAAATTAACACATTTTTGAGTCACGTCAACAGTCCGCCCCGTCGTTTCGTGTTCAAACATCACGCCGTGGCTCTCTAAAACTAAGCCGTGAACATCTATTGAAACGCTTAGCGTTAGCCGACGGCCGGGCTCGGGACTTTTGACGAGGATGTGACGTCATCTTCGTGTATCCTCGTACTTGACTTGACTTGCATGCCCACAGTTACTTCTAATAACCGCACCTCGTGTCTTTATTATTTCTTTGGATAGATTTTCAGCTGAATTCTCACTTGACTACACTGGCCAACATCCATAAGATCCACCACACGTTGCACAGGCTGGTAAATGCATATGACATGTTGTGTTTGTTTCTCAAGCGTATACTTCTGTGGATTAAAAGCATTTGGCATCTGTTCTGGCAGAACCTCACGGAAGACGTTGGACAGGAGAGCCACACGTCAGGTGATTTTTGCAGTAATTATTTTTTTCATGCAAATCGAGAAATAAAGCATGCATTTTAGGATGTATATTTTCTCAAATTTCCGTCCAATTTTATTTTCTATCTCTTTTAAAGATCCTTCTAATCTGTTTTTGAAATTCCGTTGTTAAAATAAGACATTCATGAAAATATGTGACTTGTTTTTCTGTCAAATATTTTTTATTCTAAAGCTTGTCTTTAATCTCCTATACATGTGTTCCCTTAACTTTTCAACTTTATTCTTGTTAGATTGCATTGCATCTCAAAAAATTTACTTCATACATGTATTACAACTTTTTTTCTCCATATACCACATTACCCTAAAAAATTTGAATGTCAAATACAATTTTCTCTAAACTGTACTGGCAACCAGTTTAGGGTGTACCCCGCCTCCTGCCCAATGATAGCTGGGATAGGCTCCAGCGCGCCCGCGACCCTAGTGAGGAGAAGCGGCTAAGAAGATGGGTGGATGGATGTTTTGATACAATCTAGTGCTATTTTTCTTTATTTAAAAAAACAAACAAAAAAAAAAAAAACAATGTGGGGGATTTTTGTTTTGTTTGTGAGACTGGAAAGAATTAATGGTATTTCAATTAAATCCAGTGGGGAAAATGATAAACTTGATGAAAGACTAAATTGAGTTACAAGCTTGGTCACGGGAAAAATTCAAATTCTAAATCAAGGCACTGCTGTATACAGCTCAGAAAATGGATTGATATAAAACTTGAAAATATTTCAAAATATTTCTCATTTACTATTTTCCAAAAATGCATATTTTTTCCTAAAATATACAACTTTTTTTCTCTCTAAATAAACAGCTGTTCTCAAAAGATTTTGTTATAGTATACAACTTTTTTTCTCAAAATATGACTTCTAAGATTATTACTTTAATCTTGAAAAATAAAACTTTTTTTAATTACTTTTTTTCCCCAAATATACCACCTTATTCTCAAACATTAAAACCGTTTTTTATTCATTGGAAATACCTCAAGGTATGGATAATCTCGTTGATTATGGCTTTTTCTTTAAAAAAAGTTGAATATATAGTTTTTCTCAATTCACTGACAGCCCTCCGAGTTAACGTGGATATTTGACTTCTAAAGCCGTCAATGGCAATGAATGTGTTGAGTATTAAACTTCTTTCTCAAAATATACAACTACTGTATTCTCGTAAGATTATGGTTTATCTTGAAAATTTAACTTTTTTTCCTTAAATTATAGCTATTTTTTGTAAGATTGACCCTTTAAATATATACCACAATTCTCAAAAATCTAAAAAAATAAAATTAAAAAAAAAATTAAAAATTCTCATAACTATATAGTGTCACCAGAAAGTATTCACACCCCTTCCCGTTTTCCACATTTTGCTGTTGCAGACGTATTCTACAGCTGATTTGAGTGTAGTTTTATTTAAAAAGATCCACATAAAATATCCCATGATGACAAAGTAAAAACATTTTCTGACATTTGTATACATTTATAAAAATGTAAACATTGAAACATAGGTGTTCACACCCTTTGCTATGACACTCAAACTTAAACTCAGGTGCATCTGCTTTCCACTGATCATCCTTGAGATGCGTCTACAACTTGAATGGCGTCCACTTGTGGTGAATTCATTTGATTGAACATCATTTGGAATGGCACACGCCTGTCTATATAAGATCTCATAGTTGGCAGTGCATATCAGAGCAGAAACAAAGCAATGAAGTCTAAGGAATTGTCTGCAGACCTCCGAGACCGGATTGTGTCAAGGCACAAATCTGGGGAAGAGAATTGCAGCAGCATTGAAGGTTCCGAAAAGCACTGTGGTCTGGATTATTCAGAAATGGAAGACGTTTGGAACCATCGGGGCCCTTCCTAGATCTGGCCGTCCGACCGAGTTGAGTAACCGAGGAAGAAGGGCCTCGGTCTCAGAGGTGAACAAGAGCCCTATGGTCACTAAGGCGGAGATAGAACCATCCAGAAGGTCAACCATTGCTAACCCACTCCACCAATCAGGCCTTTATGGTAGAGTGGCCAGATGGAAGCCACTTCTCAGTGAAAAAACACGAGTTTGCCAAAAGAGACATTAAGGAATCTCAGAACTGCAGAAACAACATTTTCTCGTCTGATGAAACCAAAATAGAACTTTTTGGCCTGAATTGCAAGCGTCATATCTGGAGAAGAGTCACTGCTCATCACCTGGCTAACACCATCCCGACCGACTGTGAAGCATGGTGGAGGCAGCATCATGCTGCGGGGCTGTTTTTCTGCTGCAGGAACTGGGCGACTAGTCCGCATAGAGGGTAAAATGACAGCTGCCAAATGTAGAGAAATTCTTCGAGAATTTGCTCCAAAGTGCTATGGAACTCAGACTAGGGTGTTGATTCACCTTCCAACACGACGAGACTCAACGCACAAAGCACACACTTCAGGAGCAGCCTGTGAATGTCCTTGAGTGGCCCAGCCAGAACCCGGACATGAATCCAATCAAACATCTCTGGAAAGACCTAAAAATGGCTGTCCACCGACACTGCCCATCCAACCTGACTGACCTTGAGAGGATCTGCAGAGAAGAATGGGAGAAAATGCCCATTTTTGTGCCAAGCTCGTAGAGACGAGACCAAGAAGGCTTGAGGCTGTGATTGCTGCCAAAAGTGCTTCAACAAAATATTAAGCCAAGGGTGTGAATACTTGTGTACCTATAATGTTTACATTTTCAATAAATTTGTCTGAAAATGTTTTTACTTTGTCATTATGGGATATTTTATGTAGATAAAAAAAAAACAACTATACTCTCATCCGCTTTAGAATAAGTCTTTAACATGGCAAAATGTGGAAAAAGTGAAAGGGTGTGAATACTTTCTGGTGGCACTGTTTCTAACCAAATAACTTTTACTTGATAGAAATGTTTTTTTCTCAAATTGGTACGATTGAGACTTTTTCCTCCAAATATGCAGTTATTCTCGTAGGATTACGACTCATTCCTCAAATAACCCCCTTTATTTTCAAACAAAAATACTTAACTTTTTCCATCAAATACCAACCCTTTTTCTTAGATATTTTGTTCTCATATTTTGTTCTCAGTTTTGTTCTCTTCTCATATTAGGACTTTTTTCTCATATATTCCACTTTATTTATTTTAAAATGTCATACACAACTTTTTTTCCCCCTCAAATACACTTTTCTTTGAAAACTGGCTCTTTGATATGGTTTGTTTTCAAGTCATAGTTTGAGAAGCAAATTTAAAAATGTATTGGGAAAACGACACAGTAATAATGAAAAATACAGAAAAAATATTCTAAATCAATGCAATAATATCCATCCATCCATTTTCTGAGCCGCTTGTCCTCACTCGGGTCGCGGGCTGCAATAATATCATACAAAATAATAGATCAATTAGAAAAATATTTGACAAAAATATTAAAACAATACAAAAACATTTTATCAAAAAATACACACTGATATTTATTTCTAATGATGATGTTTTTCTTTAGCTTGTTGCTCCAGAGCCATGCCCCCGAGGAAAAAGAGGAGACCGACTGCCGGAGATGACATGTCAGCGAAGAAGAGTCGCCAGGACAGGTAGGTTTCTCTTTTGAGGGGGGGGGGGGGTGACTTATATTCAACACTGGTGCATTTTCAAAAGTTACACAAGTTTAAAACGGGAACAATTGCAATAGATTATCTCGTTCGCAATTGGGGCCTATTCGCCACCTCCCTCCTTCATGAGAAATAAAGGGAAATTGAAATAGTCCCTTTTAAGATCAAATGGTCACTTTTATTCGCTGGACAGTCATTTTAAGCTGTTACGCAAAGGCTGAAAAGACATTACCAACGTAATACGTGAAACAATGGAGGAGAAAGCCAGTTTTTTGTTTTAAATCTTTTTTTTCAAGAATAAAGTCTTATTTATTTCAGAGGGGGAAACCATATTTTCATTTAGATAAAAGGTTGTATATTTTTGTGTATATTAGCTGTAATATTATGCAAATAGTCTTATTTACTTATGTTGTTTACGATTACTATTTCTTATTTTTGAGGAAAACTTTCCAGCTAAAGATTATCTTGTTTTGATGAAAAGTCATGTATTTTACAGATTTAAGTCATGATATTACAAGAATAAGGTTGTATATTTTCTGGAAAAGCGGCAGATATTTTCTAGATTTACGTAGTTATTTTATGAGAATAAAGCTGCATATTTTGGAAAGTTTGTCATATTTTTTTGAATTGGTCATTTCAAGTGAATTTCAATATATTGGAACAATCGTGAAAAAATATATATAAATAGACAAAAACTGGAAAATTGTTACAAAATTCAAAAATGTAATCGAAAATACACAAAAATATTAGGTAATAAAAAAATGGATACAAAATGCATCTGAAAAATAATACACAAATATCAGGAAAAAATATACATGAGTAATCTAGTGTAAACATATTTAATTAAAAAACGTGAGGAAAGAAATAGTCAAAAACAATACAAGAATATTTGACATGGATAAAACACAGGGGCAAAATGTAGAATCTTTGGGAGACAGCACCGCATTCTTTCTCTGTTTGCTATTGCAATTATTAGTCAATAAGGTCTTCCTTCTGTCCCTTGTGCACGTTCAGAAAACTTGACTCGCCACTCATTCGAGAGGAGGAAACCTTTTCCAACAAGAGATGCTTGGAGTGGTTCTACGAGTATGCGGGTGAGCCTACATTTTACAGTTTGAAATTGCACATTGGTTAGGTCACGTGATGCGTCACAGTTGTCTCTGATAGGCTGTGATGACGTGGTGGGACCTGAGGGCATGGAGAAGTTCTGTGAAGACATCGGAGTGGAACCGGAGAACGTAAGATGACTTGGTTTTGGCGAGCATGTAATTTTGGTTTTTATATATTGGGGGGGAAAAATACCAATATTTGGCAGAAATATTTTCGAATAATCCAATATTAGCCAAAAAACACATTAGTGATGAATACATATTTGAAAAAGTATGAAATAAAACATTTCAACGAAAAACTCAAAATGTTACACTAACCATTAAAAATCAGAGCAAAATACACAAATATTTGGGGAAAAAAAGACAAAAGACGTCAATAAACACAAATGTACGAGAAAAAATATCAACACAGCCACATCCCCAGTTATAAACGGGTGTGGACCCTTCTGCAACTGCGGCAGTTGTGTGTACACCCACCAACCCAATGATTTAAAAAAAAATAAAAATATATATATATATATTTTATTTTTTGTATTCCCCCCCCCCCCCCCCCCCCCCAATTGAGTCTTATTGGTCACCTTAATGATGGAAAGTTTTAAAATGTATCTTGGTCTTTTTTTTTTTAATATCACAAAAAAACTGCCATTTGAACTTGTGTAGACGTTTAATAGTCATTGTCACAAAGTCCAAAAATGATGTTTTGTGTATTCCAGGTGGTGATGCTAGTGCTGGCGTGGAAGCTGGATGCTCAGAGCATGGGCTACTTCACGCTGCAGGAGTGGCTGAGGGGCATGGGCTCGCTGCAGTACGTTTGCGATCAAACGTTTGTTTGTTTGTTGTTTTTTTTTCATTACACACACTGAGACTAAGGTTCTTCGTCTGACTGGCTCGTGTGCTCTCGCCAGGTGCGACTCTACCGAGAGGCTGAGGAACTCGCTGGACTTCCTGCGGTCCGTCCTCAATGACAGCACCAGCTTTAAGCTCATATACAGATACGCCTTTGACTTTGCCAGGGTGAGTCTGCCAAAAGGGTAATCTGTGTGTGCGTGTGTTTTAAATTGAGGCATTTGCTGCTATCTTGTGGCATCTATAGTATATAGTATTTTAATGTTGGTCATGATGCTTGGGGACCTAAGTGTTTATATGCAAGCCATTTAAAAAGTCCATTTTACATATGTCCCTTTTAAGGAACAGTGTTTTTGCATTGATTTCATGATATACTGTATATGCGTGTCTTTTGGCAGGAGAAGGATCAGAGGAGTTTGGACTTGAACACAGCCAAGTGCATGCTGGGGCTTCTGTTGGGAAAGACGTGGCCCCTCTTTCCGGTCTTTAATCAATTTCTAGAGGTACGGACGGCCAGCTCTCCATTAATACACGGGAAGCTGTCCACCCCAGAGGAAATAATAGGAATCCAAATTATCTCTTCTAGGGTGAAATTGTACAGGCATTCTTAACATTCGTATGTTTAAAAAAAAAATAAATAAATAAAAAAAAAAAGCAAACAAAAAAAACACGACAATCGTGAGCAATTTGGCCATGGAAGTGGTACAAGTCAAAACATTAGGTAATATTATAATATAATAATAAATCTGTATATATAATATTAGATGGAAAATGTAAAACTATTTGGAAAATATATATAGAAATTTTAGTGGATAAAAAAATGGCAGAAAAATATTAGTTATTATTATAAATGCAAACAATACAACACAAATTACAAAAATACCATATAAATACAAATCTATTAGACAAAATACAAATGGATAATATACAAAAAAATAGAGGACAACCACTGAAATATAAGACAAAAGGTCATATTAGGAAAAACAAAAATATTTGACAAATAGAGCAAATTTTAGAAAAAATAGACGAGAAATTTCAAAATGAAAGACCAAAATGCATAGTAGGAAAAAAAATATTGGCCAATACAAATATATTACATTGAGAGAAATTGGGACAAAAAATGTGTATTTGAAAAAATAGCTATTTGATTACTAAAATATTCGACAAAAAATACAACAAAATGTAGAAATAAAAATATATTGGCTGATAAATAAAAAAACACGAGGAAAGAAATTACAGAATTATTAATTGGGAAGTACCAAAATACTGGACAAAAGGACAAAATATAGTAATGTTTCAGTAATATTTTAACATTCTAAAATTTTATACAAATTTATAGGTAAGTTAATAAATTTCTGTAATGGAACAAAGATCAAGTAAAACTACTTAACATTTTGAAGAGGCCGGCCAAACCCTAACGAATGGAATTTGCAGAGCGATGCTCTCACCGCGTGCCAGTTTTTATTTGTATTGAATTAATAAGTGTGGTATTGTGTATAACTAAGTCTTTACGTTGGCATTTTCCTACCGTTAGCGCCGGTAAAAAATAATTGGGGTGTGACCAATCAGAAGCAACGTTCGTCATGTGGTTTGTGGTGACGTATTCTAGTGCTGTTGGAAATTTTTAGCGTGTGAACACTCACCGTACCCAACTGAATCTTTGTGCGCGAAAAGTACATTTTCAAAATTAAAACTTTGTTGGCAGTGCTTGAGGTGCAGGCATGCATTTATTTTCTACATGTTCTTTTGGCAAGCTTGAGTCACATGTACGAAATCTTCACGCCGCCGCTTGTGTTGTGACACAATTCTGGTAATGTTTGGCTCCCCAGCAATCCAAGTACAAAGTGGTAAATAAAGACCAGTGGTGCAACGTGTTGGAGTTCAGCCGGACAATCAACTTGGACCTCAGCAACTATGACGAGGATGGAGCCTGTAAGTTGGCCCGCGTTAAACCTGACCACTACGAGATGTAACTGTACATGTTCTGGTTTTTGCACTTTCCTAAAAAGAAGACAAGCTGCTTTGTGGAACTTTATTAAAAAGAAGACAAACCATTTCTTTTGCACTTTGTTAAATAAAAAGTGAACGTTTTAATGTATTTTCCTGAAAAGAAAACAAACTGTTGATGTTGAGCTTTCCTGAAAAGTCAAACTATCGATGTTGCAGTTCACCTAAAAAAATAAACTATTGATGTTGCACGTTTCCAAAAAAAAAAAAAAGTGTGGCACGTTCCTAAAACAGATACAAACTTGAAATCCCACTTTCCTTTAAAAGGAGACAAACTATTGACATTGCATTTTGTAAAAACAATTTGTTGTGCTTTGCTAAAACACTTAACTGTTGATGTTACACTTAGTTTAAAAAGTAGACAAACTGTTCGTCACACCTTCTTAAATGACAAAACTATTTGCTCTTTCCTAAAAAGACAAACCGATGTTGCACATTCCTAAATAATGTCAAACTATGGATGTTGTACTGTACATTATGAAAAAGGAAACAAAGTATTGATATCACATTTAACTAAATAAGTGACATACTAATGATGTTGCACTTAACTAAGAAGAAAATGTTTGTTTGTTTTTTTTTTTTTTAGTGTAGATGTGAGAATCTCGAGTCCCAACCCAACTCTCTGCAACCGCTAACTAAAATCTCCCTTTCCTTCTCCCACCAGGGCCTGTCTTGTTGGATGAGTTTGTGGAATGGTACAAGGAAAGACAGATGTCATAGCTGCAACTGCAGCAAAAAAAAACAAAAATAAAGCGAATATCAAAATACTGTGACGACCGCAACGACGAGAATCTACCACGTGACAACAAAACAAAAACAGCCACGGTTGGGGGGGAGGTCAGCTACTCGTGGGTGTACGTTTACCAAATCCGGTTAAGGCTGGCTGGCGGGCTAGCCACGTTTAGCCCGGCTCCCCTTTACCACTTGGAAATGAGAGAGTATTGCGGGTGGGAGAAACCAATGGGGTCAGTCTTAAAAGTGAGCACATTTAGATAATGGCAGCTTTCTGCTGCCTGTGCTGTTTACTTAATTAGTGCCAGTCATTTTATTTTTTTCTTCCCTTTTTTTGGGTTATTTTTTTAAGCACCAAACAAAACCGCATTGCTGCTAATTCCATTCTGGCGGGCCAGTGAGCGCCCCCTTCAGCATTTATTGGTCCCCTTCCCAGGCCAATGGATGCGTCCACTTAGCTGTGCCTCAAACTTTGCCACACAAGTAAAGGACAGATGTACATATGTGTAAAGGTTGGGAGCCTATTTGTCGTCATACCCGCTGTCCGTTTTGTCTCCCACGTGTGGCTTGGTCTTCCTTTTTAGTCCGATAGTTTCAGGTAGCATCCTCACCCCTCCCTCCCCCCTCAGAGTGTTGGAACGAGCATTTCTAGCGCCACCTACGGGAACGCGGGACAGGTCAGAACTGTAATAGTGCTCTGCTGTCGTCCCCCCCCATACATTTGTCTTTTTGGCTGTGCTGTGACGCTGACTCGTCCAGATGATTTTAATATTTGCATGCAGCTCTCGACAGAGCCCTTTTTTTTTTCTGTACAGGAATTTGTGCAAATGTTTTGTGCTTAGATTATTTGATGTTCACCATCATGTCGTTATCGTTTGACTCCCCGATGGAAACTCATGATTGTGTTTATCGCTGTTAAGACCTGGAAAAAAACACACGTGTAACCTCACGGTGGAATGAGCGCTCACCCCTGCTTTGACGCCACACAAAAAAAATAGCGTGTCGTACTCAGTTTATTTATTGGCAGTGCATCCGTCGACTTGCGCACGCACACACACACACACACACACGACACCTCTGGTTTCACTGTATATGAACTAATGACACGTGGTTATGTATAGATTTCATTCATGTTCTCGTATTCTTCTTGTGACAATGCAGGATGGTGAACGTGCTTGTCCCAGCTGTATATATGTATGTAAAACTAAGTGTCTATATGTTGGTTTTCACTATAACCTATGTCTATATACTTAAATAAAATGGGTTTATTAACTTAACTCAACTCCACTTGGTTTGTTTGGGGCACTTTATTTCCAACAAGGAAAATCTGTCAAAATGGTCACAGCATAGCAGAGCATCATGAAAGAAAACAATTTCCATATGTAGACAGCAATGTGAAGCGGTATAAGCTTAATGTAAAAGTAGCCTAATATTCACCTTAAATTAACGGAAGACTGGGTTGGACATTCAAATTAAAGTGTACACCAACCCTTATTGCACCAAGGCACATATTTTACATGAGAAAAAACTCCTGGCACACCACCAAACAAATATGTTACGTGAAGTATATACACTGAAGGTAATGGTTTTCATTTACTCTCAAATGTACTTATGTATGCCGGCTGAACAAAGCTATTCTATTGCATGAATGGCAACAGGTTGATGCACAGGTGAATTGGACATTCTGCTGTTTAGTGGAAGAGTTTTTTTCTACCTGGCACTATATGTCTAGGGTATAGCTAGATGAACAAAGGCATTATTTGTAGTAAATACCAAGTACCAATTAAGTTAAATTTTATATTTTCCCAGCACATTAATTGGAGTATATTGATGACCATTATACCGAATTCTGTAACTCAACCAAGAATAATAGGAAGCAGCAATGAGCGGGCCCCTTGCATCATCAAACGATGCCAAAAAAGCTTGGCAATTTAATGTTGTCCGTATGGTTAGTATACCTGCTTATCATAGGGGCTTATTGGAAAATTCCCTAGTAGTGCGGGTCCTGGAATTTTCCCCAAATGTCTGCGTCAAACCAAAATGGATAACTTCGGTCAATATAAGGCATGGGTCCTTGAGACTTTTTGTAGTGCTGTCACAACAGACATGTCCATCCAAGTTTTTAATCAGTGGAACTGGTGGTGGGGGCTAATTTTTACTAATGTTCCAGGGGGTGTTACTGACTTTTGGGGGAGTTGTTTTCAGGGGCACTAAGATAAAAGTTTCACCTGATACACGAGCTTTAAAAAATTGGCATATTGCTGATTTGGAGAAACAAGGCTAAAGCATACTTTTAAAGTATTTACACCAATTTCAAACTCATATTTGATTCCTCCCCGGGACCAAAGTTTACAAAAACTGTTGTCATAACATCATGTACATATAAATTAATGATAAACATAAGGAACATACTGTTAATCACAATGTTTGACAATCCTTAATACAGTTTACATCTTTGTATCCTGAAAATAGTCTAATTTTGGTTCGAAAGGCTGGAAGTGTTTTTTCGATTTAAATCTGGCTAATGCTTGGCGAGTCAGAACTTTTGGAATTCCACGTTAACTCCACGGCTTCGTCTGGCAGCGGTGTTGTCGGAACAGGAGGTGGAATACCTTGCGTCAGAGGCTCATGTGTCCTGTAGCGGGGAATGTTGTACAGAAGGTCTACTGCAGTGCTTGCTGAGGTAGAAGAGATGAGGAGTTCTGACCTGTCAAGGTTGAAGTTCCCAGGAATGTGACTTGGTGGGAAAAAGGCCACATCTTCATCCTCCCTGTCCCATGTTTGTCTCTCTGATGACATGGCTTTCAGGGCACTAAGTCCTCTTCTGTCCCTCTTTTCTGATGCGCCCTTCCACGTCTCATCAGTGCCGAGTGACGACAAGGAGCCGCCGCTTGGGCTAAGAGATCTTGTCACACTTGTGCTCCCTCTTTCTTGTGCGACCTCCGGGATAAAGGACCCAGCTGTAGTGTTTTCGAGTCCTTTAGTTGGAGATAGTGGGCTTGCATCCGGACGCTTGGAGAGATCAGACAGGCGAGTCCTGAGTCCTGTCCACTGCATTTTAGCCGGTAGGCCCTCATTGGAGCTCCTGAAGGGTCTCGGTGTGAGAGATAGGATCTGGTATCTGGCACTATAAGAGGAACCACTTTGTGTAGTCATTATGTTCACCCCCGATGGATCCCTGGTTGGGGGCGTTTCATCCCCAAAACCTGGATTAAGAATTGTTTTACGTGCAAGAAATGGTTTCTGGTATCTGGCACTATAGGAGGAACTACTTTGTGTAGTCACAATGTTCACCTCTGATGGATCCCCGGTGGGGGGAGTGTCATCCACAGAGCCTGGACTGGGAATGGTCTTTGAGGCAACATGTGGGTTCTGGTAACTGGCACTATAGGAGGAACCATATTGTGTTGTCACTATGTTCACCCCTGATGGATCTCTCGTGGAGGGAGTATCATCTCCAGAGCCTGAATTGGGAATGGTCTTCAGGGGAATAGATGGATTCTGGTATCTGACACTATAGGGTAACTGGTATCTGGCACTATAGTAGGAACCATGTTGATCCCTGGTGGGGGAGGTATCATCCCCAGATCTTGGATTGGGAATGCTCTTTGGGGCAAGAGATGGGTTCTGGTATCTGGTACTATAAGAGGAACCACGTTGTGTTGTGTGTTGATCCCTGGTAGAGGTATCATTTGGTACAGACGAAGCCTTAATAATTGAACGTCTGTATTGTATTGGTGATTCGCTGTCTGTCGTAACTGACCCCACTGCAACTTCCGTAATTTCGTTGGATTCCGCAACACCACCTATCTCGTCTTCGGTGTTGCTGGAGGAAGATTGCCCTGACACAGTGGTGAGTTGCGACTTATCCGTAGTCTGTCGGGTCTCCACAGTCCGGCTTGCATATGGAGAAGAAAGACCGAGATCATGAGACTTTCTTCTCCATATTGTATAGTCTGTGGGTTCAGCTCCATTCTCACTGCTGTTGGATGAATCCAGACGTTGTTGAGTAGGGGGAGCCTTTACATCCAGGTACCTCCTTATATGTGGTATACCACCTGGTAGACTTGACGTTCCCTCACTTGTGGGACCAACTGCGGATTTTTCGGTGTTGTGGTGAACTTGCTCCACGGTGAGCTGTGATTCTGTCTCTCTGATTCCTTTCCAGCTAACTACAGGTTGCTTTTGTTTTGCTGCTCCTGTGTTGCTGTCACTGAGCGGCACCTTGGGTGGTTCAGGTGCATGTGACGTGATTTCGAGACGCTTTCTGAAGCGGGAGAACCCGAGTTGCATGTTGGCCCATTGCGACTGGAGCTCTGGGTTTATCTCCACAGTCACATGGCTGGTTCCGTCCCCCACATTCTCCGGAACGACGTCGTACTTCTCTAATTTGATGTCAGGATTTATTTTGGGACTACGAGGGATGCTTATTATGGGGGATTTAACGGAACTCTTTTTTGCAAACTTTGGCGAGTCTTTTCCATCTCTGTTCTCGTCCTCATTGTCATTTGTGGAGGAATTTGATTTGGAATACCGAGCCTCAGGAGAAACACTATCAGGAGCTGGTTGTGGGGAGGGTGTTCTAACATCCAAATGTCTGCTGATACCCAAGTGTAGTTGTGGAAGTGCTTGTGTCTCAGTGGCATCAGCATTTGCATCAGCTTGTTCATTTGACCTGCTTGGTGGTTGTCTGACGTCACGTGACACATCAGCAGGTACTGCTTTAATGTCCAACCACCGCCTCACGGGAGTACCTCTACCAAGCTCCACCGAGGGCCACGGCGCTCCTGTAGTAGACCCAACATTGCTAGGTGCTTCCACGTTGCTATCACCGCTAGAAGTCAGAACATGTGGTGATTGGGCTTTTATGTCCAGACGCCTCTTGAGTCGAGGACTGCATTGGGGGTCATAACTCAGTGTTGGAGGTGCTTTATTTGGGTACCAAGTTAATTTTGTAGTTTCCTGCTCCTGTTTTGTGAAGAGTTTCGTCCTTTTGTCTTCATTATCACTGCTGGGTGATAAAAACAGTGCTTTGAAATCCAAACGTCTCTTAATTCGGAAAGAATCCTCAAGTTCAATTGAGGGCCATGGAAATTGTGGGTCATAATTTGGTGTTGGAGATGCTTTAATGGGGTAATTAGTTATTTTTGTGGCTCCTTGCTCCTGTTTTATGGGTTGATGAGTTGTTTCAGGCTCACTGTTGCTGCTGGACAATGAATCTGAAGGTTGTGACCATACTTTGACATCTAGACGCCTCTTCATTCGGAAATAATCCTCAAGATCAATAGAGAGCCAAGGTGCTTGTGGGTCATAACTTGCTGTTAGAGGTTCTTCAATAGGGTACTTAGTTAATTTTGCGATCCCTTGCTTATATTTTTGCATGTGGTACTTTGTTTCATCCTCGCTGTCGGATGATGAATCGGAAGTGTGTGACAGTGCTTTGATATTTAGACGCCTCTTAATTCGGAAGGAATCCTCAAGATCAATAGAGGGCCAAGGTGATTGTGGGACATAACTTGGTGTTGGAGGTGCTCTAATGGGGTACATAGTTACTGTTGTGGTCCCTTGCTCCTGTTTCTGTGTGTTGTACATTGTTTCATCCACGCCGTCGCTGCTGGATGAAGAATCTGAAGTTGGTGACGGTGCTTTGACATCGAGACGCCTCCTAATTCTGCAAGACTCCTCCAGATCAATAGAGGGCCAAGGTGCTTGTGGGTCATAAGTTGGTGTTGGAGGCGCTCTAATAGGGTACATAGTTACTGTTGTGGTCCCTTGCTCCTGTTTCTGTGTGTTGTACATTGTTTCATCCTCGCCGTCGCTGCTGGATGATGAATCTGAAGTTGGTGACGGTGCTTTGACATCTAGACGCCTCCTAATTCTGAAAGACTCCTCAAGATCAATAGAGGGCCAAGGAGCTTGTAGGTCAAAACTTGATGGTGGAGGTGCTTTAATATGGTACATAGTTATTTTTGTGGTCCCTTGCTCCTGTTTCTGGGTGTTGTATTTTGTTTCATGCTCACCATCGCTGCTGGATGATGAATCTGAAATTGGTGATCGTGCTTTGACATCTAGACGCCTCTTAATTCTGAAAGAATCCTCAAGATCAATAGAGGGCCAAGGTGCCTGTGGGTCATAACTTGGTGTTGGAGGTGCTCTAATGGGTTGACTTGTTACATTTGTGATCACTTGCACCTGTTCTGTTCTGTGATTAATCATTTCATCCTCACTGTCACTGTTGGATGATGAATCTGAAGTTGGTGACATTGCTTTGACATCTAGACGCCTCTTAATTGGGAAAGAATCCTCAAGATCAATGGAGGGCCAAGGTGCTTGTTGGTCATAACTTGGTGTTGGAGGCACTTTAATAGGGTATGTAGTTACTTTTGTAGTCCATTGTTCCTTTTTGTGGGTGTTGTACATTGTTTCATCCGCGCCATCGATGCTGTATGATAAATTTGGAGTTGGTGATGGTGCTTTGATTTCTAGACGCCTCTTAATTCGGAAAGAATCCTCAAGCTGTGGGACATCACTTGGTGTTGGAGGCGCTCTAGGGTACATAGTTACTGTTGTGGTCCCTTGCTCCTGTTTCTGTGTGTTGTACATTGTTTCATCCTCGCCGTCACTGCTGGATAATGAATCTGAAGTTGGTGACAGTGCTTTGACATCTAGACGCCTCCTAATTCTGAAAGAGTCCTCAAGATCAATAGAGGGCCAAGGTGCTTGTGGGTCATAACTTGGTGTTGGAGGTGCTCTAATGGGTTGCCTTGTTACATTTGTGATAACTTGCACCTGTTCTTTTCTATGATTAGTCATTTCATCCTCACTGTCGCTCTTGGATGAGGAATCTGAAGTTGGTGACATTGCTTTGACATCTAAACGCCTCTTGATTCGGAAAGAATCCTCAAGATCAATAGAGGGCCAAGGAGCTTGTTGGTCATAACTTGATGGTGGAGGTGCCTTAATCGGGTACGTAGTTATTTTTGTGGTCCCTTGCTTCTGTTTCTGGGTGTTGTATTTTGTTTCATCCTCGCCATTGCTGCTGGATGATGAATCTGAAGTTGGTGACAGTGCTTTAATGTGTAGACGCCTCTTAATTCTGAAAGAATCCTCAAGATCAATTGAGGGCCAAGGTGATTGTGGGTCATAACTTAGTTTTGGAGACACACTAATGGGGTCCCTAGCTACTTTTATTGTCCCTTGCTCCTGTTTCTGTGTGTGGTACATTGTTTCATCTTCGCTGTCAATACTGGATGTTGAATGTGAAGTTGGTGACAGTGCTCTGACATCAAAACGCCTCTTAATTCGGAAAGACTCAGCAAGATTAAGTAAGGGCCAAGGAGCTTGTGGGTCATAACTTGATGCTACTTTAGATGGAGGCTGTGTCATGATGGCCCCTGTAACCTCCTCACTGTTACTGCTTGAGGAGGAATCAGTAAGTGTTGACTTTAAATCTAATTGACTTTCAATGTAAGGAATCTGGTGTTCCTTGGAAGGCCATCTTGTGTCAGTCTCCTCGTGTACTTCTTGACCTCGAAGCCCCTCTCTGTTCACTTTTTGGGGTGCTTCTGTGAGGTGTATTGACCCATCCTCAGACTCTGTACCAGATAACGAATCTGATGTTAGTGATGGTGCTTTGATATCTAAACGTCTGTGGACTGGGATGTTATGATCAAGCACTGGCCAATTCGTTTTTGAGTCAAGTGTTGGCGGAACTGTAACTGGACGGCTTGTCTCTCCTTCACTATCAGTGCTGGAGAAAGAAGTCAGAGGTATGACTCCTGCTGTGATCACTTTCCCTTTTCTGCGCTTCTCTCTGAGGCTTTTCTTTTGACCATCGCTGTCCAGCAATTTGATATCCATACGCCTCTGGATGCGCATCGAGCGCTCGAGATCAACTACAGGCCACCAAAGTTCTGCGTCCTGATTCAGGGTAGGTTCAGATCCTCTCGGAGTCTTCGAGCTAGCAAGACTGTCGCTGACCTCGGTTTTAGCATAGCTCCTCCCCACCAACTCGTCTTCCTGTGGTTCTGGGTTGACAGTGTATTGCGAAGGTTCGTCGTCGCTCATGTACGAACTGGAGCTGGACGAGTCCTTCCTGTTCAGCCTTGGCATAATTTGTCTGGTGTAGTTAAAAAAAACGACGGGGCTGCTGGTTCTTGGAGACGTGCTGCGGACAGAGTCGCTGAAGTCAAACTGTTCTACGTTGTCCTCGGGTTCCGCTGCTAACAGGCCTCCATTATTTGGATGTGGCATTAAATCTGCAAAGGGCTCAGAGGATAATTGTAGACTTTTATAATTGGAAATTTGAGGTAGGTCTTTTGAGTTCTGCTGAACAGTGTTCACTTCCATTTGGTCCTTGTCAGAAAGTGAGGAATCAGAGAAACTTCTTCTCTTGACGTTTCGGTCCGAAAGATCTTTTCTATCCTCTGAAACACTCCCCTCCAGGCTTTTTTCACTTCCTGAATTTCTGACCGATTCACGTTCAACTACGGCATTGTGTGCATCTGTTTCCCGTTCAGTGTCATAATATTTCACATCATTTTCTTCCCTAAAGTCCACTGTGCTGAAGGTGACTCTCCTTTCCCTGTGAGGCAGCAACTGCTCAGGGTCCTCGCCTTCCGAGTAGGCCTCGTTGTCATATTGAGGCCGCAACTCGTCAGGGTCCTCGCCTTCCGAGTAGGCCTCGTTGTCATATTGTCTCTCCCCCGCTGATAAGGCAGAGTCAGGCGTTTTCTTCCTGATGATCTTCTTCCAAAGTATATCTATGCAAGGTCTTAGGAGCACTCCCAGGATGAAAGCGACCAGAAATGTAATGAACACGGACAAGCACACGGCTAATGTCAAGTCAGACTGTGTCACGTTTTGGCTTCTTTCTTCACCTGCGATCCTTTCAAGTACACTTCGAGCTTTTCTGTTAGTTCCTTCAATGCGGAGGTGAAAGACAGACACCACCTGGTGGCCCTTGGACAAACACACGTAAAGACCAGCGTTTTTCTCTGTAATGTCACTGACAAGGAGACCCGACTGAGGTCGGTTCGCAGGTACTGAACCACTAGGTGTCCACCAAAATGCACCTAGGAATAAGACACCTTAGTAGTTTGTTAGATTTTGACGTGGCGGAGTATTCATTTAGCGGTTACCTTCTGTGGTGCAGGACAGCAGAACCTCAGAACCTCTGTAGACCGTCACATCTTGGTGGAGCTGTGGTTCATTTTCAGCACTCCAGCAGTTCAGATCGTCGTCTTCCAGCTGTAGAAGGTCCGTACCAGCGAGGACAGGTGGGGAAGCACATACCAAATCCCAGGTGTGAGAGCCTCTGCTCCTGTCAAAAGCCATCCATCTTCTTATGCTACGCATGCTGCAGTCACAGCGCCACCTGTTTCCAGCCAGGTGAAGGTCCGCCCCGATGGTGCGTAGAGATAAGTACATTGAAGGATTGAGGCTGGTTAATATGTTGAAGCTCACGTCGAGGACCTGCCACGAGGCAAATGTTGGTAAACACACAGCTATGAGCTTTTATTAATTATCATCCTAAAAATCGGATCAAGAATCTTACTGATCTTTGATGATACCTAATTCGAGATGATCGTGTACCTGACGCTTGGTAATGTTTTTTTGCTTTGAGCCAAAATTTAAGGTATGAGCGAGCTTCAAATTTGCCAAAGCTATATGCAGGCAGCAAATGCCACATTATCTGCCCAGCATACCAATGTCTCACTCACAATTTGAGATGCAAATAGAGTAAGCTCAGTCACAGAACAAGTTAAACTCATAAGTTAAGGCACCACTGTACCAATAGTATTTGGTATTGATAATTGTGGTATTTGAATCAATCCCCTCCATTTTTTTTGAAAACATGGCTCAGATACATTAGGCATAATAATAATAATAATGATAATAATACTGTTACTGTTTATTGACCTTGAGGTGGTGTAAATGTCGCAGTGCGTGCGGGTGCAGGCTGCTGATGAGGTTGTGTTTGAGGTGAAGCTCCCTCAGCCCACGCAGGTTGTCCAGCTCTCCTGGCTGGATGGCGGAGATCCTGTTGTAGGACAGCTGCAGGACCTCCAAGACCTTCAGAGCACTCAAGCCTTTGGAGCATGGCAGATGGTAAAGAATATAGTCACCATTAGAAGGACTGACTCCACAAGCATAGTGAATTTTTTATTTTTTTTTGTAATGTCGGTACTGAAGGGTACCAGTGATGATCGCCACAGAGAAGGAAACAGAACATACGGCTATGTAGGAAAACTTAGGTGGAGAGACTAAACTCCCAGGCATCCTAACTTAGTACATCTGCCATGTACCATTGACCTTGATGGTGAGTAGTACACCATTTATTTTGTTTTACTGAGCACTTTTGTAACAGTTTAGAATATTAAAAAGTGCTATCTGTAAAGATCACTGGCCTCACAAAAATGTAATTCATTGTATGACTCAATCAGCACTTAAATATTTTTCTTTGGCTTTTTTGTGTGTGATTTCACAACAGAAGAGGTACTAGTAGGGGCGAAGAAGAAACGTGTAATGACAACCACAGAAAATTGCATCGTTTTATTCAGGGGTTTTTGGGTAAAAATATTTGCACGACAAAATCAAGTCAATTTACATTACCTGTCAAATGTTTTAGAACACCCCAATTTTCCCCCCCAATTTTTTTCTATATATCATCTCAAACCAGCTCGATTGGGTTCATGTCTGAAGACTGTGCCTTTTTGTAAAATTCTGAAATGTACGTTATGTTTCAGGTTTGGGTAACCTTACCCATTTTTATTAACCTCTGGCAGTTGACCACTTACCTTAGTTTGTACCATTTCAATATCTTCATTGGACTTGAACTGCTTGACTTTCAATTTAAAAAAAACAAACTGGGGTTTTCTAAAACATTTTATCGTTTTCATAACTAAATCCTATTTAATTTTCAGTTCATTTTAGGGTGTTGACATGAATAGCATTTTGTAACCCCCATATTCAGTATTTGGAAATACATGTTTTCTGTATTTTTTTTAAAAAAATTTTTTAACCCCACCCAACCCCATTAACCTAACCCTATTTCTACACATAATCTTATTTTATTCCTAATTCAATTTTTTTCCACACTTAACCCCTCTTTTATATCTAACCCTAACCATATATTTTTTTTTACACCTAACCGTATGTTTCACCTAACGCCAAAACCCTATTCTTCCACCAAACCCTTGTTTTATTTCAAGGCTTCTCACTGAATCAAACAGATGACATCATATTACCCCAATTTTAGCATCACTATACTGGCTTCTTGTTTGTTTTAGAATCAATTTTACTGATTATTTTTGGGCCTGGCTCCGAGCAACTAAACTTTTAACCCTGTATGGGCCAGCCCGCAGCTTAAGATCCTGAGGTGAGGGCCTTGAAGTTGTTTCAAAGTTGGTGCTTAAAACCAAAGGTGACCTTAGTCTACATCAGAGAGCCTCAACTCTGGAACGAGCTGCGTGAGGAACTGAGACAGGCAAAATGGGTGACGTCTTTCAAATCACTTCTTAAATTCACTATTACAGACTAGGCTTTACACGATCAGGATTTTTGGGGCCGATCAGCGAGTTTTAAAAAAACGATAACCGATCACCGATCCGATCACATGATGGAGGAATGTGTCTATTTAAATGACCTGTTCATTTACTGTATATACTTGTGTACTTAATTGCTAAAAAAAATTATATTTACAATAAATAATGTATCTTATTTTGACCACTAAACCTGTACGCCGACTCCTAAAACTATTTTTTACATCTAACCCTCTGAACAATTTAGTGCAGATCTACATTTTTGGCCTTGGGGGAGGTCTGCTCTCACGAGTCCCATAATCTTTTGATACAGCATGTTCAGGTATACCTGACAAAGCATTTACAACCCGGTCACTCACCCCGCGGTAGTCGTCGTAGCTGATTCCTCTCCACAGATAGCAGCTGCAGGTTGGGGGCCCAGGAGGCGCACCCTCGACCCTGGACACGCCCGTGGATGCAGAGTGACAGGCGCGCAACGCTGTTGTTGGCCAAGTGTAGGGTGCGGAGCTGAGGTAGCGTCCGGCGCACCAATGTCGCCCGTTCGAGGCGGTTGTGAGAGACGTCCAGATGAGCCACAGAGTCTCGGATTTGTGGCATAGCCCAAAGGCCCGCCAAGGAGCAGTTCAACACGGACAGCCCGGGACAGGAGCAGGATGGCGGGCAAGCCGACGAGTGGCAGTGGAGCCCGAAGTAGACGAGCAGCAGCACGGAAATGATCAGAACCCGAGCCATCCCCTTAAAACACATTCACTGCCAGCCTTCCCAGTTAACATGGATATTTGACTTCTAAAGCCGTCAATGGCAGTGAATGTGTTTTAATCCAATCCAAAAAATCCACACCAATCATCCACTCGTCATATCCGAAGTGCTGTAAACTTCACGGCCAAAGTCTGCTGGAGTACAAACCCGCCCAAAGACGCCATTCAATCATTTACACGCAGTTAATGCCTTACTGTCTTCCCCTTTTTTACGCCGTGATAAGTGCGTTTCTGGCGGCCAAGCCCGCACATTCTATTCCATCATAAAGGGCTGTGATTTTGAAACTCAGCACGCGCACGCCCCGAGACCTTTAACCAAAACAAACGATAAGAGGCAGCAGCACGCTGACACGCCATTTCTTTTATTCAAACAAACACACCACAATGTTTTCAAGCAAATGATATACAGATTTTCCAATCAATCATTTTGATTGCACAAAATCCAAATAATACTCACTTTGGTAGTATTAACCCTCCTGCTATGTTTGTTTCTCTCGAAAAAATGTCCATGGGCAAACATGCGTGTGCTGGATGTTTAGTCATAAAAGCGATCCAATAATAATATAAAATTCTATAAAAATTCTACACACCCCTGTTCAAAGGGAGGGTTTTTGTGATAAAAATAATGAGACCACGATAAATTATTTCAAAACTTTTTCTGGCATTAATTTGGCCTATAACCTGTACTACTGGAAGTAAAAATAAACTGAGATGTGATTGCACAAGTGCGCACACCCTCTTAATTAGAGATTACGGTTGTTCAGAATTAATCAATCATGTTCAAACTCATGCTAAAAAGGAGTCGACACACCCGTGCCACTATTTAAATTGCCTCTGATTAACCCCAAATAAAGTTCAGATGTTCTAGTATTCTTTTCCTGACATCTGATTTTTATTTTACATTTCAATTTTCTTTGGCTAGAATTTCTTCTTTTAAAATGGGTCAATTTGACCCAAAGTTATAATAAAAATAGAAATTAAAAAAAGTTGTACCCATTCCTTTTCTATTTAAAAGAAAACAAATATTGTCATTTTTAAACGGGTAAATTTCTGACCCACAATATAACAGGAGGGTTAATTGAACAGTATCGAATAACCACATCGTACCTGTGAGAGTAGTAGCAAATATTTTGACAGATACGGATCGGATCTTATTCGATCGTGCAGATGTATTGAGAGCATACAGCACATACACATCCTATCCATGCCATGTAAATCTCTCCTCGTGATGCCAGTTTAATGATTGACAGTTTGAGAGCTTTGACTGCAGCGCATACAATCCTACTAATCGATTAGTGGTCAGTAAACGCATCACACACACACACACACACACACACACACACACAGCTGCCAAATAAGTCCCTGTGCAACTCTCTAGGATATAAATAATAAAAATAATACTGGACGGTCAAATGAAACACTGATCATGTAAACCATGAATACAGTTTTTTTTTGTTTTAGTGATCGAGAGGCAGAGGGTGGGGGTGAGGTTACAGTCCTTGGTGGGTGTTCCGGCATGGGTTGTCTGAGGTCTGGCAGCCCATGTTGGGATACTTAACCTGCACGCGGAACAGCGTGCCGTCGGCGCACATGCACAGCTTGTAGCGCTCCACGCCCTCGTCGAAGTACACGTCGCCCGCCGAGTTGGGGATTCGCGTTGCGTTGAACATGACCGAGCCGTTCAGCACGATGCTGTTCTCCTGGGAGGACCGAGACATCCGCAGTGTTATACATTTTAAAACAGAATAGTTATCCGATAGTATGAGAAGTGGAGATTTGTAATCAACAGCAGTGTTAAGATGTAACCAAGCACAAATACTTGGTTCATCTAGATTTTTCAGGTATCTGAACTATACTTATTTACTATTCTGACAACTTTTCACTTTGTGTCTGTACTTCTACTTAGTCATCTCTTGAGCAACAGTATACCGTATTTTCACGACCGTAAGGCGCACTTAAAGGTCTTAAATTTTCTCCAAAATGGACGGGGTGCCTTATAATGCCAACAGCTATAAATGTTGTGTGATGAGCGCTCTGCTTGCCTTTTTTTATTTTTATTTATTTATTTATTAGCATTTCCTGCCAACACGCTGCTTACAAAGAGGAAAAGCGGACGTGGCTGAATACAGGGGAAGGGTGTGTGAAGTAGGACGCTAAAGCCAGTAGGTATATCGCGACGGGGTGTTTTGTATTTTTTTGTATTTATTTTATTTATTTATTTTACCGCTTGACTGACTGGAAGCATTTCCGGGGTGTGCATTGTGCAAAACAACCTCGGTTTGGCTAAGGACCCCGAAAATGTCATCTACGAAGAGACACGCTTACGAAGCACAGTTTGAACTGCAAGCTATCGGTTACGCGGAGGAACATGGGAATCCAGCAGCCGCGAGAGAATTCAAGATCAACGAATCCATGGTTCGCAAGTAGAGGAAGCAGGAAAAAGAGCTTCGCCAAGTCAAGAAGACAAAGCTGAGTTACTGCAGAAAAAAAAGAAAAAGAAAACGCGGGCAAAAGGCGAGGTGGTGCAATGGATAAATGAGCAAAGAACAGCCGGGAGAAGCGTCTCTACAGTCACCATTCGACTGAGGGCAATAACGCGGGGCTTGTCATCATTTCGGGAGGCTTGACGAACCGCTGGAGATCCGTGTAAACAGGGCGTTCAAAGTGAAGTTGCGAGCGGCGTGGGAGCCATGGATGACAGATGGCGAACACAGCTTTACTAAGACGGAGGCAACGCCGGGCGAGTTACGCCACAATTTGTGAATGGATTGTTTATAGGCCTTTCAAAAAATTTAAGTGTCATCAATGTAACAAAAACACACTTAGGGTGTATTTAAATAGGGTATTACTATTTCACAAATTTCATTTAGTGCCGAGGTGGACTGCCCTCGGTTGAAAAACCCAATTGCGCTAGCTCCCCCTCAGCAGTGGTGCGAGGGAACTGTAAGATAAGAATACAATTACAAACCATATGGTAGATGTTTTTAAAGTGCGTGTATACCTCTATCTGCCATGATTGCTTACAATGTCACGTGAGCATTTTTTATTTTTTATTTTTTTAAACACACCTAGGGTGAGTCTTGTTAAAGCAAATATATATATATATATATATATATCATACGCTGGAGTACTTTAAGCCATGGTTTACTTACGGCTCTGAGCTCGATGTCGCCGCCCATTTTGAACTCGACAGTACGGCCCATGATATTGACGCCCTCGTTGCCGCGAATGATGGCCTTGCCGTCCCCACGGATGTTCAGGTCCGATGCGGCGCTGCTGGTGATCTGACGGGAGACCAGACGAGCCGGTTGGAACTATAGTAATGTACCAAGAACTAAAGGTTTTAGGAACTTTCTGTGGAAATGCGGCTCAAAAGAGCTTTTGCACCACATGAACCTTGTGCGTTTGGAACTATTGCCAAAATGTAATACCTTGAACTTTTTCAGGCCAAAAGAAGACCCTACTAGGGAGGGGCCCTATTGTAAGAGAGCCCCAGGAACCTTTGGGGTGGGGTCTGCAGCACTGAATACCCAGAAACTACATGTTCCAGAAGTAAAAGTTGGGTCTTCATGTGGAAATGCAGCTTAAAGGGAATACTGTGCTCCCGGAACTAGGAACCTTTGGAGGAACTCTATGTTTCACTCTAGGAACTATTCTGACAATGTAGTACGGTGCACCCCCGCTATTCAGAGGGGATAGGGAGCAGCCCTTGCTGTGAAGAGCGGAAATCTGCAAATTATTGACCCCCCCCTACAAGTGCTTTGTAATTGTGTATAGATGCCACAAGAGGGAGGCAAAGCACTTGAACTGGAGAAGTTCATAAAGCATCAACACCATCCTTCTGCCATGTACACAATCAGGAACCATTGTTACATAAACGACTGTATTCAGTAGTTAAATTAGTTAACACAAACAAACCACCTTAACATGAGGCTCATCAATCGTATTTGCTAGCATACAAGCCTCAATAAAACGCTAGGGTAGTACTATTGAGAGATCCAGGAACCTTTGATGCAGGGTCCGCACCACTGAACATCCAGAAACTAAATGTAACCTTAGGTGGAAATGCAGCTTAAACACAGGAACTTCACCGCGGAACTAGTAACTTTTGGCAGATATGTTGGGAACTATTCCTAAAATGTATTTTGTGGCCAAAAGAACATCTTAATAGGGTAAATAGTACTTTCTAGATGCACAGGAACCTTTGGCGCGGGGTCTGCACACCTGAACAACACAACTGATTTAATGACTACTCTGAGGGAACTAGAAGGGTGTTACGAATGAAATGCATTATTATTCCAAAAATGTTGCGACTGGGAACTTTTTCATGCTGACTTAAAACCTAATAGTTCCCAGAACTCCATGTACCAAGCACCAAAAGTACCTGGAACCAACGATGTATTATGACGCTTGCTGAACAGTTATCGAGAGAGACAATCACCCGTTCCGTGGAGGCCTTCTTGACACTGAGCACCTTGACGCCTTTGGGCAGGTGGAACTCGTGGTTTTCGTAGTCTGTGCTGAAGAAGGTGGTCTGAGTGCGGGGATCCGTGAAGGATATCCCGGTGTCGCTGACCACTGACGTCTTGTCCTTTTCCACGCTCAGCTTGGAGGTGCCTTGCTGGAACACCACCTGGAACAACAAATGTTTAAGGTCGAGATCAGAAGTTCCCAAACTTTTTTATACACCAAGTACCGTCTAAGACAAGATAATGTTTAAAAACAAACAGATCTTAAAGACGAAATGAAAATACTGAACTTAATGCTATAATTCACAACTATTTTTTGTTAAAAAAAAGTTATTTCCACCCATGCGGTGAAACTCTACAAGAGTAGATGACAGAATGCTGATTAAGCTTCTTACACATCTTGCTATATTTTTCAATATTTAATTTGTTATATTTAGTGACTATCCTATACATTCCCATGCTGGATGGCTTGGTGGCACTCTAAAATGACATAGCGGAAATAATGTATTTTACCTACGAACGGGCAGGCCCATATATAGTCGACTGAGCCATAGAGAAAGGAGAAAGCATGCGGGGTTGGCAGGAGGAGGAGGAGGCGGGACAAGCATTTAGCCTCCATCATACTGAGGTGACGAAGGCTTTGTTGTAATGCTAAATTCCAGCATTAGGGGGCGCCAGAAATTGCCGATTCTAGCTTTAAAACTACAGTTCAGTTGTACTGAACTTAATACAACTTAAAAGTTCAATAGAACTGAACTGTACTTGGGCAGTGATTCTTCCGTGTACCACTAGAGGGAGCCTGTGTGAATGTCTTGTCCAGATGAAAGTTTGCTCTTCGGAGGTTTTTGTCTCCCCTTACTGGGTTGTTGTTGCCGACGATATGAAGGTCCTGGTCCTTACGGCCCCCGACGGTGCTCCTGTGCAGTGGGTGAACCACGCCCATGTCCGCCTTCTGCTTGAAGCGCAGCAGACCCGACTCATGGAACTCCATGCTGTCGCACCCGTTTGGACCGATGCGAATCACCGTCCATATGACAAGAGTGATCTGAATGGAACAGCACAGTAAGCGGACACATTACAATCTAATATTATTACTATATGTTTCTATACAGTATAATCCTGTAAAGTACTATTTTTCTGAAATTTATAAAGGCATTCCAATTTTTGCAGAAGTTTTTCGGGGGCTTGGACTGACTGATGGCAATTTCTTTCATTTTAGTGGGCAAAGTTGATTTGAGATACGAGTGATCTGCATTACGAGCGTGGTCACGGAACAAATTAAACTAGTAGGTCAAGGAACCGCTGTAATTTTGCCGTCGCCGTACTCACGATGAGGTTAATCAAAGCAAGGAGGAAGAGGAGCACGATGACACACACGGCCATGTTCCCCTTGCGCCCGCGAAGGCCCGTCTTGTGCAGACGCTCCTCCTCGATGGGCACGTAGCCCGCCCTGAAGTTACTGTTGTGCTCCTTGTTGGCGCCGCGTCTCTCGATGGCCTTCTCCCGCATGGACTTCTTCACAGGCCCGTTGGCGCTCTCCTGGAGAAAAGGTTAACGACAGGCCCCGTTAAGCTAGTTGTTGTAGAAGATCATGTGATATGACCTGGCATTTTGATTGGCCATAAACGTCTGTGCAATTGAGATGCCATTCACTTGCGATTCGATATATAGAATCGCAGCCAAACTAGTTGCAGAATCGCATACACAATTATGGAAAGTCATTGGAGCATTTATTTGATATGCTTGAAATCAGGAGAGGACAAAGAGCGCAGTAGTACACTTCACACTAAACCTATACTCCCTATATAGACAATGGCCATTTTAAACGAGGCTCATTTACACCACTGAATTCATGCAGCAGTCCTGTTTAAATCCTCATTCCACGGTGTGTGCTGTAATTTCTCTCCTCTGAGACCGCCTGTCTGTGTGGCCGTCACTAAAAATACACTGTTCCCAATTTAGCATCAAAAACACACGCAATAAACCGTCACTTATCGGCGCTTTTAGCGTTACTTGGTCGTCGCGCAGGCCCGCTAAATGTCACATTTCGCCCCATTTTGTATGCAACGCAGCCTTTATTAAACACATCTGATTCGGAAAGCCAGTGTTTATTACGCTGGAATGACACCAAACTGGGCTTAAAAGACGACGCGTTTATGTCCATGGAGCACACACGGGTTAATGCCCATTTAGTACACTCAAAAAAATGGTGTCTATAAAGGAGAAAATAAGAATAGATTGAGAATATAACGGACCTGCTCGGACGCCATGTTGACCCTCCCTCTCTTTCCTACTGGAGTGTGGAGAAGGAACGTACCACTTTTCACCGCGTTGTTGCTCTTCTTGTTAAAAGAAGCTTGTTTTTGCTGGGTAAAAATTGTATTATGGATGTTGTAACGTGTTAATACAAACGACAGAAACATGGTAATATTTGTCGCGTCGGTTATGAGGTTTCCAAGAATGTGAACTCTTTATGTAAGATGGTACGTTCCGATGGGACCAGGAGCCACAAAATAGCAAAAGACACATTTCATATTTCCAACAACCGTGACAAGAAACGAGAGCTTGTCTTCATTTGTAATGTGTTCAAGTAATTTTATTCCTTTATTTTAGAAAAGTTATACAAAATATTATTTCATGACTTTTCAAGTTTTTGAATAATTCAATTAATAAAATTTACAACTACTACACGATCCATTATGTAACTACACACACAAACTATAAAGTAGAGTGTCAATTGAATTTCCCACTTCAGGGATTAAAAATGAGTACAATCAATGAAAAATATAAGTCCACATATGACTCACTGTTGTCACTTTTTTAAAAATGTAAAATGTAATTACATCTTTAATTATTGTTATTGTATTCAATGTATTAATTATAATTATTTTATTTATATTTTTAATTTATATTTTTCCTAATTTAACTAAACACAATATACATGGTGTATACAATACATAAAAGGGCAGGATAGTCGCACATTAGAAAATGCTAATATTTAAGTACAAAAAACAATAATAATTTCCCCTCGAGGGATTAAACGTTTGTATTTTTTTTTTAAATGAACTAAAAACATTTGAATGAGACAGTAAAATGAGTACTCTCTCGTGGTATGCAAAACAATCACTGCATTAAGTACAAATCAATTTTCTATTTAAAACACGGAATACAATGAAACATATTAGGATGAATCTTGTAATTATGCATACAGCCTGTTTTTTTTTAAATTCAGCTTACCATTCATGTACATTAAAATGTTTTAAGTGCAGTTCAGTTGTATTTAACTTTAAATTACAATACATGTGCATCAATATTATTTTTTTACTTGATTGAAGTCAAATTTGAATTTCACTTCTATGTGTGATACATTTTGATATCTTTTTTTATTTATTATTATTATTTTTTAAAGGAGTATAGTTTCCCAATTGGAGAGCCGAGCCTGATACAATGGTGTAAATTAAACAACACTGCCCCCTGGTGCATTTTACATGTACTTGCAGCTCGGGTGAGCAAACTACTGTAATAGGTGAACTGCAAGTTTACCTACCGGAGTATAAATGGATTAAAAGCACATCACCGGCTACAGCCTCCGTGTGTGGAGTCCGGCTGCTGTGAAACAAAGGCCGACAGAAGGTGACGTGACGTCGCCTCACCTGTAGGCGGGGACAACATTTTTTTTTTCTTCATTGTTTTCCCTCGCTTTTAGGGACGAAACGAGACAAGGAGTGTTGTTCTTGTTGTTGTTTTCTGATTCTTTCATCTCAGCAGGAGCACAAACATGTCGGATGCTTTAAACTCGCTCGTAACTCAGTCTTGCTTCAGCGTTTTACAGGACAGGCTGGAGAGATGGCAAAGAGAGTATCATGTAAGTTCTTTTTGAGAATTTAAAGTCCACCCAACGTGACATATTATGATAAATACGTCATGAAGTTACACGTAATGGCGGCGGTTCACGTCTGGGTATGACGTCAAATGACATATCCATTTGTCGTTTTATTTGGCCATCACTGTCAAGATTTTTTTTTATTTTTTGTAAATTCATGAAATACACTTATTTAGCGATTTACAGCTTGACAAGTTGAGTTTCGTTGCTATGGAAACGGGTTGCCAGTGGCTACCTAGCAACGTCTCCCCAAAAAATTCGACTCCATTTGAGAGGTTTTAGCTTACCACTTCCTGTTATGTTCATGCGAACCCGGAAGTGATAGGAATTAACTTTTAGTCTTGGTTTTAATCGCTACGTTGTATTTAAAAAAATAAATTTTCGTATTTAGCTGTTGTATTTTAAACTATTTAAAATAAGTTATTTACCTGCTAAAAAGTGAGCTAACCTTAAACTCTAAGTACAGTCTTTTTTATATATATATATATATATATATATATATATATACATATATACATACATATATATATATATATATATATATATATATATATATATATATACATATATACATACATATATATATATATATATATATATATATATATATATATATATAGCAAAACTTTATTAACCTGGTCTCATAATAACCTCAACATGTGGTCCAGTCCTCCAGACTCTATGAACTTTTTAGCTGCTGCATATTCCTGGAATCCAATAGTCACCCAAACGCAACATAAATTGTTAGCATGCAATATTTCAATAATAGGATCAACAATCATTGGGCATTTGAATGTAACTGTTTTCAATAACGATTGCTCTTCTGTGCTCTTGACATCACTAAAAATGAGGGCTTGCTCTCTGTGATCTTTTGAAATTTAAATGAAGGGTTGAAATGAAATGAAATTATTATGATATCTACTAAGATATTCCGTTGTAGTTTTCATGTTGTAGAACTGTACTGTTTCTAGTATTTTCATGTGGTTAAGGTCACCAAAATATTAGAAAACATTGTTGAAACTTTTTTTTTCTTGTTCGTGAACACGATTTTACGCTCTCCAAGGTGATTTCCTGTGACGAGAACATGAATCGGTGCTGTGAGATGATAGAATTTACGGCCAAAATCCAAGGGCAGCTTTTCGCTGTCCTTAACTCTGTGGCTGCTGAAGGTAACCACTGTAAATCTAACCTACTGTGAATGAATGAATGACTGACTGACTGACTGAATGAATAGACTTCATTTGAATAACATAGTTACAGAGCAAAATATGCAACTGATGAGCTGTATAGAGTGTATATAGCTAATGCAAGTTTTCAACCCTCGTCCCTAGTTGGGGTTGCACATGAAAAGGATAATCACCACAAAAAATACTAATATATATATGTATATAAAAACTACATTAATATATGCTAAAAATATGCTAAACCTACAGTAATATACAGTCATAAAATGCACAGATATGGATGTAAAAAGTCAACACACACATTCAAACCAGATTTGTGTGAAGTTAAAAAAAATGAGACCAGAGCATTTTTCCACTTTTTCCACCATTGACGTGATCTTAAACTTGTACAATCTAATTGAAAACAAGTCTCCTAGAATATCTAAACTTTGTTTCGAGTTAATCGGAGCACTTTAAATGGTGACAGGTGTGTTCTGACGCCCATTTAACATGAGTTTGAATATAATTGGTTAATTCTGAACTCAGCCACATCCCCAGTTATAGGAGGGTGTGCACACTTGTGCAACCACATTATCTCAGTTGTTTATTTATTCTTCCGCTCTCGATTATTTGTTTTAAATTGAATTGTACTGGTAGTGTGTTGTATTATTTTTTTAAATGAGTTGTAAGGATAATAGATCATATTAATGATGTTAAAAGTTGTAATCATTTATCTTAGTCTCCTTCTTTTATATTACAAAAAACTGGCATTTGAACAGGGGTGTGTAGACTTGTTATATCCACTGTATGTTTGTGTTTATAAGCTGTGTGTGACATCCGTTCTCTCCCTGTGACTCAGGTGAACACACAGACGGAGTGTCCACGCTTAAAACGCGCCTGCTTCCGTGGCTGGGGACTTGTTTCTCGCCATTACAGCCCCCCGCCCACAAAGACAACAGTTTCAATCTCTTTCAGGTGACATCACCCTTTCAAGTAAACTAACGGTGGCAGTCAAGATGACCTCTGCCAGGGCCGGATGACCCTAATCGTCGCTACATGTGCTGAATTGTGTGTCCTCACCAGGATTTGGCAGAGAAGGAGCGGAAACTCACGGAGCTCAACAGCGGCAACATGAGCGACATGCAGTGGGTGGAGTCGCAGCTATGCTCCACTCGGCTGCAGCTGGACTCGGTCAAGGCGGAGTGAGTCTGATGCACAAGGAAAATAAAGCAAAACTTCTCACGCCGCGAAGGTGTTTTCAGAGAGATACAGTCACCTAGCTGAGTTTTACAGCAGTTGGTTCTCAAACGTTGTCACCCTGGGACCTGCATTTTCCTATTGTTGCAAAGTCACGACCCACTTTTATAGAAGTTAAGAACAATATATATATATATATATTTTGTTTTGTTCAGAAACAGCCTCTGAGAACACATTCACAGTATATTATTTTTTAAACCCCGTTTCAAATGAGTTTGACATAGCGCCAAAACAATATTGCTAGCCATGATGCCTGCTAGCCAGAGGCTGAGCTGCACTGTATTTGTTTATGGAGTCAACTAGTGGTTAGAGCACAAGTGAGTAACATTCCCTGTTGCTTAATGGTCCCGTATTTTAGCTAATTATACCTCCATAAAGTGATTCTTTAAGAAGAAGAAGAAGATTTCAATTTCATTTCAAAAAACACCTTTGATTTGTCATGCTAGTGTCCAGAAAAGGCCCCTCTGACAGCTATACTTCTGTTTGACCCAGTTTTGTATCCGCTTTGTCCCTATTTGGCTAAGACCGCCCCCTTTGCTCTGATTGGTTGCCTCCTTGTAGAAGATCCACTCGTGAGAGCACGCGTGTTTATGTTGACAGTGTTGGCTCGGGGGGCAGAGAGGTAGGCGGAGATCTTTGCTAGTGATGTAGATAAGCTCGAGAAATTCAAATGAACTGATTTCAGGCCTCTCGGCAGAAAAACGTCTGGAATTCAGGATGATGGATGACAACCAGTCCGGGATCTACCCCTCCTCACCCGCCACTCTAATGTGGTCAAGCGCTAGAAAAAATGGATTAATGTATGGAATACAGTACCTATAAAGGATGTGTTTGGTTTTTCCAGGCTGGATGATGCTCACAGGGATGTGAACAAGACAAATAACAAAACAGCCACCGACCTGCTGGAGGATGAACTACTGCAACTGAAAGAAGAGTAAAACACACACACAAACTCACACACACACACACACACACACACAAATAACTACATTTCGGGATGACAGTGGTGCCTTGAGAAACAAGTTTAATTCATTCCGTGACCACGCGTGTAACTCAAAGCACTCATTTCTCAAATCATCTTTCCCCATTGAAATTAATGGAAATGCCGTTAATCCGTTCCACTTCCTCCCCCAAAAAAAACATTTTTGTAATGTGTTTTTCATAAGAAAAATAACACTTCATAATATTGTCCTGTATTTAAAAAAATGACATAATTGAATGTGAAGAATTGAACAGTTTTTGGCACATTTTTTACTTGAACATTGTGTTGCTTCTTCTGGTGTGCACACCTCAGCCACTTGGGGGCAGTATAATACATCCATCCATCCATTTTCTGAGCCGCTTCTCCTCACTAGGGTCGTGGGCGTGCTGGAGCCTATCCCAGCTATCATCGGGCAGGAGGCGGGGTACACCCTGAACTGGTTGCCAGCCAATCGCAGGGCACATACAAACAAACAACCGTCCGCACTCACATTCACACCTACGGGCAATTTCGAGTCTCCAATTCATGCATGTCTTTTTGGGATGTGGGAGGAAACCCACGCAGGCACGGGGAGAACATGCAAACTCCACACAGGCGGGGCCGGGGATTGAACCCCAGTCCTCAGAACTGTGAGGCTGACGCTCTAACCAGTCCTCCACCGTGCCGCCCAGTATAATACAAACATATTGATATACATGTATAATATATATACAGTGGGTACTGAAAGTTTTCAGATCCCCTTAACATTTTAACTCTTTGTTATATCGCAGCCATTTGTTAAAATAATTTAAGTTCATTTTTTCCTCATTAATGTACACATAGCACCCCATATTGACAGAAAAAAAAACGTAATTGTATACATTTTTGCTGATTTATTAAAAAAGAAAAACTGAAATATCACACAGCCATAAGTATTCAGACCCTTTGCTGTGACACTCATATATTTAACTCTGGCGCTGTCCATTTCTTCTGATCATCCTTGAGATGCTTCTACACCTTCATTGGAGTCCAGCTGTGTTTGATTATACTGATTGGACTTGATTAGGAAAGCCACACCCCTGTCTATATAAGACCTTACAGCTCACAGTGCATGTCAGAGCAAATGAGAATCATGAGGTCAAAGGAACTTCCTGAAGAGCTCCGAGACAGAATTGTGGCAAGGCATAGATCTGGCCAAGGTTACAAAAACATTTCTGCTGCACTTAAGGTTCCTAAGAGCACAGTGGCCTCCATAATCCGGAAATGGGAGACATTTGGGACGACCAGAACCCTTCCTAGAGCTGGCCGTCCGGCCAAACTGAGCAGTCGGGGGAGAAGAGCCTTGGTGAGAGAGGTAAAGAAGAAACCAAAGATCACTGTGGCTGAGATGCAGTCGGGAGATGGGAGAAGGTTCTAGAAAGTCAACAATCACTGCAGCCCTCCAGCAGTCGGGGCTTTATGACAGAGTGGCCCGACAGAAGCCTCTCTTCATTGCAAGACACATGAAAGCCCGCATGGAGTTTGCTAAAAAACACTTGAAGGACTACAAGATGGTGAGAAATAAGATTCTATGGTCTGATGAGACCAAGATAGAAATTTTTGGCCGACTGGTTAGAGCGTCAGCCTCACAGTTCTGAGGACCCGTGTTCAATCCGCGGCCCCGCCTGTGTGGAGTTTGCATGTTCTCCCCGTGCCTGCGTGGGTTTTCTCCGGGCACTCCGGTTTCCTCCCACATCCCAAAAACATGCATGAATTGGAGACTCTAAATTGCCCGTAGGTGTGAATGTGAGTGCGAACGGTTGTTCGTTTGTATGTGCCCTGCGATTGGCTGGCAACCAGTTCAGGGTGTACCCCGCCTCCTGCCCGATGATAGCTGGGATAGGCTCCAGCACGCCCACGACCCTAGTGAGGAGAAGCGGCTCAGAAAATGGATGGATGGATTAATTCTAAGCGGCATGTGTGGAGAAAACCAGGCACTGCTCATCACCTGTCCAATACAGTCCCAACAGTGAAGCATGGTGGTGGCAGTATCATGCTGTAGGTGTGTTTTTCAGCTGCAGGGACAGGGAGATTGGTTGCAATCGACGAAAAGATGAATGTGGCCAAGTATAGGGATATGCTGGACGAAAACCTTCTCCAGAGTGCTCAGAACCTCAGACTGGGCCAAAGGTTCACCTTCAAACAAGACAATGACACACAGCTAAAATACCGAAGGAGTGGCTTCAGAACAACTCTGTGACTGTTTTTGAATGGCCCAGCCAGACTTAAACCCAATTGGGCATCTCTGGAAAAACCTGAAAATGGCTGCCCACCAACATTCACCATCCAACCTGACAGAACTGGAGAGCATCTGCGAGGAGGAATGGCAGAGGATCCCCAAATCCAGGTGTGAAAAACGTGTTGCATCATTCCCAAAAAGACTCATGGCTGTATTAGCTCAAAAGGCTGCTTCTACTAAATACTGAGCAAAGGGTCTGAATACTTATGGCTGTGTGACAGTTCTTTATTTTATTTATTTATTTATGTAAATAAATGGGCAAAAATTGCAACAATTCATTTTTTTTTCTGTCAATATGGGGTGCTGTGTGTACATTAATGTGGAAAAAAAATAACTTAAATGATCTTAGCAAATGTCTGCAATATAAAAAAGAGTGAAAGATTTAAGGGGGTCTGACTACTTTCTGTACCCACTGTGTATGTTCTGTTTTGTTTTTAGCTTGAGAGGAGCACACTTACAAAAGGATCTTTACAAGAAGAAGCTGGATTCCTACCACGATTACGAACGTCAGATGTCGAAGTTGAGGGACGAAGTGTCGTATCTAAGCTCACAGAGGTATTTCCACACTGTAACACACATACAGCATAAACCAGTTTTCATCCAGCAAGCTCTGATGCCTTCTCTCACGTCTTTAGACTGGCCAGAAGCAATTCTGCGAGGACTCCGGCAGGGCTGCGGTACACCTCCAGCCCCCTCAGGTCCGAGGCGACCCCCCGGTCCCAGCTCACCGGCTCGTCCCGGCTCATGCGCGTGGTGTCGCGCTTCGGCGATCTGTACAACGTGGAGCGCAAAGATGCCCAATTCCAGCTTCAGGGCTTCATAAATGATTTGGAGACAGTGCAGAGGATCATCTTCATCGCCATAGTTGTAAGAGTACAAAAATAAGCGCAATTTACCCTCAGGCGTTGTTTCATTTTACTAGCCTTGAGCTTGCTCATGGCCATTTTTGGCCATGTACTGACATAGTCTGTAATTCTTTTATATTTTTTTGCTCCTTTAACTGCACTGAAAGTTTTTAAGTGTCTTATGAATTGGACACACCACAGAGAAGAATGCTGTTAACAACCCTGCCAAATTTGAATGATTACAAATCTAGTCAAATATATAAAATGAGGCTTCAAAATCATGAAGAATTTAACTGTTCTCGCCGCTCTTGAATGCTGTGGGCGTGTCCGCTGAATGCGCAGCAACCACGCCCTGGTCAACTGTCAATCAAAGGCCTTCTACCGCGACCTGGAAAAATGTATGCTACTTTGTCTAGTATCTTTCTTATTCCTACACATAACCGCATGTTTGAGCTGCAAAACTTTATCTGCTTAAAGCCTCCGCTGGTTGGAATATATATCCCACCGGGTCTTTTTCATGCCGTGACAACGAGGCGCTCTAAAGCGGCCACGCTAGCCTGAAGCCCCGGTCCACACATTAGCGACTTTAACCCCCCCTTCCACCCTTGCTCTTCCACCTTTCTCTGCATGACATATGCGCACTTCGGCTGACAACGAGGCGCTCTAAAGAGGCCACAGCAGCAAACTGTCTCAAGGCATAACTAGCTGGCTAACTGCACGCCACAATTGCGCTGGATAACCGCTGATGTGAACGAAGGAGCTCGAGTACTTATATATTGGGGGAGGTGGTGACTAATTCCAGGCGCCCAAGTGGATCACTGGGCCCTGTTTTAGCCCCTCCCCAAAAAATCTGTAAAACTGAGCTGGTGAAAAACAGTTTGCTTCTGTTTGCTTGGACAATTTGCAGGTTGTAACCTCAAAAATGACCTTTTTATATATGAGGTGTGTCAGAAAGGTTCCAGGGCTGGTTCACAAAAGATATATTTCAAACACAAACTACGGATTTTCCGCTTAAATGTGGGCCTGATACAACTTTTAAAATGTTTTTGTTCTTTGTCGCAACACTTCTACAACTTCCACCACTACTATCGTCACACCACAGGAATCCTTCAAGGCGGCTAAACTAGCGCACCGTCTCTTCAGGCTGCGCGCACGCAAGACTCTGTCCGTGTGTCACTTTGGGCCTGAAAGCCTTGAGGACACCGTGGTGGACTACATCGTCCGAAACCAGGACCTCTATGACGTGCAGAACAGCGTTGACGTAAGAAGAAACAGAAACATATGCACTGTCATTCGAGGTTTGTATGTATTTGTGATTTTTGTTTGTTTCGGGTGTGCAACAGGAAGTGCTCAGCGCCATGAACCTCAACCCTCGCATCGCCTCCATCCCGAAAGTCAACTTTTCCGTGGCCAGCCCCTTGATTAGGGAAACGTGCAAGCTGGCCTTCACCATGCAGACGCTGGACCCGCCCATTGACTTGGCCTTCGCCAGCGATGGGGAACTTTACATCAGCAACAAGTATGGCACCAAAAATATAACAACAAAAAGGCACTAGTGTAATACTGAGATGTGCAACATACCAGAAGAATTAGCTCATGCTACATAAGTTAGCATTTCCTTCTCCTTTACATCCGTGTTTACCAAACATTTACAGCTCAATTCCCCCCAAATAATGCAAAATAAGTAATTTGGGTTTTTTTTTTAACTAAATTTTCCAACTTACATTAGTGTTGAAAAACACTCGCGTCAGGGCTGGGTTTGTTCCCATCACGAATAGTGACAGTTCCCCCTTAAAAAGGTTAATAATTGCCTATAGAGCTCAGCATGAAGCTCCTCAACAAACTTCAACATAGTTCCTTTACACAAAAGATGCCACAAGATGGTGCCAAAGCAATACTTTTGTTTACAGTTGTGTAAGCTTCTTTTCTCGACAGGTACCGCCGCAGCCCCGACTCGGACCTCTCCGCCGAGCTGGTCTTGTACCACGTGTGGCCCGCTCTGATGCAGGGCGGCACCGTGCGCTCCATGGGCGAAGTCGTGACCAAGAAAGGAGCTGTGGTACTGAAAAGTAACACGAATGCGAGTTAAGATGGTGACGTTCTGATGCTTAATTTGTGTTTATGTCTGCTCTTGCAGTGGAAGAGAAGCGCAATCAGCTACATACGCTCTCGGTCTCTCAGTCCAACTCGCAAACCCGTAAGTATACGTCTTAGTGAGCGACCACAGTGGTACACGTTACACACATTTGCATTTACTAAACTTCTTGAAGCACACTTTTTAACTGTTTTCAGTCTCTCGCTGTCAAGAAATGACAGAGTACTGTATAACATCACTTAAAAGGGGACAAAAAAGAAAGACTCACTTGCTCACAGTTCTACAAATCAGAGGCAAATGTGTCACCCGCAGTAAAACTGAGACACAAGACAAATGAGAATTAAACATTGTGTATTTCGACACCAAAATATTCAATTAAACCAAATAATTTTGTCTAGCGAAAGTCTGCTAGCTTAAAGCTCACATATAATGCGAAACACCATACACAGGCTAACAGAAATGAGCATAGATGTTACGTTTACAGTACGTGCACGTGGAGGTCATGTTTTTTTGTCCAGTCAGATTTCAGCCTCTCTTTGTTGTCAATATAACTTAAACTATATTAGCTATGGGACTGTTTCTTTAACCGATCACATTTCAAATTTCCCTGGCAGGCCCAATTAGCTTGGCAACAATAATCACATTTTTCCATTGTGGTATTTCTAATACATTTCTAATGCTTTTCGATTGAAGATTTTTCCTTTTCTCTCATGCTTCCAGACGTTCAACGACAGGATGAGTAGCGCGTCTCCGGACGCGATCGCCTCCAGCTGCTTGTGAACGACAGGACGTAGATCTACACCACGCGGAACACAAACCGGATTGAACTGGTCTGTTTACACTTGCGCTCACGCAAGAAAACGTCTGCAGCAGTTTACATCTGTTTGACTAGAGTCCGAACTAGCCTGGCAGCGCATACGAGTACATGGACCTTAAGCTGGATATCAAAGATACCATATAATCGCTCAAACGGGCTTCCATAAGTACTTCAACTCCCCCAGTATCACAGTGACTGATTGATATACAGTAGTATAGTATTTTCTCTCCATCATTGCTTTGATGCAAAGCGCTTTTTACACCCGCAGTATGCAACTACCCGAGTACGAAATAAATCGCTTGTGTATTAACATGTCATTTATGAAACTACTGTCTTTATCGCCATGTAGATGTAACATGGGTGGTTTGCCGTCAAGCTACAGTAGATGGCTTGAACGTACGACTATTGTGTGCTTTTAAGTATTTTTGTAGCAATACTTTTTTTTTTTTTTTTACATCCTTACATTTTTTTTTTTTACATCAGTGTTATAATCTGTTTATTGAGCCAATTATTTTACACTAAAACAAATGTCACGAAAGGTATTAAGAGTAGTATTTAATTGTTCTGTCTGTCACTATATGTCACTGGCATAGGTTTGTTGTCAATAAATAATATATTTCTTTACATGAAATTGGATAAGGAATCACCGTTTTACATGATATTAAAGGTGCAGTTGATTGTTTTAACAACAGATAGCGCTGCTGCTCTGTGATTATAACGTTATTTATTTATTATTTTAAGAAAAAGTGGCAACGAAAATGGGCACATGAGCCAAATTTAAAGAGTCAGAGCATTGTCAGCCCAGAGGGAATTCCGGTAGAAAAAAAAAAATCCGTAATAAGATGGCTTCAAGAACACACATATGCCTCTAACAGTTTGACCGGTTGCTTTCACTTCCTACAAAATTCAACACTACATTTTACAGGGTAAAGTGAAGCCACTATGATCTCTTCTTGTAGTTCTAGTCGGCACTCGAACATCACAGTTTTTAAAAATTTTGTGTTTTCTCTAGTATCGCCCGACGAGCAATGTCACCGTGAGTTGCTGCATTCAAAATTCTAGCTTCCAAAACTACAATTTTCGTTCTAGTCAGCACTCGAGCGGCAGCATTTTGCTGAAGGCAGTGGCTTGTTAACAGAGAGTTACAATAATCCAACGAGACGAGCTTTTCATGATCAGTCAGCAACAGAAAATGTGTTTTTCCATTTTATCTTCTCTTTTGTGGTGCTCGCGTAGCGCTCCAGTAGGTTGACTGTCTAGAACTTCGTAGGTGAGTACAAAAATGAAAAATTCAACATTTTACAGGGAGCCAGTGCAATAAACTTAGTACAACGATGATCTTTTTCTACTAGTTCTAGTCAGCACTCGAGCATCGGTGTTTAAGAGCAGCTGAAGGGTCTTTAAAGACTTCCTGGAGGATGCTGATCATGATTAATAATCCAGACAGCCAGCGACAGGAAAGTTTTTTTCTTTTTTTTTTTTTCTTCTCTTCTCTAACGCTCGAGTTGCACTCAAGTCGTCAGTCGCTTGACCCTTAGAGGTTTGTAGATGAATAGAAGGATTTCAAATTCAAAATTTGAACCAGTGCAGGAAAGCTAACATAACTGCGATCTTTTCTCGTAGTTCTAGTCAGTACTCGAGCAGCGGCATTTTAAACCAGCTGGTGGGTCTCAATTGAGTCTTCTTCAGCCAGCGACAGGAATCGCAGTGATGTTTGCCGTCTCCCGCGTCGCCTATTTTGTGTGCCTGCTGTGGTAAATTGCGAAAACGCTGCTTCCTGCTGCACTTGTTGTAACAACCTCGCTGGGCCCGAGAAACATCAATTCCGCAAATTTGACCGGGTCACGGTGTCTCCTCTGAAGCTCAGCCTCCCCGCTGTCGTGTCGTTTCGTTTCATCACACGGACACATTTGACGCCGATCCGCCGCTCGGCCGACGTCCCGATGCCTCTAGCCCGGCTGCGAACTAGCGGAACGGGGCCCGCGTGAGGCGCATTAGTGAAGCCCAGCGGGTCAAATACGTATCCCACTCTGTCGAGCTTCTGCCCCGAAACCTTTTTTGCTCGATCGAGCGCGGCTCTACTGCGGAGTAGAGTTTGCGGGAAGCCCTCCGACCGGGAGGAGCTTTATACGGTATAAAGCAGGCATCCATTTTGACTCAAGTCTAAGTTAGCTAATATGGTTTCTTGCCCGATAATATGATAGGATTGCTTCTGCTGGTTCTCGTCAGCACTCAAGTAGCAGCCTTTCAGACCACCTGGGGGTCATTAGAGACTCACTGGAGCGGCCTGTTAATAGACTTTTATTATCTTTATACTAACACCACTAATAATAATACCATGAGCACCACTATTAATATTAATACTACCACTACCACCACGAGCACTAGCTCCAGCACTACTACTACTACTAATAGCACAACAACTTCCACTACTACCACCACTATCGTGACTGTTACTTCTATTATTACTACTACTAATAAATATACTAGCAACACTGCTACAACTTCCACCACTACTACCACCCCCACTATCACTCTTACAATTAATACTACAAACGACTACTACCAATTCCGTAACTACTACTGCTCCCTAATTTGAAAACCTAACACTAACTTCATTGACATTTTTCTAGTTGTTATCAATTTAAAGTCAAATCTCAAAAGGCAGCCGAAAATCAGTGACTGCATCTCACCACTAGATGGCAGCCTAAGACTACAGCCACTGTTGCAAAGTGTCTGGCTGCATTGTGAACCGGAAGAACAGGAATCCGGGTGTCCCAACACTTTTGTCCGCATGTAAAGCCTGCGAATGTCAAGAAAACATCTGAGTGAATTCAACCAAAAACGTTTTGTTGGACACATGAGCGACCCCATTAGCAACTTCCTGTGAATTGTGTGCGTGTGTGTTCTGAGAAAGTCCATTTTATTTCCTCGTGGAAATTAGTGAACGGGGAATTCGCCCTCCCGTGGTTTTCTCTCTTGCGACGTACCGAGAAACCGGCGCAAAACAGCAACACGCGCACACACAGCCGAAGTCAAGCTACAAGGACAAACTTTAAACCCTAAACCTGCTTTAAAACACTCATTTGAAACCTGAAACATAGTTTCAAACCGTAACCCAAACTCTGATTTGTAGCCGAAATTGAAACCCTTACCCTTATTGAAAATCCTAACCCAGACTTCAACCCAAATCCTGGCTTTAAACTCCAATTTAAAACCTGAACCTGAATTTGAAACCCTAAACATAGGTTCAAAACCAAATTTGAGACCCTAAGTTGAACCCTAGCCTTGACTTAAAACCCCACTTCCAAACCCAGTTTGAAACCCTAATCCTATTTTGAAACTCTAATTTTAAATCATAACCCCGTTTTGAAACCCTAGCCCTGTTTTGAAACCCTAATTTAGGACCCTAATCCTGTTTTTAAACCCTAATTTAAGACCCTAACCCTGTTTTGAAATCCAATTTTAAACCCTAACCCAGTTTTGAAACCCTAATTTGAGACCGTAACCCTGTTTTCAAACACTCATTTAAGACCATAACAGTGTTTTGAGACCCTACTTTGAAACCCTAACCCTGTTTTGAAAACCTCCTTTGAAACACTAACCCTGTTTTGAAACCCTAACACAGTTTTGGAACCCTAATTTAAGATGCTAACCCTGTTTTGAAACCCTACTTCAAAACCCTAACCGTTTTGAAACCCTAACCCTGTTTTGAAACCCTACTTTAAGACACTAACCATTTTGAAACCCTAACACAGTTTTGGAACCCTAACCCTGTCTTGACACCCTACTTTGAAACCCTAACCCTGTTTTCAAACACTAATTTAAGACCATAACAGTGTTTTGAGACCCTACTTTGAAACCCTAACCCTGTTTTCAAACCCTACTTTGAAACACTAACCCTGTTTTGAAACCCTAACACAGTTTTGCAACCCTAATTTAAGACCCTAACCCTGTTATGAAACCCAACTTTGAAACCCTAACCCTGTCTTGACACCATACTTTGAAACCCCAACCCTGTTTTCAAACCCTAACCCTGTTTGAAACCCTAATTTAAGACCCTGACCCCGTTTTGAAAGCCCAAAACGCTCTTTAAACCATACTTTGAAACTGTAACCCTAATTTGAAACCCTAATTTAATACCCTCATCTTTTTCTGAAACCCTAACCATTTTTTGGAACCCTACTTTGAAACCCTAACCCTGTGTTGAAACCCTAATTAAAGAACCTGCCCATGTTTTGAAACCCAAATTTGAGACCCTGACCCTGTGTTGAAACCCTCTTTTTTAAAACCATAAAACTCTCTTTATAACATAATTTCAAACTGTAGCACTGATTTGAAACCCTAACTCTGTTTTAAAACCCTACTTTCAGACCCTAAACCAGTTTTGAAATCGTAGTTTGAAACCCTAACCCTGTCTAATTTGAGACTCTGACCTTGTTTTGAAACCCTAATTTGAAACTGTAACCCTTATTTGAAATGCTGCATTCTAACCCTAACCCTGTTTATAAACCCTACTTTGAAACCTTAAACCTGTTTAGACACCCCATTTTTAAACCCTAACGCTGTTTTGAAACCCTAATTTGAAACTAACCCTGATTTGAAATCCTGCTTTGGAACCCTAGCCCTGTTTATAAACCCTACTTTGAAATTCTAACACTCCATTTTGAAACATAAAACTGTTTTAAAACCCAAATTTAAGACCTTAACCCTGCTTTGAAACCCTAATTTGAGACCCTCACCCTGTTTTGAAACCCTAATTTAAGACCATAAGCCTGTTTTGAAACCCTAACCCCGTTATTGTAATTATCAGTTCGGACGTGTGTGAACTAAATCTTGGTGCGTGAATTGATGAAGCCTGCCCGCTCGGACGAGAGGGAAAACGTCTTCTAAGGCAAACAGAACAGTCCAGTTGCGATCGACTCAATGCCCTGAGAATAAAATGAATATTCACCGGTACCCAGTAACAATTACTGCAGCAGTACAGTATGGACCATAAAACATGTACTTTTAGTCCTACTTGCTAGATTGCATAATAAGTAATAATGAATAAACTAGTAAATAAGAATGATTTTGTCATGACAGTAAGAAAAAAAACCAGACAACATTGATGTCATCGATGGTCACTTTTATTGAGAACGAGTGAGTGTGTGTTAGCATGTAGCTCATGGCCAATAAAGTGCACTTTTCGCTGAAAGCCAATCAGACACTTCCATCAACTCTTCCAACAGGTGGCGCTATCCCACCCATGGTCACAGTAAAGAGTCAACACAGAGTGCATAGCACGAATGGAAACTCATTCTCGACCAATCACGCGACAAGATTACCGAGCGGGAAAAACAGCACTCGGTTATACGTGAAACTCTTTAGCACACACACCTTTTAAAAAAATAATGTCGCGGTTTTCTACATACCATACTGTTTCTGTACACGTTTACAAAGAAAATAAAGACATTTTTCAAGACGAGGTCTGCAGCAGTTTGGCACAGAGCGGAAAAAAACAGACTTGTATGAAATGCTAATTTTCTAATCTCTCGGGAGATATATTGAATTAACGAGTATTTACCACAAACACCATTTACATCAATAATGCAGGAACAAGGAAGTACAACTAAATGCAATAAAAACACAACAAAAGTGACAAGCTGGGTCACTGAACGCACCATCCTCACTGCTCAACCTCACTTCTTTACTGCACCATTTTGGCTTTTTTTTTTTTTTTTTTTTTTTTTTTGCCGTGATAGGTTTTTCCACAAAAAGGAACGTCACGCAACGTCCACTGAATTCTAGTGCTGCAACAGGAAACGCGTACCAAGACACCCACCAGGGTTTGCTACTGGCAAAACCTAATCATACCATTGGCAGATACAGCAGAGTCTCGTATCGACTGATACAGACACCTGAGGTTTCCATTTGTCGTTATCTGATTACCTGGCTATGGACACATACTGTACCTTATAGAGCTAACATTAGATACCAATTTCTGGTATCAGCAGATACTGATATTTGGGCTGGTTATTGGCCAACACCCAAAAAATTGTATCATAATCAGGATCTGGTATTGGACACTACCTGAATTTCCATTTGTCATGATCTGATCATGCCATTAGTAGATTCAGGGTATGGCATCAACCAATACATGTGAATTTGTCATTGACCAATACCATCAAATACCAGGAACCTGCATTTGCTATTGACCAAAATCCGATCTCTTTTAGCAGATACAGGGTCTTGTATCAACCGATTCAGACAACGAAGAATACCTTTGTCATTGTCTGCTAATGCAATCAATAGATACAGGGTCTGGTATCGAACAATACATCAGAGTTTACCATTGACCAATACAAAAACAGGCCTGGAATTGCAATTGTCCAAGACCTGATCTTTCCATTAGCTGTTTCTGTGTCTGGCCAGTGCAAACTTTAGGCCGTTCCCAAGCCCGGATAAATGCAGAGGGTTGCGTCAGGAAGGGCATCTGGCTTAAAACTTTGCCAAGCAAATATGAGCGTTCATCCAAAGAATTCCATACCGGATCGGTCGTGGCCCGGGTTAACAACGTCCGCCACCGGCGCCATCGATCTGCAGGGCGCCGGTGGAAATTCAGCTACTGTGGGTCGAAGTCGAAGAACCGGTGGAAAGCGGGTTCTTCGGCAGAAAGAGAAGAGGAAAGCACAGAGCCTTGAACTGAATGTGGGGACTTTGAATGTTGGGACTATGGCAGGAAAATCTCGGGAGTTGGTTGACATGATGATTAGGAGAAAGGTTGATATATTGTGTGTCCAGGAGACCAGGTGGAAAGGCAGTAAGGCTAGAAGTTTGGGGGCAGGGTTTAAATTATTTTACCTTGGTGTAGATGGGAAGAGAAATGGAGTCGGGGTTATTTTAAAAGAAGAGTTGGCTAAGAATGTCTTGAAAGTGAAAAGAGAATCAGATCGAGTGATGAGGCTGAAACTTGAAATTGAGGGTGTTATGTGTAATGTGATTAGTGGCTACGCCCCACAGGTAGGATGTGACCGAGAGGTGAAAGAGAAATTCTGGAAGGAGCTAGACGAAGTAGTTCTGAGCATCCCTGACAGAGAGAGAGTCGTGATCGGTGCAGATTGTAATGGACACGTTGGTGAAGGATATAGGAGTGATGAAGAAGTGACGGGTAAGTACGGCATTCAGGAAAGGAACTTGGAGGGACAAATGGTGGTAGACTTTGCAAAAAGGATGCAAATGGCTGTAGTGAACACTTTTTTCAAGAAGAGGCAGGACCATAGGGTGACATACAAGAGCGGAGGTTGAAGCACGCAGGTGGATTACATCTTGTGCCGACGATGTAATCTGAAGGAGGTTACAGACTGTAAGGTAGTGGTAGGGGAGAGTGTGGTTAGACAGCATAGGATGGTGGTGTGTAAGATGACTCTGGTGGTGAGAAAAATTAGGAAGACAAAAGGCAGAGCAGAGAACCATGTGGTGGAAGCTGAGACAGGACGAGTGTTGTGCAGCTTTTCGGGAAGAGGTGAGACAGGCTCTCGGTGGACGGGAGAAGCTTCCAGAAGTGCTATGTGACAGAAGCGTCTCTGCTAGGATGAAGGGCAACGTTTATAAAACATTGGTGAGGCCAGCCATGATGTAAGGATTAGAGACAGTGGCACTGAAGAGACAACAGGAAGCAGAGGTGGAGGTGGCGGAAATGAAGATGTTGAGGTTCGCTCTCTGAGTGACCAGGTTGGATAAAATTAGAAATGAGCACAAGGCTCAATGTATTGGAGACAAAGTTAGAGAGAGCAGACTTCGACGGTTTGGACACATCCAGAGGAGAAATAGTGAGTATATTGGTAGAAGGATGATGAGGATGGAGCTGCCAGGCAAGAGAGCTCGAGGAAGACCAAAGAGAAGGTTGATGGATGTCGTGAGGGAAGACATGAGGGCAGTTGGTGTTCGAGAGGAGGATGCAGGAGATAGGCTTACATGGAAAAGGATGACGCGCTGTGGCCACCCCTAAAGGGACAAGCCCAAAGGAAAAGAAGAAGTCCTGCAGTTCGTGCTACAAGTTACAAAAATAAATAAGTTCAATAAATAAGATCCATCTAGAGAATGAGTTGTAAATGGAGTGTCGGCTGATCCTGTAGTTGGGTATCTAAATATGAACATATTACTTTAACCCCCTAAAAAATGCATAGTAACTGTGAGGAATGACAAAGGGTCAATTTATACATCATCCTCCCAGTCAAAGACGAGGGCTAACGTAGATTATTTTTGTTTTGCGTAAAGTGCGGTCAGATGCAGGTGAAGTCAGTTAAAAAAATAAGGTGGGGGTAGTGGGGGGGGGTTGGCACACATGGAGGAGTAAAAAGAAAAGGACGAGGATGTCACTCTTTGGACTGGTAGAAGAGGATGTAGCCCGACTCAGAGTTCTTGGAGATGTCTGAGGTAAGTCCGTAAAACTCCTCAATGGCGTGCGCGTCGATTTTCTGTGGGGAGGAAGGGGAGAAAGGGGTGTGATTTTTACTGATGAGACAAACGTGGCGAGCGTACAAAGGAAAACGAGGAGAAAGGTGACGCACCTCCACGATGTCATCGTCAAAGAGCAGCCAGAAACCATGACTCTTCACGATGGTGATGTAATGCCCTCGGTTTGGACCACTGAACAACACACACATGCACACGCAAACGCAAGCCATTACACGCAAAGTAAGGCAGAAGTCCAGCCAGGCAAATACCTGCTACTGGTTTCAAATGATAGTAACACCTCGGCTCGCCGTTGGCCTAGAATGAATCATGCTACAGTGGGGTCTTGCGATATGTACACAGATAATACAACAATACTCATCACGTGTCAGGATTTAATGCTTCAATTTAACGAGTGCTCAAGTTTTTGAAAGTCATTTGAATAGAAAAGAAAAAAAAAAAAAAGAAAAAATGAGGAATTTTCTCAGCCAGTGCAATCCGCTTATTTGTTACTATTGATCACAGCTTGGACTCCAATCGCTATTTGCATCGACAGTAACAAATGAACAGCGAATTCACTATAACATTGTTACTCCTTGTACTATTCGGAAGCTTAGAAGTCATTGTCCAACGAGAAAAAAAAAAAAGAAGCTTTTTTTTAAATTTATTTATTTATTTATATGTATTTTTTTTTTAATCTAATTTGCGACCCTAGTGAGGATAAGCGGTAGAGGAAATGGCTGGACGGATGAAAATTATTGATAGCCCCTCGGTTAAGTCCCGGTCACATTTTTTTGGGGTCGCGGATTTCCGCACACCACCAAAAATAAATGTTCCGGTTCCCAAAACGTTTCTTTTTCGTTTAAAATTAATTACTTTAACCAGGATCCCTTACCGCATCGTGGCCGTGGTCTATTTTGTGCCGTAAAATGCGTAAATCTACGCTGGCTGGCAACATCTGTTTCTACTAAGCCAGCTAGTTAGCTTAGCTACTACTTAGTGGTAGCTGGCTAGCTATCGTCAATCATCTGCCACGATGTGCGAAATGAATCTTGCAGAACTTTATCCAATTCATCTGCCACGGTCAGTTTGTCATGAACATCCGTACAACTTGCAGCCATCGGACGGTTCCGTGGAAATGATCGTCTCGGGGAGAGGACTGTTTTATGTGGAACTACTTATCTACGTGAACCGTGGCTAAAACTGCGTATATGCGCACGTGCAGTAAATCAAAATTGCGAGGAAGCAATCAAAGCCTTGCAGCTTTTTTTCAGAATAAAATACATATTTTGATTTGTTTTCATTGAAATGCAAACATTATTATTCGGTATTCATTGTCTACAGGCGGACTCGTGAGTGAATCCGAATTGGCACTCATTCGTTCGTAGCACTGCTACTGTAGGTAGAGTACAGTAGCTTCCTGTCAATGGCAGGAATGAGTCAAGTGTGAAGCTCAACCGAGCGGACGCTCAAGGACAACGTGCTTACGTCATGAACGCGAGGGAAGGAGGCGGAAGCAAGTCACACAAATTTAATAAAAGACTCGTACAGACCCATGGGCTTGTTCGTGGCTGACGATGGAAAAAGCAGACAGGTGCACTTAGTATCAGTCGATAGAGTTTTAGCGTCAACAAATACGTTGTGCTTGCTATTGGCTGATATTTTAAGGTTTGGGGCCGATGCAGTCAACTTCTTAAGTACATCTGAACCAGGCGTGTATTGGTCAATCATATGAGCCAGTTTCACGCGCTTCATCGAGCGTACTTCACCTTCCGCAGTGGACCACCACAGCCACCAGGTCGTACATGCGATCCAGGTTGACTGCGTCGCCGGATGTGTTAAAGAGGCGCAGTTCCAGGGGGAAGACCACGCGGTACGACAGTTTGGTGTAGCGGTGCAGCTGCTCCATGTACTTGAACCTCTTCAGGTGCAGTGCAAGGATCATGGGCAGCTTCTTCACGCACATGCTACCACAAAAGGAGAGATGCAGGTGAGCGCTCAGCTAGATCCAGGGACCCTCCCCCCCGATCCCTTACAGGGTTACATTTTTCAAAGGATCCTCCTGAACTAGTGGTGCCTTCAGATACTAGCTTAATTCACTCCAGTCCTTTCAACCCTTAAATCAATTAACAACAACCACGTGTACCCCTAAATTCCATAGGAATTAAAAAGTTGTATATTTCCGTGAAACAAGTAGAAATGTTGCAATAGGAAAGTAATTCTTTAGAGAAAAAAAAATAAGTTTGAGAGCCACTGATCAGTTTTGGCGGCGGTGCGTTCACTGACCGCTTCTGCGCCTCCTGCTTGCTGCAGCACATCTCGCAGTAGTACTTGTACTCGCTGCACAGCGTCTCCGTGTTGCTGAAGTCCCTGCGGTGCCACACGGGAGGCGCGGGGGTGTTGCTCAAGCTGACCTACTTTTGCACTTTGTGTGAGTTCAAAATAAAAACTACCTGAGACAGTGAGTTATCGACGTGTTTTGCTCCACGTCCACGGAAAGGTCGAGAAAATCTTCATCTTTGCTGCTCACCTGTCAGAGACATTTAGATAAGCCTTAGGTGTGGCCTGAGGACAGAGGTTGCCATACTTTTATGCTCAAGGGCCACCAAATTTGAGTTTTGAAATGGACAGATGAGGTTATTTACAGATATGTAAAAAAAAAAAAAAAAAAAACATTTAAAAAAAGCTCATCTTGGAGTAAAATGTATTTTCATTTTTTAATCACTTCTTTTTTTTTAAATGAATTCTCTTTCAATAACAATGAGAACAAATTACAGTATTGGGACATGCATACAAAAAAAATTAAAATAATCATCTGCTCATCCATGTCCTCATTGTCCGTTAATGATGGTGGTTCTCGTTTCCTATATGCAGCCCACCTCCCATTTATTTTCAAATTGTCTATAATAATTATCATTAATTAACCAAATATTTATTACATACAAAATTGTTAAATGCATGTTTTCATTCTACTAATATATTGTTGAGTTATCATGATAATCAATTAGTAATGAGATAAATTAAGACAAATGCATAACATTTAAAATCGTTGATTTTGATTTTATTATAATTAACCAATATCATTGAAATCAATTATAAAAAGTAAAAAAGTAAGTAAAATTGTTGATTTTACTAATATTTTGTTTGACAATTTCCAATAATTCACGTATTTAATGAGACAAATGAATACAAAACGAACATTTATAAATACATGCAAGATAATTATGAACTTGTTTATAACAAAACAAGTCATTCACATTTAAAAACAATATTTATAAATGTTCAATTTATGTATGTAAAATTAATGATTTTAACAACCATTTTTGTTTAATGATTTTCAATAAATTGATGCACCTAATATTTAATGAAATACATGAATACAAAATAAAACTATTCTAAATTATTTTTCTAGGTCATGTAGTTTAAAAACTTAGTGATTTCTTTCTGATTTTAGAACTTTTTTGGGATACAATTTAGTCATGATTAACTAACCAACTTTTTAATATTTGTAAATAAAAAATAAATACAAAAAAGTTTTACGTGAATATATAACATTGTTTATTTTACCAACACTTAAAATTTTATTATTTACATCCATCCATTTTCTGTACCGTTTATCCTCACTCAATTGACCAATTACTAAATTGATCTACGAGAGTACAAAAAATAAATAAATAATAATAATAATAAACAATTTTATTGCGAGTTATGGCTTGTCCTCGCCGGGGTAAAAATGTATCTTAAAAATAAAGTAATTCATTATGATTTTTACATTTTATTATTTATACTTAACAAACCACTTTTATAAAATGAATTTTAAAAATTTATTTAGTGTTTACGACAAATCCATTCACCAATTTGAGAATGAAAAATTAATTAATCCATTAGAATTAGCCAATTTTGGCTAGTGGCCACATACCGTCTCGCAGTTGAGGCAGCGCGTCTCATTGGTCAGCGTGCCTTGGAAGATGTCGTGCACCCAGGTGGGCTCCGTCTTGTTCTCGGCCGCCGTCGTCGTCGTCGTCGTTTCGGCCTCGGGGCCGTTGTTCTTCAGGCGTCCGTTCAGCTTCTCCTGCTTCTTCTCCTCCTGCAGTATGTCAGCCACCGTGTTCAGCAGGTAGTTGAGGAACTCGTGGGCGTCCTGCTGCATGTAGTTGTCGAACAGGTCTGCCGAAATATTGTCCACCGAAAATACGGATTAGAAAACGTAGGCGTTTAGCCAATCAGAAAGAAAATCATTTCATTTATTATAATGATTATGTCAGTATACTATAATTGAATCCTTTTTGATAATGTATTTTGTTTTCTCCAAATTGCACTGTTCTACTACTGCCTTATTTGGATATACACACCAATCCTTAAGTAAAATCTGTATTATTTATTCCATTTATTTAATCGAATGTTTGTTTCAAACCAACTAGACCTGGAGTTGTTGAGATTTTGTCAACGTCAAACCCTGAACCAAAAATGGATTGGGAAAAAAGTATTGTCAACACAAATACCAAAAAAAAAAAAAAAAAAAAGCAATGATAGTGGATATAGTATGTATGGTGGATGTTTGCAAATTCAAAAATAATTACAAAAAAAGATGTCATATGTAAATTTTGCTAAGGGATCAGCTATTGAATATTTTTAGAATGAAGCATTTGCCCAATTAAGCCATCGATTTAATTGGATACAAATTTATTTTGCATTATTAACCTAACGTGCAGGTATTAGCATTCCCCCCCCACACATTTAAAAAAAAAATTTCCTCACATTTGCAGTTGTTTTATTCATACTTGCATACAACAAAACAAAAAAAACAAAAAACCTCCAAATGATGGCGTAGGCTTCTCACCGTTCTCCTTGCGCAGGCGCGAGATGAACTTCTTGGGCGGGATGACGCCCACCTTCTTCTTCTGCGTGGCGATGGAGTGGAAGAGGTCAGCCAGGCACGTGAGCAGGTTCTCCTTCTTCTTCTGCTGGGCCTTGTAGGCCAGCACGTTCTCGCGGAACGGCCGGCAGAAGTAGAGCGCCTGCAGCACCGAGTTGCAGTAGCACGTGTTGCCGAACTGACGGGAAGGAATCGAAAAGAACAACGGCAGCGCAATCACGTTCGAGCCATTTCACCCCACTGTTACGGTTGTTATGGTCAGGAACAGCAATAATAGCCTCTGGGTCAATTTGACCCGGAGCATGTTTAAGCATCCAAATTATTATTTTTTAAAAATCTCATTAGTAACTGCGTTACTACATTTCAAGCCACCTATTGTGCATTGCTTATCACAGCGCATGCTTCAATAGTTTCAAGGGGTTACATTTAAGATTTACCCTCCTGCCACAATTTCTTCCCCTCAGGAGCAGCAATAATATGCCCTGGGTCATTTTAACCTAGGGCATATATAATTATGCACGTCATTAACTCCTTAAATAACCTTTTAAATCCAAAATTTACCTCCCATTACCGCTCACAGACAACACTTCAGTGAGTTAAGGAAGCCGAATGGAAGATATTTAACTCGTTATGTTCAGGAACAGCAATAACATCCCTGGGCCAAATTGACCTGGGACATGTTTAGTCATCCAAATTGTTTATAACTCAATAGTAACCCAATTACTAACACTTCAATTCATATTTAAGTGACCTACCTCTCACACTTTCAATGTTTTAAAGAAGGCAAATGTAAGATTTCTTAACCTTTTGTCATTTGTTCCTCAGGAACAGCAATAATGTTCTTGGGTCAGTTTGACCCAGCGTGTGTTTAACGATCCCCAAGTATCAGAAATAGAAAGAAAAAAAAAAAACTAACAATTTCAAATCCATTATTTGTGCATTACTTCTCATAAAGCATGTTTCAATGAGGGTAATTCACTAAATTGTCATCAAAGTGGGCCACTTTTTTGGGCCACAAGATGCAAGGAGTCTGCCTAAAGCCAGCCCTATGTCTAAGTATGGCGATATTGTCTGACTACGCGTGTTGCCACACCATTTGTGCTACATTTTTTTATTGCTTAAAGGGTTATAACACCGCTACATAAATGCAATTTGTTAGCCCGTCAATGGCGTTTTTAACTTTTTGTTAGCAACAAACTAAGTGGACTTTGAGGCAAAGCTATTTGCTAGTTTTGAATGCACATGTACTGTAACACTCTTTGACAGTAAACTTCAACTGGGATTGGCATTAAACAGCTTGACGCCAAAGACCATTTAAGATATGAGTGTTTTGAGCGTGGTCATGGAACAAATTAAGCTCTCATCTCAAGGCACCGCTGTATTTATGTTAACGCTTACGTTGACCAAACCAAAGTAGTGCTCATTGATGGGGAACTGCTCCGGGCCGATGTCTTTCTCCAGAGCGGAGGCATTGGTGCCCTGCAAGCATAGAGGACGAAAAACGCAATTAGGAAAGTCTGGCCTTGGCGGAGGTCTCCATGAAGGTCTTTCCCACAGAGTGGCGCTCGTTTTGGTCGACGAAAGCGGATCCGCTCCAAATTGTACAGGTGTGTTTTACAGAAGATTGGCGAGCTCGAGCGCTTATCTCTGCGCCGACTCGGCTTCCCCCCCCCCCCCCCCCCCCGCCCCCTCCGGCTCAAAGCGAGGCTTTGTTGAGACGACAGAGGCGACAATTTAGCCGACGGGCGCCTTTGACGGCCCGCGGCGGTCGGTTCCGAGCGTCACAGCAAAAACGCTGAATGGCGCTTTGTGCCAGTGATCCAGGAAAAGTAGTGGCATTAGAGCACTTTCACATCAATCACTGTGTCTGGATTCATTGTTTGTGTTTCTATTAGCAGCAAGCGCTTTGAACATCAATCAGTCAGGATGGAGCCTGATAGAGAACTAATGGACTGACAATATACCATTTCGGATTTTTTTTGCCATTTGAGTCATCGAAATGTTGTCCCCATATCAAAATCCCCAAATTGTACGGTTCCTTTGTTTTATATCACTCTCCTTAAAAGAGGAAGTAGCCTGCTGACTATCAAATGAGCGAACAAATTATTTCTTTTTTTTTTTTTTGCCATTTAAGAGTCATAATGGAAATGTTCTCTGTTCTTTTTTTTTTGAGAGGTGGGGGGTTACAGTTTTAGTTACGATCAAACGGTTCTTTCCCAAAGCAAAATAATAATAAAAAAATTATACAGTTCATTTGCCAAGTCAACTGAGGTGAACCAGGAAGTAGCCTGCTAGCTAGCAAATGGACAAACAAATAGTCATTTTGTGTGACTTGCTTCCGCCTTGTCATTTTAGTTAAACTTTATTCATTTATTATTTTGGGGGGCAGTTTGAGTTCTGATAGGGAAAGTCCCCACTCCAAAAATCAAGAAAAATGGTACAGTCCATTGTAGTACGCTAATCTTAGTGAATCAAGAAACCTGGGAACAAATGGCCGAAAAGTTTGCATTTCACCATTTGTCACTTTTTATTTATTTATGTTTTGGTCCAGATAAAACTACTATCTCCAAAAGAAAAAAAAATGGTTCAGTTAAATGGTCTTAAGTCAACATAGGTAAACCTGAAAGTATCCTGCTAGCTTGCAAACGAATAAAAATACGTTTCACATTTTTTTTTTTCACTTCAGTTAAACTTTTTTTTTTTATATTTGCCATTTTGAGTTACATTAGGAGTATTCCACCAACCCAAAATTCAAGAAAAAAAAGTGGTACGGTCCAATTATCTTGCGTCATAACACCGCAGTGACAGTATTGTGGGAGGACGCACGAGTCCCTGAACGCAACGCAAGCACACATGAATGCACCCTAGAGGCTTTCTCTCGCTCCAGTGGTGTCAACTGAACACAACCACGCTGAGCTGACCCATAAATGGCACGGAAGCATCTAGTAGACATGTTTAACACAGCCCAGCCAGCTTCGCATCCGGCTGAAAGTGTCTACCTTCGGTCGCCCCCACAACAGCAGCCCTCGCTCGGGTCAACACGGAGGCTACTCCGGTTAGCAGCACGGACGAGCCACCACGTAGTACTCACCATATTACAAATGGAGGCGATGTTTCTGACAGTCATTTAGTTCACAGTGTCCCCTTGGCCGCCATCTTCAGGAAATAAACATGACTTTGACGGAGCAAACAAGTTGAATTGGAAGGCCACCCATAAACGCAAACGCACACAACGACAAGCCCCGGGGCGGCGTCGCAACGCAGACCCGCGGCACCATACGGCCAGCGAGGAGACCGAAGAGCGACTCAGAGACGAAGCGCCTTCATCGCCAAAAAGTGATGAAAAGACAACATAATGGAGGCAAGTTATGAGAGGCTGCTTGTTAGCAAACAAACAGGGAACGGCTTCCGTGGCGACGTCACGTAGCCCCGCCCACCTGCCGCTTAACCTACCTTATGATTGGTTCAGGGTTAAGTATTTGATTGACAGAGAAGCGGAGCCAATCAGAGCGTTGAATAGTGGAACTGCAACCAATCATTGGCGTCTCCAGTTAATTGAGCGAGCCGCCAAACCGAATGATTTGGTTGCAGGTGAATATTCATGAATTAAGAACTTTCATAAATTACCAAACGTTGTTATTAATATAGTTTGATTTTGGAACCTTGTAATCATGTAAGTTAATTTTGTGACAACTATAGATAGATGTAACTATGACGTCACAAATTCGTAATTTAATCATTTGAAAAAAAAAATAATTCCCACAAATATTTAGGTACATTTTTACATGATGCATTCTTAACACACACGCACACAAAGTGTGTGTTAAAAATAAGGGAGGCAAATGTAATATGAGTATTATTATTATTATTATTAGTTTTCATTTTAATAAAAAATATGCTAGTATCGTGTAGGCATTACCCACATTTTTACATTTTAAAATTTTACATCTTGCACTGTATATATATTTACAAAATATATTAGTATTTATTACAATTATTGCCATTTAAAAAAAATGTAAGATTCTTTTTAAGATCAATGATTTTGTTTATACATAAGAGTGAAAATAATTAAAACATGTAAGATTCAAGTTAATATAATGAATTATATAAAATTAATGATTAGATTGCATTTTACATGTTTTTTTCCTTTATTTTACTTCATTCTATTTTCTTGCTAATTTGCCCAACAGTAAAATGATTTAAGAAAGTACTTTTGGTGTAATTTTATCATTAAACATTTTGGATTTGTCTGTTTTCGAAGAAAATTATTTACTTTTTTTGATGAAATGACAAACAAGACCTTAAAAAAAAGTTGGTTTTTTTTCAAATTAGCCTCTTCATTGCTTAATATACACATCCTAACATGGAGTACTCTAAAAATAAACATTATTAGCTTCAACCTGGAGCCAGAAGTAGAAAAAAAGATTTTTACTCAATTTACACAAAAAAAAACAGATTTTTGCTTTTGAACTCTTCAACTGTTTTTAATTGTTTATTATTCTACAAACTAAGACCATGTCAGAGCCACATTGCGTTATTTATCCTGCCTGAAAGCATGATGTAGCCTGGGGGTGAGGGTGCAGTATTCGCTCCGTAGGGGTTCTCCCACCCTCGGGCAACTTTATTTGTGCTTCCACAACAATCCCTCCGCAATTATCTCCTTAGCATTTAAATGTGGACCCCAAAAAAGAAAGGAAAACAACAAATCATTAGGATGAAAGGCACTTCAAAAGGGAAAGGGGAGCGGAGGACGGGGAGAGTGTCGTGTTTGGTATGCGGCGTCGTTTTGCTTACATTAGGTCAGCCCGTAATTGACGAGGAAACAATTGCAGCTGGAGGGCTTTGAATATAAAAAAGGTTCACAGACTTGTTTTGCTATTTCCGTCCCCGTGTGGATGTACTGTATTAATTTGTCTGTGTCACGCCGCTTTTTGTTGACTTTGTCATTGCTCACAGGTGGCTGTTTGGAGGCTGACGAACACTCAGTGGCATCCATGAATCCAAAACAGGGCCGGAAAATAAAATCTGAGGGATCTTCCTTTTCAGGATGTGTAGTTGATGTTCTGCTGTGGGCGGCTTGGAATTTTGTTTCCACAACAAGTTCACGCCAGGTAGGTGAAGCGTGGTGTGGGATGTTTGGTACTTTCACGACACGTGCGAGACTTCTTCATGTCTGTCTAGTATACCAACTGAGTTTCCTAGTAGGAATTCGTCAAAGTACGAGAACTAGAAGTCACTCGAAATGGTCCACTTCAAGCGAAAATTGCCATCATCCTGTTGACGTTCATGAATGGGTAGACACGTCCATCCAATTTTGTGATGATCCGTGGAACTAGTGTCGGGGGCTAATTTTTATCTCGAACATTGCGAGACTCCTCGAAATGATCATCAACTATCCGCCATTTATACGCCCACATAAGATAACGTAGACAAAGAAGTATGGCAATTTTGACTCGTCTGTCTGTCTAGTATACCTGATTCCAACTAAGGCTCATTTGGACGAATTCCCCAGTAGGAGTTTGTCAAAGTACGAGCCCGCTTCAAAGCCCAAATTTGGTTGCCCCAAATGATGGAACAATGAAGGAACCGTAAGGAGAGCCGAAACCGCCGGTTCACTTTCAGCCGTTTATTGAACGGAACAAACAGTCAAACACACAATATGAGAGCTCTTGCCAGAAGGCTGCTGTAGGCCACAACCCACACCTACACGCTCACACGCAGACTAACCGGTCAACCTTACTCCAGTTCCTGATGTCACTCATTAGGTCACGCCCGTTAAAGGCACACGTCCAACCCACAAATACTACACTTCAAACCAAAATGGTCAATTTCCTGCACTTTATAAAACCAGTTTATTTCTTTACATTCTCTTCAATTATGTTTTATTTATGTTTATATATATATATATATATAAACCTGCTAGTTCTCTTTATTAAAAACGTCTAATAAAACAATTTGCTTCATTCTTTTTTTTGGGTGGGGGGGGGGGTAATGGGGGCTGGACTGGATTAATGGCATTTTAATTAATTTCAATGGGGAAAACAGAGTAAACTAAGTTACGACATTGATAACATCAACTACATCCATAAATCAAGGTCACAGTCATTTCTCAGTTGAACAAAAGCAGCGGAGGCTAGATGGGGAGTGTTATTATTCACACCCACCCACCCAACACACACACACACACACACACACACAAACAAAGGCCTGGCATGCCTCTTGACTTGGGTACACAGTGTTCCCAACAGTCTGGTGGACTAAAGTGGACGTGCCTGATGCAGAGGCTTCTTCAACAGATCAGCAGGGCATGATGGGTACGCGGTGGATGGACACACAAGGATCATCCCCACAATACGCACTCAATGCAATCAGAGCCAATCTTTTGCAATGCGTTGGGCTTTTGACTGTATTGAAGCAGCAGTTCATCTATTGAATGTCATTTTATTCTATGCGTTTTTCGTTGGATGGGAAAATTGCTCTCTGAATGTTCTGAACTCCTGTTTCTTTGCTGTGGCCGTTGTTGCGAATGCACAGTAGGTAACAGTTGTAAAAATGCAAATTGCATTACATAGTAAAAACTCTGTAATGGATGAAGTAAATATGAATACAGTATCAGTAGATAATTTAAAATTCAATAATCCCATTAAATAAATAAGAATTCTATTGAATAAATAAACATTCTATTAAATGATTAGAAAATTATTTTTCCATTAAACAAATAAAAATGCCTTACAAATTCCATGAAATAATAACAAATTAAAAAATACTGTCATTTCATTAAACTACACCAAACATACATTAAATAATGCCATTAAATAAATAAAAATGCCATTGTATTTAAAAAGATCATTAAATAAATCAAAATTCCATCGTAAAAAAAATCAGGAATGTCCTTGAATAAATAAAGAGGGCAAGTATATCCAAACTCCGCAAAAACATAAAAACAATTCACTAACACCATTAAATAAATAAAAAGGTTATAGAAAACAAATTCTATTAAATTTTAGATCGAAAATAGAATGCCAATAAAGCAATCTAAAATAGATTGAATAATTAAAAATAAATAATACAAACAGAATTAAATAGTAATGTTAATAATGACATTCAATAAATATGACATTAAAAACTTAATAAGAATAATAATTTCAATAATGCTATTAAACAATAAAAAAAAATGGTCCTGAAGTCTATAATTCGGTCACAAAATAAATGATAAAATATGTTAAATTAAATTATTATAACCCTAAAGCCTAACTAACCCTAATCCTAATCTTTTAAATTTTGTAATTTCATTAATTTACAATGGAATCACTTCACGTTTAAATGTATTAGTATTTTGATGATTTGTTTAATTTTCTCCGCATTTATTTAATTTCGGCACAAAAAGCAACATTTTTATGGTCTATAAAAAACGAGTCAAACAGCAAGGTGCAGGTAATAAGGTTGTGTTGCGCAACGGCAAGTGACTCCACCGACACAATAGCGGGAACATCGGCGTTGTCACGTCGAGGCAGCACAAAGCCGGGAACTTCAAGGCCAAGAGCAACCGGCAGCCACCACACAAACTCAATCGCTACGACTTGAGTCACTCGGAACTTACCGCCGCTAACTAACTGATGCGTGGAAACTCTAAACAATGAGTAGTTAAGCGTATTTACACTGCACTGACCTAATTTACCGCGAATAGTCTCAGTAAAATCTTATTTTCTACTCTGTGTGGGCCTGTTGATGGAATTGAACCATTCTTTTAAACAACAGCGTCATAAAAACAGGTCACTTAACATGCTAAAAAGGTTTCTACAAGGGGTGGTGCACGTGATATTTTGTTGAGTATCTGAATAAAGGTGCAAGTACGGGAATAATAATACTAATATCTTGTAAACCCCCAATATTGAAGCCCCCTAAAAGCTTTACATTGTACTGCAATTGCCTATAGATGCCACAAAATGGCAACAAAGCATTACTTTTGCCCGACTGAAGCTGCTCAACTCACTCCAACAGTTCCTTGGCACCAAGATGGCACCAGATTGCACCACAGCAATACTTTTATTGCGTTGACCTGAGCACAAAACTAGCAAACAGGTGAGTATCTCAGCAAAAAATGGAGGATAGGTTAATAAAAAAATTGGGGGTGTTCACTATATACAGTAAAGCTGTTTGTGCCACTTAATGTAATCAAACTATCCATGTAATCAACAACAGTGTTAAAATAAAAACAGTAACTGGGTCATTTAGAATGTGAAAAAATGCTAAATTGAAGAAAAAAAAAAAAAACGTCACGAAAGGCCTACTAGAACATCTGAACGTTATTTGGGGTGAATCAGACATTTTACATTTTGGCAGGTGTGTGCTGACTCCTGTTTAACATGAGTTTGAATGTGCTTGGTCAATTCTGAACACAGCCACATCCCTAGTTAAGAGGGTGTGCACATTTGTGCAACCACATTATCACAGTTATTCTTATTTCCCCTCTATAAAATATATTTCCCCAATTGCGTTGTAGAGGTTCTAGGTCACATTAATGATGGAAAAAGTGAAAAGATTGATCTTGTCTTATTATTATTATTATTATGAACCACAATAACCTGGCATTTGAACAGGGGTGTGTAGACTTTTTATATTCACCGTAAAGAGATACTGATTGGGTGGGTGGCTGGATCGGTAGAAAAACAACCATATTTTTATTGATGACACACACACACGGCAATGTATCCCCCTGCATGGTTTATTTTGGCCCAATAACAACACCGTGCACGTCTATAGGAACAGAGCTTGTTGACCCACTTGTTTACGTCCCTGTGGAAAGCACGTTAATGAAGCACGATGCTCTGAAAGTACCGACAGAACGCGCGCGTCATGTCCAGCTACCTTTACACCAACATGGACTGCCGTACTAGTTACTATTACAGTGCTTGTAAATCACTTTACTAGTACTGTATAGCAAATCAATTTTCCCCATCGAAATGAACCGAAATGCCATTAATCCATTCAACCCTCACAATTTTTTTTTTGTAATGTTTTTTTTTTTTTTGTTTTTTTTTTACAACACCTTAATTGCAAAAAATAAATAAATAATAATAATAATTCCCACTTCAGTTACCGGATGTATCTAAAATTTTGGCTTGCAAAACAAAGCAAAAACAATTTTTTTAAAATAAATATTGACCAAGCCATCATTCAGCCTTGGGGGAGGTCTGAATTCTGCTCTCTATCCTTGATCGACTCTACTGAATTAATTACAAGGGAAGTGCATCCTCAAAATAACTGCATTTGTACATTTTTAATGCCTTTAAAATGCTTTTCCCCCACCTCCCCTGTATGCGTAAAAACAGTAAAATACATGGCAAGAAATTGAGACTGTGGCTTTTTTAGCCACTTATAATAATTGTTTTTAACACCAAGTGTGCTCCATCCAGTGGTTTCGAAGGAGTGGGTTCAAGATGTCTGACGCACGTCTCTCTCTTTTGTCGATGCCAATTCACACGTACAGTGTGTACGTTGTACAGCGTGTACCCTTCAGGAACAACTGGCACACACGTACGCCGGCCCCAGGGGCTCTTGGGCCCCTCGCTACAGTTTTCTACTTCACTGCCAGGTTTCCTAATGGACCCCAATGACAAGCCTGCGGTAATAATAACATTAACACAGCTCAACAGTCGGCTTAAGAGCACAAAACCGGACAAAATATACAGACTGATTTAATGTGTGTCATGGAACATGCTTAACAAAGTGTGTACATTTGATAGGGTTATGGATGGATGGATGGATGGATGGGTAGATCATAGATTGGGAGATATATGGTTAGATGGATAGCTGATAGATGGTAGATCAGTCGATTGGTAGATAGATGTTAGATGAATTGATGGATGATAGATGAATGGATGGGTATATTGGAAGATGAATGGATGATAGATTGATAGAAAGATGGATAGATGGATGGAAGGGTAGATAGTTGGATGGATAAATGATGGATGGCTAGGTAAATGGATGGATAGATGGGTAGGTAGATTGGCAGATGGATGGATGCTAGATCTGTAGATGGAAGGATGGATTTTAGATCAGTAGATGGATGGATGATGGATAGAAACGGTGAGTGGATTGGTAGACGGATCAATGGATGGTGGATATGGAGATTGTTAGATGGATGGATGGATAATGGATAGGTGAGTAGATGGGCAGATGGCTAGTAGATCAGTAGATTGGTAGATGGATCAATGGTTAGATGGAATGATGGATCAGTTGATCGGTAGATGGATAGATGGATGGACTGATGGATGGTAGATTGGTAGATGTTAGATGGATGGATATGTATCAGTAGAGATGTAAAGCTGATTACATAGCTGTATTGGTAGTTTGACGATGGATTGGTAGATGTTCGACAGACGGGGAAATCGTAGATGGATTTGAAGTTGAATGGATGGTTTGTGGATCAGTAGATGGATGGATGGATGGATTGATTAATAGATAATAGAAGGATGGGTAGCTAGATGAGAGACTTAAGGATGATGGATGGTAGAAGATGGTAGATGACAGTTGGATGATAGATATAGAAAATAAATAGCGAGCTAGCTAACTGACTAGCTATCTAGCCAGCGAGCCTCTCCAGTTACCTAAAGGGATAAACATCTGACAAAGCCATGTAGGAAAGATTTAGCCTTTTTCCTCTTTTGAAAGGCGTGATTGGAAGCAGGCACCATGATCGCTGGGCACAGGCCAGAATGTTGGCGCCTGAGTGGGTCTGGAGAGGGGGATGGGGGGGTGTGGCGCAGGGTGGTTGAGGGGCCATGTGCATGCCAAACAATGCCAAGCACTTGGACAGTCAAGGTCATCATCTAAGTCCAGTCAAGCACATCGGGTGATCCGAGGAATGAGGCCAAAACATTCTTTGTACGCAAATACAGTGATACCTTCACTTACGAGTTGAATTTGTTTGCTCTTGAATTCAAATTGCCCGTATATGAAATCGGTTTTTCATATTTAAATGAATTGAAAGGTCATTACAGAGTTCCCCTGCATATTTGCGAAAAGTATTCATCCTCTTGGCCAAGAAACTGTTGTTGAAGTGAGGGGAGGAGCTTCATTTCGTCAGTAGTGTTTTGCCGCCATCTCGTGGCATCTATACGTAGGTAACTGTAAAACTTTTTAAGGGGTGCGACAATTACTTGCAGACTTTCGCTATTTACGATGGGGCTCGGTAGACAACAGTGTCCTCAGTTCCAGCCAACCATAAATCTTGCGCAAAGGTTGAAGCAAGGCAAGAAAAACTCCGAAGGAATTTCCCCAAACATGAAATACAACAGCATTTCAAACCCATTAACACCCGCAGACAAAAGCTGTTTCCCCCCCAAGGGCAAAATCTCGAGAAGCAAACGAAGCAATATTGTTTGTTTGTGCAGTCCAGTGAGCAGTGCAAAGACCTCTACATTGGAGAGGCTAAGCAGCCGCTGCAGAGGCGCATGGCGCAGCATCCACGGGACGCTTCTTCGGGTCCAGAATCAGCGGTTTGTTTTCATTTCAAGAATAAGAGACAGTCCTTCGAAGACAACAACGTCCAAATTCTGGACAGGGAGGACCGCTGGTTTGAAAGAGGTGTAAAACAAGCCATCTGTGGTAAACTAGAAAATATGTCTAAACAGTAGGTTAGAGGGATCACCTATTGTCAACAACAACACCCTATCGGTGACCACCCCCAAGGAACACACCCACTGAGGCATAAATAGAGGGACTCCACACGAATGACGAATTGACAGTTCGTAATTTGCCAATCTCGTAAATTGGGGCACTCGTAAAAGTCGTGAATGAAGGTACTACTGTAATTCACAGACAGGATTCCTTCTGAAGCGCCAAGAAAGTTGGTAAATCTTTGAATTGGAACGCGACGGCAACCCGTGAGAGACCTCCACCAAGGCAGTTAAAGGTGTAAATGTCTGTCTTGGCTGTTAGGTGTGCTCACAGGCGTCTAATCCGGCCATTCTTCACCTGACGCTCGGTGATGGGCCTGAGCTTGTCCGTCGTCGCATTCAGACCCGACGAGGCGAGACAAAAGATGACAGAAAGTGTCAAAACAAACCTATTATCGGTAGATATAAAAGTGAGTTTTGAAAGCGTATCTTTCTGAACAAAGCCTCTGCTCTTTGTCGGCAGCGGAATCAGGCCCCACTCGTTGTTACGTGCCCGCTAGATAGGTCGCGCCGTTCCACGGGAGATGGCGAGCAGGACATCGTCTGGATCATGTCACACACAATGAGGCAAGGCAGACGCGGAGTCCCGACAGGCAGAAACTGTTTGTGTAAGACAACACCATTCATTCCAAGGGGTGGGCAACTGAAGCCATGTTGATGCTGCCAGACGTATAATTCTAAAAACACATTCAACCTCAGAGTAACAGTTGAAGTTTTTTATTTATATGTATATATATGTGTGTGTATCTATCTATCTATCTATCTATCTATCTATCTATCCATCCATTTTCAACACCGCTTATCCTGGTTAGGGTCACGGGGCCCTGGAGCCTAACCCAGCTGACTTCGGGCGAAAGGCGGACTACACCCTGAACTGGTCGCCAGTCAGTCGCAGGGCACATATAGACACGGACAACCATTCGCACTCACATTCACACCGTCACTGAGTGGGAACTGAACCCACCAAAAGAACTGAACTGCACCAAAGTCAGGCGAGTGACCGACTGACTGACTGACTATCTATATATATATATTTAACCCAAAACTGCTCATAATACATAATAACATACTAATAAGCATTTGTATGGTCACTATAAAATAAAAAAACAATTTAAAAAATATATATATATATATAAAGAAATCCCCAGCTTGTAATTATTTATTAATCATAGAAATCCCCAAATCTTTATAGCATTACAGTTGAATTAAATCTAAAAAAGGATACAAAAAAACCTAAAATATAATTTATCATTGAAGTTTTTAAAAATTAAAAATACAAAAGTCAATAAATGGTACACTAATTAATTGTCTTCATCAAAAAAGCGAAATTTATAATAAACAATATTGAGCATTTGTTCAGTAGTTTTTATTTTGCTTGTGAATTCATTCGTGATTAAAATAATTTAAAAATGTTTTAACCCACAGCCGCTCATGTAAGCATTTTTTCCATCCCCAAATTTTATTTAGATTTATTTTTAAATTACAACATAAGAGCCAATAGTATTTGAATTACATTTAAAAAAAAAAAATTAAAAGCCCCCATATACAGTGGGTACGGAAAGTATTCAGACCCCCTTAAATGTTTCACTTTTTTATATTGGAGCCATTTGCTAAAATGAATGATGCAACAAGTTCTTCACACCCAGATTTGGGGATCATCTGCCATTCCTCCTCGCAGATCCTCTCCAGTTCTGTCAGGTTGGATGGTGAACATTGGTGGGCAGCCATTTTCAGGTTTTTCCAGAGATGCTCAATTGGGTTTAAGTCAGGGCTCTGGCTGGGTCATTCAAAAACAGTTGTGGAATTGTTCTGAAGCAACTCCTGTATTTTAGCTGTGTGCTTAGGGTCATTGTCTTTTTTTGAAGGTGAACCTTCGGCCCAGTCTGAGGTTCTGAGCACTCCGGAAAAAGCTTTCGTCCAGGATATCCCTGTACTTGGCCGCATTCATCTTTCCTTCGATTGCAACCAGTCGTCCTGTCCCTGCAGCTGAAAAACACCCCCACAGCCTGATGCTGCCACCACCATGCTTCACTGTTGGGACTGTATTGGACAGGTGATGAGCAGTGCCTGGTTTTCTCCACACACACTGCTTATAATTAAGGCCAAAATGTTCTATCTTGGTCTCATCAGACCAACGAATCTTATTTCTCACCATCTTGGAGTCTTTCAGGTGTTTTTTAGCAAACTCCATGCAGGCTTTCATGTGTCTTGAGGCTTCCGTCGGGCCACTCTGCCATAAAGCCCCGACCGGTGGAGGGCTGCAGTGATGGTTGACTTTCTAGAACTTTCTCCCATCTCCAGACTGCATCCCTGGAGCTCAGCCACAGTGATCTTTGGGTTCTTCTTTTTCTCTCTCACCAAGGCTCTTCTCCCCCAATTGCTCAGTTTGGCCGAACGGCCAGCTCGAGGAAGGGTTATGATTGTCTTCCATTTCGGGATTATGGAGGCCACTGTGCTCTCATGAACCTTAAGTGCAGCATTTGTAACCTTGGCCAGATCTGTGCCTTGCCACAATTATGTCTCTGAGCTCTTCAGGCAGTTCCTTTGACCTCATGATTCTCATTTGCTCTGACATGCACTGTGAGCTGTAAGGTCTTATATAGACAGGGGTGTGGCTTTCCTAATCAAGTCCAATTAGCATAATCAAACACAGCTGGACTCCAATGAAGGTATAGAACCATTTTAAGGATGATCAGAAGAAAAAAAACAAAAAAAAAAACGAGTTAAATATATGAGTGTCAGCAAAGCGTCTGAATTAAATATATGAGTGTCAGCAAAGCGTCGGAATTCTTATGGCTGTGTGATATTTCACTTTTTCTTTTTAAAACAAATCAGCAAACATTTTTTTTCTGTCAATATGGCTTGCTGTATGTACATTAATGAGGAAAAACATTTACAGAAATGATTTTTAACAAGAGGCGGCACAGTGGACGACTGGTTAGAGCGTCAGCCTCACAGTTCTGAGGACCCGGGTTCAATCCCCGGCCCCGCCTGTGTGGAGTTTGCATGTTCTCCCCGTGCCTGCGTGGGTTTTCTCCGGGCACTCCGGTTTCCTCCCATATCCCAAAAACATGCGTGGTAGGTTAATTGAAGACTCTAAATTGCCGGTAGGTGTGAATGTGAGTGCGAATGGTCGTTCATTTATAGGTGCCCTGCGATTGGCTGGCAACCAGTTCAGGGTGTACCCCGCCTCCTGCCCGATGATAGCTGGGATAGGCTCCAGCACGCCCTCGACCCTTGTGAGGAGAAGCGGCTGAGAAAATGGATGGATGATTTTAACAAATGGCTGCAATCTAAAATGTAAGGGGGTCTGAAAACTTTCCGTACCCACTGTATACTCATAATATATAACAGGCATTTGTAGATCACTGTGTCATACTTGTCATAAATTGAATAAAACATTTAACCAACAGTAATTTTTCTAAAATATATTTTAGTTAAAAATAAAAAATCGCTGCTCATAATGTTATTATGATACCATATCTTAATAAATGTAGTTTTCCCCTTGGAGGACTTTGTTATTGATTTGGTGGGGCACTAGGCCAATTGCCCCTGATGCAAAATCTACCACCAAGAGCAAAGATGTGTCTTTTTAAAACAGTTTTCACAAATAGGTAGACACTTGATTTTACCACTCTGTATTAAATATAAAAAATAAAAATGCAAAATTGTTATTGGAAAAAAAAAAGTTTGTTTTGCCACCACTGTGCTATTTCCTGGATCTGGTGGGGCACATTACTGCTTGCCCCTAACTGAAATTAAATCATTACTCTACGATAAATCTAAAATACCAATTGGAAAGTAAAAGCAGACATGGCTATTCACTGTTTTCACGACTCTGTATTCAATGTAAAATAAAGTAAATAAAAATAATAACGTAATAACTGTTTTGTCCCCCCACCGTGGTGTAATCTGCTGGAATTGATGGGGTACTACCCCACTTGCCAGTAATGCAAGATCAGCTTCTTGTAGCAAATGCATTTCAAAAGGTTGAAATTTGATTTACCATTTTGTATTAAATATAAAATCAATACAAAATAGGGTATTTGCCTCTCGACCTCGGACTAAAAATCTGTTGCTGTTGGATGGTCCTGCAAGTAATCGTGGGTCATGACATTGTTATTTCCCCCTAAGCTGTGTTAGACACACACACACAAAAAAGACTCTTTGCTTTATTTGAACCCTGAGAATGGAATGTGGAACAATGTTGAAAGCTCACAGTGTTGCTTGTGTCTTGGCTCTCAAACGTTGAAACCACTTAGCTAGGCTAATAGCAGGGAAAACCAACCACATTACTTCCACGGCAGATGTGCTTCCAGTTTGTCTTTCGACAGTTACAGACAAATCCAAACCGTCTGCGATTCATGAGAAAACTTCCTCACCTGATCACAGTGATGTACTGTGGTACCTTGTTACGAGTTTAATTGTTTTTCACTTCACTCGAGCGGCGGCGTATCTGATGCTCGTTTGTAACATAAATTTGACATTTGGCCTGGAGACATAAAGCGGGAAAAAAAAAGAAAAAAAATCAACCAAGCATTGGCTTCAATTTGAAAAACTCGCACCTTGAGGCAATAGTAGGTGATGATACCACCGTACCTCGATGGCTTCCTGGTAACGTCACATCATGTTTGTGTGGCCGCTTGTTGCTAGGCAGATTACGTATGGCACAAAAATGTCTGCTCCCGAGCCGTGGGCCACTCGTCCCTTATGCAAAATTGTCATTGGAAAAAAAGTAACAGTGTTTTTTTCCCCCCACCACAGTGACATCTGCTGGATCTGGTGAGCACTGGGCCACTTGCCCACAATGGAATATAGACAGTAAAAAAATGAGCTCTTTTTTTTCACCACCGTCCCATTTGCTCAGTCTTTTGGGGCACTAGGACACTTACACCAAATGAAAAGCTGCTATTGGAATAAAAGTTTAAAAAAGGGGGAAAACAATCACCACAGTTCCATCTACTGGATATGATAGGGCACTGGGCCACTGGCCCCTCATACAAATCTGTCATTTAAATAAAAAAAATAAAAATCCAATCACGACAGTGTTGGGGGCACCAGTTCACTTACCCTTATGCGAAATTGTCGGCATTCATTGGGCTTTTTCTCACTCATAAATTTTACTGCGTGAGAAGACTAAAACAATGTGTCGACAACATGAAACAAGAATAATCTGGCAGTTTAAAGTCGTAAAAACGTTAACGTACACATGTCACATGCAGAGAAAACACTCTCTGTGTCTTCTGTTATTGCCGCAACACTAAGTGCTTTTAATCAGGCTGTGGTGCCCACAAACACACACACACACACACACACACACAGGATAATAGTTTGTCCGGGCACGTGCACGATGGGGCCCAATTATCCGCCGCCGTGCCAGAGATCAGCTTGCGGAATGTAAACAGGCGGTGTGACATGAATGGAGATTGAATCTGGATTGAGATATTTTTCAAGTTTCCTCACAACTTTGACTTGGAGTTTAACGCTGGAATTCCTCAGGTGGGAGGAGGGCCTATGTGTGTGTGTGCGTGTGTGTGTGTGTCAGAGGTGGTAAAAGTACTCGCACAAAAGACTCTGGTGAAAGTACAAGTACCGATTCAACTCCTGTACTTAAGTAAAAGTAAAAAAAAGCACAGACTGTGAAATATAATTTAGTACAAAAGCGAAACGTAACAGTCTGCTAGATTAACGGTAACACGCAATTCAAAATGCCTTAGACGGGCTAACGAAACTAGCATCAATGTTGCAGCAGTTATAACCCTTTAAGCAACACATTCAGACAGTCAATATGACAATACTCACCAAGCCATATATTCTTTATTCTCTGCAAAACAACAACAACAACTTATATCGTTGCAGCTTTTTGAGTCCCTTAGTTGTGACTGGCTTCTTTTTCCATTAGCTACAACGTGTGTCAGAAAGGTTTCAGGACTAGTGTATCTTTTTGACACCATATATTCCAAACACAATCTACAAGAATCCGGTCCTGTATGCGCAACCTACTGGTGTGTGTCCATTGTCATTCACACATTAGGACCAACCCCCCTCGTTCCTCCTCCTTCCGCCACTGTTGACATTTAGAGGTATGCAAATGACGGAACATGTGCGGCACGTTTGCATTTCAATACGAACCACAACAAGCGCTCTTTGCCTTTGTGTGCGCTTGCGTGCGCCAACAGGCCAATAGCTTTTCCACGCATCGCTCGTTGCCAATGCTAATCCGGGCCGACGTACGCACAAACACGGGATGCCAATCATCTCCATGAAAGGAAAATGTCAGCATTGACTTCTTTGAACTGAATTTTTCAATGCAATAGATGTGCGTGAGTAATGCAATTCTTGTACATGTGACTAATGTACCTTACGTAAGTACTCAGGAGGGTGAAAAAATAGGCACGGTGAACCCCTTTTCCTCACGGGGGATACGTTCCAGACCCAACCGCAATAGGTGAAAAGCTGCGATATAGAGAGACCGACCATCTGAAGAAAGAATATCGAAATAGTTTTTACCCTTCCCACACGCTTTAAACACATTTAAACTCTCTTAAACGATTAGGAAACACTTGTTAAACATAGCAAGAGAAGAAATCCATCGGGGTGATGTCTGGCTATCATGGTGGCCAAAACAGAAAAAAAAGAAAATTGGAAGGTAAATGAAAAAGCACTTGGAATAACTAACAACTCTGTACCGACTTTTTTCAACCTCTGTATAGGAGTGAGTGATGTAATCTAAGTGAGTATATAGACTACCGATGTACTTTATGTGAGTAATATATGCATGACTACCGTATTCCACATTAGATTTGGGAGTTTAATGTTCCCTGACAAATAAAACCAATAAACTAAACTAAAACTAAACAATGAGGACGATAAGCATCTATCATGCCCCCTCGGGCTCGTGGGATGTATTCCAGTAGCCCGAGGCGGCGGCACACTGAGGCTGGGATGCCTCGAGAACTTCCTCACGTGTGTCAACAAGGACATCCTTCTGTACACCCCCCAAAAAAATAAATAAATAAAATACATTTAAAAAAAAAACAAAATAACTCAACCCTTTTTGGGATTTCACCTGCCTGCCTGCCTGCATCTCCTGGGCCAGCACCCCTAATTATCCTCACATTCCATTTGCAATGAATACCCCCAATGATCCTTGACAATTGCCCTCAATCCAGCTAAATAGCCCCCCTACCCCATATCGACCCCCACCTTGGTAACAAGCCTAGTCACATCATTCAGTGTGAGTGACCTTCTAATTCCCTACAGTAGAACCGTTTAGATCCATTCCGGAATGTTCATACGAGTGTCCCCCCTTCCCCCATTTAAATTACATTTAAATTTCTTATAATTCCTCCTAAATACTACCCTTTCTGTGTGTCTGTGGTTTTAAAAAAAAAAAACTTTGTTGGTTGTTTCATTCTGATTAATATGAGTGTATATGTGTGAATATTACAGCTGTGACCATCCATCCGCCCATCCAGCCATCCACCACGTATGGTGGGGCACTGACCCACTTGCCTGTAACGCAAAATGGCCACTAAGGAAGTGATAAAAACAAACCTCTGACTGGTAACACATGACTTGACTCTTACTACATATCAAATATAGAATATGTAAACAAAATTCCATGATTTCCTTGTATTTAATGCAATGGTCAACTCGAGTTTCATAACACATCCAGTGGGGCACTGACCCACCGGCCCCTAATGGAAAATTAACCACTAAGGTAATGATTCCCCAGCAATGCCCAATACCACTTTAGTTGAATCTAACTGTATCAAATTTAAAATATGTAACTATAATTAGATCATTGTATTGTATTGAATGTAATGGAGAAGGCGTATTGTCAGTGCGAGTCTCGTAAAAACATCCGGCGGGGCACTGACCCACTTGCCCCTCACAAAAAATTGCCACTAAAGAAACGATTCCCAAAAACATTTGTTTCCCAGTTGAATCTAACTCTGTATGAAATATAAAAATGTAAATTAAGAAAATGAGGTTTACAATATGTTTACAGATTACAATTTGAATCACAGGTCTGTATTAAATATAAAAAAGTATGAAGGAAATTAGAACATAAGATTACCTTTTCTTAATCGTCATAAAGACTGCATAACAGCACAATACAAATGTATTTGGAAGACGCTATGCCAAAATGAGTCAGTGGTGGTTTCACCTTTTGGGCGCGGCTCGCTTTCATCGGCGCTCTTATCGGAATGACATACCAGAGCGTAATCAGCGCCGGGGTGGCACGCCAACGTAGCTCGGGGAATGAATGCGTGAAAGATGGACGACTACGACCAAGCGGCAGGAGGCTAAATGCCGGGAAAGTGGGACACAAACGTGCCAAGTCATGTTTACATGTTGCATGCTGTCACTCAAATCAGAAAACTTGGATTTAAAACACAGATTGTTCCCGAGAGATTTAAAAAAACAACAAAAACAACAGTGCGTGTATTTAGTTTTGCAAGTGAAATACAAAGCTGCTGGATCAACTTACCCTGTCCTAACACAAAATTACCAGTAAAATATTCAAAAACAGCCCTTAAGAGGTTTATTTTTGCATGTTAGTTTTAATATCAATAGTGTTAATAATCATAAGAATAATAATATCAATAAAGGTTCTACTGTATAGGACTTTGATATCATTATTTTATGACATCTTGGAAAAAGACCACATTTTCATAAGGTTCCAACTTTTTATCCTGACAAAATACATCTTTGTTAAGACATTTTTTCCCCTCGAAAATAAGCTATTCTTTAATTCATATGGCATTTAGCCCATTTGCGGTTTGCCATTCACTAATTTGCATATTTACATTATTTTATGCCGCACCTATCCGCCGAGAATCTCACCAATTTCCGATATCTCGGCGGATTTTGGGGCTCGAGATACCACAATATGGGGCAAAAGCCCTGGCTAAAAGGACTGTAGTAATTGGTGTCAAGGAAGTACACTTACACGTACCACTTTATTAAAAAAAAACTTTTTACATATAGTATACACGTTGGTTTTACATTGTTTAAACTTTCATTGATACGTCAAAGGTCCGTGTACGGGAAGAGGTGTTATTTTGCTGGTGAAAAGCTCAAAAGAAAGCTTGTTTTTGTCAGGGTGACCGTAGCATCAGCTGCCACCTGTCGGAGCAGGAACGGGGAGGTGCTATCCACGTGAGGGCGGGGCCAGCACGAACACGCAACCTCCGCCGTCAGCCAATCAGGAGGAAGCACCGCCGCCTGCCCTATAAAAACCGCGGGCGCCGCTTCAAAGCTGAGTCCACTTGAAGATTTGTTTTTTTTTGGTGTTGCTTCCTTTTCGCAATTATCTTACAAAAAGAAGGATTATTTGTTTCCACCACATGCAGCCGTTTTGCTACGAGTTTTAAAACACTTGGACGGTTAACAGTGAGTGAGGAAGAGAAGACAACAAGAGCGACAAACATGCGTTTAATCCACAACATGACGACCATCGCGGAGTGCGCGACGCCGGACTACTCGCTACCAAACCGGGCTATGAAAATAGCCGTGATAGGGGGAGGCGGCGTGGGCAAAACCGGTAAGCGACTAAATTTCAACTTCACGTCAAACATGACCGCATTACTAGTGAGTGGCATTTAAGGGCCGCTTGTGGTGCGTTTTCAGCGCTCGTTGTTCGCTTTCTGACGAGGAGATTCATTGGAGACTACGAGAGGAATGCTGGTGAGTTCACGAGCACCAAACTGGAGTCGGACATTTGGACACTGCGGAGTATTTCTTTTGGGTTAGAATATTATTTATTTATTTTAAAACTATCAAATACTTATGATTATTATTATTACATATATAGTTTTATACATTTCAATGCAAATGATGCCTTTAAAATAAAAACTAATTGTAATTATAAGTGCATGCATTAAAAATAAAACAAGCATGGTTTTAATGAAATAACACGTATCTGGAAATATTACATTTAAAAAATAAATGCAGTTAAAAGTATTTTTTGATTTTAAAAAAATAATTAAAATAACACCCCAGACCTTCTATTTTATTTATATATATATAACATTACAAATATTATATATATATATATATATATATATATATATATATATATATATATATATATATATATATATATATATATATATATATATATATAAAACATTACAAATATTTTAAAGTATAGTTATTACAAAATTTATGGCGTAATATAAAACAAAAATCAAATTTTTTTTATTAAAAAGGAATGCATTAAAATAAGTCTTATTTTCATATACATTCATTTGAAATTATATATTAAATATATTTTTGTACATTTTAATACAAAAATTAATGCATTACAATAAATTAAGTAAAATCAAACCACTCTTTGTAAATATGAAAAAATAAATGCATTAAAATAAAATGAAGTATAAAAACACTAACTTACAAAAGTGCTTGTAATAGAACACAAAATGCATCGTAGGAGAGCTCAATGAAAACCCAAATAAACTCATACAGTTGAATAAAAGTGTCATTTTCTCTCTCTCTCTCTCTCTCGCACTGTGTGTGTGTGTGTGTGTGTGTGTGTGTGTGTGTGTGTAGGCAACCTGTATTCGAGAGAGGTCCAGGTGGACGGCGAGCAAGTCAGCCTCCAGGTTCAGGACACGCCCGGTGTAGAGGTACGAGCTCCACCCTCATCTTCTCTTTGACTGCTCTCCCAGGGTGCAGAGGAAAGTAGCAATTGGTGTCAAGGGTAGGATAGGGATGTTTTAGGCTTTAAGTCAAATTTCAAGATGACCCTAAATTACACTGTAACCTTTACAGGTGAACTTGATTTGACCTTCTGATCCAATTCTGTGCCTTTCTCATTCTCTAAACCTCATGCTCTGGGATGTAGGCCCGATCAATGTTTGTGTCAAAATTGGAACTAAAACTTTGATTTAGTCCATTTGAAAGATGTATTTTCTCTATTCATTTTTCCACAAAGCTTAAGAATAACAAACAATGGAGTTGGCCCACTCTAGTTCTCAGGGGCTCAGTTGGTGTTAGGATCGGTTGATCAGGTCACCTGACATACCCCCCCCCCCCAAAAAAAACAAACTAACCTGGCTTTTGGTTTTCCAGATGAGCGACAACGGCGCAGTCCTCCCCGACCACGTGTCGTGCTCCCTGCAGTGGGCCGACGCAGTGGTGCTGGTGTACTCCGTCACGGATCGCCGCAGCTTCGACCTGGTGTCGCAGTTGCATCAACGCGTGACACGGTGCGGTAATAGCAGCGGCGGGCCCCCTGTGGTCCTGTTGGCCAACAAGGCGGACCTGGTCCACCTGCGCCGCGTGGACCCCCAGCAGGGCCCCCTGCTGGCCACCACGCTGGGCTGCGCCTTCTACGAGGTGTCGGCCAGCGAGGACTACAGCCGGGTGCACGACGCCTTCCACCGGCTGTGCTGTCAGCTGGCCAAGCAGCGGCCCCCCCAGTCGGCGCCGCCCGCGCCCGCCGAGAAACGGCGGCCCAAGTCGCCCAACATGCAGGACCTGAAGAGGCGCTTCAAGCAGGCGCTCTCCGCCAAGGTCCGGACAGTCACCTCTGTGTGAGGCCTTCCGCTTTGCAGTGGGATTAGTTTTTTTTTGGGGGGGTTTCCGAGAAGCTGCTTCTCAAGTGACGTCCTGAATGAGGAAGCCGGCGACGATTGTGAGGCGCTCTTCTCGTTTTGCCTGTCGAAAGGCAGCAGGCGTTCCTCCAGACTGCTCCGCCACCACACACACGAGGCGGGACACAAATGGCGGCGGGGTGTAGCATGGCAGCGTTGTTATCACTGATGCACTTTAAACACTGTGGGGCCCAAGGGCCTGTTGTTGTTGTTGTTGTTGGTGGTATTTATTTGTCAACGGTTCACAAGGTTTGTGTTCACAATAAAAGGATGAATCCGATTTTGTCTTTTCTTTTTTTCTTTCAACACTCTCCAATAATTATAATTTTTTTTTTGCAGAACTGTTTAGAATATTTTGGCCCTCGTGGCGCTAAACATGGGCACCAAAATATTTGAAACGGCTCAGTGTGGTGCAGTAAAACTACAATTTAAAAAGTTGAAAAGATGACCGTTAATCCCAACTGAGCATTCCTTTATTTGTATAACATTTATATAAAAAGGTACTAAATCCCCATTTTATATAATTATTAAAAATATACATTCTGGAAATATTTTTTTATTTTTATAAAAACTAATTACAATATATTTAAATTACTTTAAAGATGTATTCAAAATATAATTTTCATGTATTTATAAATTATTGTACTGACAATACCAAAACTGTATATTTTGTCTTCATAAAAACAATGTTCTACACTTCCAACTATTTTAAAAATATATAGTTTATAAAAAATATCAATTTGCTACACTGCTTATCCTTAATAGAATTTCAAATAACGTTTAGTTTGCTGTGTCGCTCCAGAAGTGCAGAAGAGCGTTACGAGGAGGCACAGCGCCACGTTGGACGATGATGACGTCTTGACAGACGGCCATTTCACAGCGCTGACCTTGCTTGTTTTGTGAAAGACTTCTGCGCAGAGAAAGGAGCGCTCGCTCTCCAAAGAAGACAAACAGAAAAAAAGTTTTGCCTTAATGCAGCTGTGTTATGACAGCTTCATGAGTAGGTCCACAAGTATTTGCTGAAGGACAAGACATATTATTTGAGACACCACTAAAAAAAAAATTATTTGAAAGTTTCGACATTTTCAAAAAGAAGCTGGAACCCATCCAACTAAATTGTGGCTGTTTTGGTGATTTTATACATGTTTTTAAATTTTCCATTTGTATTATAAAAATATGTTTACAAATATTTGTAGTGTATTTATTAAAATTTGATGTTTTCACTTTATTAATAACTAACCATCACTTTAGTATATACAGTATATTGTAATCTTTATTAAAAATTTTTTATTGCAAGTTATTTTTTTCTTTATCACTTATTTAAAAAAATGAAATTACTATTTTTTTAACCAGAATTTTTGCTTTTTAACTTACAAATTGTACTACTACTATTATGATCAATTCTGTTCAGTGTTTCCTTTATTTTTCATTTATTATAAAACATAATCATGTATATTTTAATTGCATATTCTTTTATGTATCCAATTGTTATTTAGAATTTATACACTATTTTTTATATTTTGAATTGTGTTTTAATTTTAAACTATTTCTTTTTCGTAATTAACAATTATTTCGTATTTATTTTAATTTATACTATTTATATATTTCATGATTAAATATTTCATTATTATAATGAACATTTGAATATTATTGCTATTATTGTTATTCGTAAAAAAAAAAAAAAAGATTTATATGAATAATTAATCTATTGTATTTTTTTGTATGGTCTCCTGAACTGCCATCTTCGAGATGTTTATGTACAAAAATAACAACAACAAAAAGCTGTAATACTATATGCATGCCAGGCTCGTAGTTGTCGATGCCCCAACCACGAGAACACGTTTTCCCTTGTTATGGGTTAAACAACCCCTTTAGTAACAAGTCTTTTTTTTTTCCCGGGGTTGAGGTGTTTCTGACGTGACCGTGACGACTTTTGACTTTTCTCCGCTTTGGTGTGCTAATGCTAATGGAGAGGCCTTCTTTCAATTCCAGCGATTCGCAACCTTTATTGAGCCGGGGCACATATTTCACATTTGAGAAATCTCACGGCGCACCGCCATACAAAAATGTCACAAAAAGTGGATAGACATGTCCATTATGTACTTTTTGCCATCTAATACGTAGATGAGTATTTATTTGTTCTGTCTGTCACTATACATCGCTGACATAGATTGATGAACAAAGATACATTATTTGATGTGAAAAAAAAAATTTCGACCATAAAGTGAAATTTGATAATTACCCACGGCACACCTGAAGAGCTCTTACGGCACCTTAATGTGCCATGGGCACACTGGTTGAGAATCACTGCTCTATTCACACCTTGGCCTCTAATGAGCTCTCTGAGCTGTCAATGCCACGTACAGCGTGCGTGTTTTATTGAAAACTGATGCATCCGATGACATCCCGCAGTTAAAGAATGCTCGGTGAATAATGGTAATTACATTTTAGTTAATCTACAGTTCAATGTGGAAGTCTTCTTTTTTCCCCATAAGTATCTGTAGTTTTACTTAAGTACACAGTGTAAGTACTTCTTTGGCCGGCACCTCATACGCCGATGTCGGGCGTCAATCTTTGGGCGGCGAAGAGCAGCTCGGGAACGTCGGCGGGTCTCAGCAGCCTGGTGGACAGGACCAGAACCTGCGGCGGAAAACACACCAGCGACACACTCGGCGATGAGACGCAATCCAGGTCCCCCCCACCCCACTTGTTCCAGCCACACGGCACAATTCAATTTGCAGTGGCGGAGTGAGAATCGCACTGAGAGCTGTTTTCAATATTTCGGCCCTCTTGGAGCAAAACAAATCAAGGGATTGCTGACAGACCATCAAAACTGAGCAGTAATGGCTTTGTAATATAAAGAAAATGTTTAAAAAAATGATTAGAAATTCTATTTTAAAATAAGTATCCCAATTTGTATTTTTATATATATTCTTAAAATATACTGTATGTATTCAACCTAAAAATAGTTTTATACATTTTAATTCACAATAAAACACCTAACTTCTGGACATTTAAAAAATATGTTGAAAATCAAATACAAAATAAAACATTATGCACAGCCCTAAAAATAAGAAACTATCTCTGCTGCATTTCCCTAAGAAGAGGACAAACTAGCCAGTGTTTTTTTCCCCCTAAAATGAACACAAACGTTCCATGTTTGCACTTTCCTAAATGTTTTAAAAATGTTTTTTTTAGGAAATGTAATCAAAATATGTATGAATATTATGACCACACCTTCCTAAAAATATGCATATTAAAAATACATATCATTCTTACACATTATGATTAAAAATAAAACTTATTTTATAGATTTTTTTAAAAATATGTATTAAAAATACATTTGTTTTAAAAAAACAGCCTTTTTTATTGAATTAAAATATGTACGACTATTCTCATTTTTATATTTCATTAAAAAAAATCTATATATTTTGCAAAAATATATGTACAATATTAAAAATAACATTTCAATTAAAAAATGCATTTAAGAAAAGCAAGATAATAGTTCTTTTTTATATTGAATAAAGTATTGAAACTCACATTCCCCACTTTACACATTCTTACTTTCAGTAGTTGATGGGACAAAAAAAGTATAATCAGAGGTAAAAAAAAACCCAAAAATGTTCTTAAATGCCTTCCAAATGCCGCACAACAAAAGTACAAATTTACCGGCTTGGCTTTTTCATATTGACCAGTTAATTTTTCATATTCAGCTCATATTTGCTCGCTTTGTCACGTCGCGTTGCGGACGTTCCCGTAGCAACGCTGATGTCATTTGCTTTGAAATGGAGAAATCGAGAGTAGCGTTCTGCTGCTGCGCGTGCTCACGTCCTTTTAAGGACAGGTCGCTTCAATCCGAGTTATCGTTTTCTTTTTTTTTAACCCCTACAAAGCAGATGAAAAAAAACCCTCCAAAGATTCATGTTTAAAAATGAATATTTTATGATTGGTTTAATGTTACAAATGTTTTTTTGTGTAGCCTGACCAGGAAGACCTCTTGGCAGCAGGTGTGTAAAATTGGGAATATAGACTACACCCACTAGTACCACAATTCAGCAAACTAGTAGAATGACTAGGGCACACTAGAAGGACAATTACGTGCTACTAGTGAAGCACTGTGCACTAGTTGACATCTGCACACTACTAGTACTCCGAGTGAAGCGCTAGATGTTAACAAGTAGAATTTTAGAATGTCACTAGCACACTATGGAAAGCAATTTGAGCATTTATCCAATAGCCTTGTTTATGTAGTAGTACGCTAGTTGTCCTCACTAATAAGACAATTCAACACTAGTGTAGTAATTTGAATAAAATGACTTAGGCACACTACTAGAACGAACGGCTTACGAATCATTTTTTCCCCCACAAGTCCATGACATTTCTGCACACTCGTAAGACAACCTTGGCATACTAGTAGTACAACTGCATGTTACTAGTCATATTGAATAAAAGCCGTTTTTAGGATTTATTTGTTATCCATCTTAAGGTTGTACTCGTAGGCAAAAAGAGGGGGGGGGGGCGAACATTATTAGTAAGACAAAGTCATCGTACTAGTGAGGACAAATAGCATACTAGTACATGGACCTTAAGCTGGACATGAAAGAAATGGAAAAAAAAAACCCTCAAACTGTTTTCCGGTCCATGTCTACGCGGTGTTGGCGCGACGACCGATAAATCAACTTTTGTGCTTTGACAAAGCTGCTAGAGTAAATACTGCGTGAGGAAAAGTTACATAATGTGTATTCTGTGATCAGAGTCCCTAAAGCTTTCAAAGCTCTGCTTGCTACTGGCCGCCTACGCGCTTGCTTGCCTTACAACGAGCCGACAAGGCCGACCTCGCCCCTGCCTGCATCCGTCTTTGCCGTCATCTGCAGCAGGCTCGATACTTGGGCTCATTTGCATACCGCTGGCAGACATCGGCGGACTGGAGAGAGATCCATCTGGGTATTGAGGGCAATGCTATGTGCACGTACTCACGTTTTCAATCACCAAGCTGGGAAATCGGGGCTGCTAGAATGTCACAACATCAGCGAAAATGACTGAAAATGCCAGGCCAGTATTTGGCGACATCTACACTGCCTGGCCCATTAGGTCGCAGAAATGAATACTTTTGTCAGTTTAAAGTTGATGTATGTGAGTAATGTAAGTCTCACACTATTGGATGCCAATCTTGTTTTGGTCGTGATGCGTCGCAGGCTCTGACATGAAACCTTTTTGAGTCCTGTCAGAAGCGCTCTTGGCCCCGTTTATCCATCCATCCATCTATCCATCCTTCCATCCATCCACCCATGCATCCATCCATTTTCTGTACCGGTTTATCCTCCGGCGTGCTGGAGCCTATCCCAGCTATCTTCGGGCGAGAGGCGGGGTAGACCCTGAACTGGTCGTGAGCCAATCACAGTGCAGCCCCGTTTATCCATGATATAATATGTTAAGTTCGTATTCGTATTTAGCATCTTTAAACTGTATGATTTAAGCCCCTTGAAGAAATTCTTAGTACCATTGCAAAAATCAAGGCACAAATTAATATGAATGCTTCAATGAATAAATCAATTACAAAATTATTAAAATATTTACTTAGCACTGATATTCTAAAAATGCACCACTCCAGAAACTCTTTTAAAAGAAGGCAAACAACGTATGCTGCACCTCTTAAAGAGATCCATGTTGCACAAAAAAAGATCGATCTATGTTGCACTTTCTGAAAAAGACGACAAACTACTGAAAATACAATTTCCTAAAACGAAAACTGTCCATGTTCCACTTTCCTAAAAAGAACAAAATCAATCCATGTTGCACATGCAAAAAAAGACATAACAGTATGGATGATGCAATTTCCTAAAAAGAAGACCAACTATCTGGCCCTGAATGTGTTCGGCTCACCTGACTTTCCGGTTTCAAGTTGGCCAAGGTCTCCTTGACGAGGCGGAGCTCCGAGGGTGTGACTCCGCCCACTAGGAAGAGGAAGACCAGCGGGTTGTCGCTGGGATGCGGGCGGCTCACCTGAGGGTGGGGGCGGCATAGGGGAGTGTATTAGTACGCAATAATTAACCAATTGCTACACAAAACATTTAGACCAAGGAAGAAGCAATTTCATTTGGGTGAATTTTCTTTTATTTCCCCCAATTGTCGCCATGTACCCAATTGTGCTAACAGCGGAACCCGCAACATGTACTCGTCCTGCTTCAACGAGTTTTGTGATGTAGAAAACCATTGTCGGGCAGTTCAGACTTCTTTTTTCTTCGGATTTGTTGCCAGATATGTAAAAAATGTCGACAGTCACCAGATTTTTTTGTTATATTTTTCTCTGGTGTTTTTACCTTCTTTTCGTGATCATGTAAATTTGTTTTTGCTGTATTTTTGTCTGCCTTGTCTGTTCTTAAAAAAAAAAAGTTTTTTTGTCATTCATTTGCCAGATGTGTGCACTTTTATGCCAGTTTTGTTTTGTCAATGCCGCCTAATTTAAAAAAAAAAAGTTTTTGAAGTAGTTTTAATAATTTTTTTGTCAACTCCCCCCCCCTAATTTTTACCATATTTCTGTCAGATTTTTGTAATTTTTGGTAAACTTTTTCAATTTGTCAGTTTTGTATTTCTTTTGCCATTTCTTTCAAAATTATTACTATTATTATTTATTTATTTAAAAAAAATGTCATTAAAAAAAAAATTAAATCAGGTTTTTGTCATATTTTAGCATTTTTTTGCCCATTTTTGTCCTTTTGTTTTGAAAACCCCCCTCCCCCAAAACAAACAAACAGATTTGCAGCAATTGTTTGACTTCTTTTTGTGACCCAACATGTACTCCCACGCCACTTTTGACCAGTTTGTTTCGTGTGTTTATTTTTTTAAATTTGTATTTTCTGTATTCTTGTCAGCTTTTTGTCTATTCTTTGTTCGATTTCTGTTTTGATTTGATTTTGTTGAAGATATAGTTTTTGTAGTTTTAATCAGGTTATTGTCATCTTATTTGCCCATTGTTTTGGTCATATTACTGTCATTTTTTGGCCATGTTTTTTTTTGTTTTTGCCAGATTTGTAAACTTTTCGGTTCAAAGTCACCCGAATCTTTACTTAATTAAGAACGCGCCTTAGTTTAAGGGGATAAGAATCAGCCGGTGGTGTTACGCCTGCCGCCTCCTGCCCGCATGCTTATGCGACCTGGGGTGCTCATTGTGAAGTGTAGGTGCCACACAAGGCTGCAAAAAAAAAAACCTTACTCTTCACACCCTGCTGTCATGACACGTGGACGTCTAAGCAGCTCTCATATAACACACACACACGCACACACACGAGGAATCCACAGAGAATCAACGGCACCGTGTGAAGTGGCAATTCAAGATGAACAGCAGGGCCGCTGTGGGCCGTGTGCGATTGGCCGAGGCGGGCGGGGGCGGCGGTACACGTGAAGCGACAGACGGCGGGGATGAGTCGACATGTGTCGCCAGTGTGTTTTGCTCTCTTGCTTTGTGTGTGTGTCAGCGGGCGCTCGACAACACGCAGCAGCCATGTGCAGGCATACGAGTGTGACCATGTGCACAACCATGGGACCTGCAGGGGGCGGAGCTTAGAGGAGGATGCGAGGTAAGGTGCGATATGCTTTTCATATTCTTTCATGCCGTACCCTTGATGTTCTCTCTATAGACAAATGCTCAATCAAATGACAAGATGGATTGTTTTCTAAGATATTATATTTTCTTTTTTGTTTTAATATATTATTTTGGCGGCACGGTGGAAGAATGGTTAGCACATTAGCCTCACAGTTCTGACGAACCGGGTTCAAATCCGGCCTCACCTGTGTGGAGTTTGCATGTTCTCCCCGCCCCTGCGTGGGTTTTCTCCGGGTACATTCCAAAAACTCTAAATTACCCGTAGGTGGTAAATTTTTTGACGTCAGTGTATGTATGTATGTATGTATATATATATATATATATATATATACACATACACACCGTATTTTCACGACCATAAGGCGCACTTAAAAGTCCTACATTTTCTCCAAAATGGACGGGGTCCCTTTTAATGCGGCGCGCCTTATTTGTGCACCGAGTTCCAAAATCTATAAATGTTGTTGAGTGATGATCGCTCCGCTTGACTGACTGGGATCATTTCCTGCCGACACGCTGCTTATATATAAAAGCGGACGTGGCTGAGGACAGCATGCGGACTTCAAGGGGGAAGGGTGCGCGTGAAGGAGGACGCTAAAGGCACGCCCCCAGTAGGTATATATTTTAGCTGTGTGCTTAGGGTCATTGTCTTTTTTTGTCTCATATTTTGTATTCTTCTTATTTTGTACTGTCTAATATATTTTTTTTAATTTTTCATCAAAAATGTTAGTATTTTCTTTCCAATATATGGGTATTTTTTATATAGTACTTTTTTTGTATGACAAGCTGAAAGTCACAAGAAAAGCACCAGATAAGATTTGTGCACACAATATTTATATCAAGTGGTTAACTTATTTCTATACTTGCATGACAGTTAAGAATTATTTCTGTAGTCCAAAAAGGTTCTATGATGGCAAAAATTCCTCCCAAACCAGATTATTTCAATTTCCACTGTATCCACTGGAAAAAAATGAACTGCTTGAAGGTAAAAACCTTAGCGGCGTGCTTCATGGATGGAAATGTAAAAGACTTTTGTGTTGTGTCAGCGTCCGACGCAGTCCAAACTGCGCACAGCGAGCACATAACGTGCTGACAAACGCATTCACTTGGTTTAAGATGACACTTTGAGGAAAGCTCCAGCAGCTCTCCAAGTCTCCGTACTTCATATACAATTGTATACAATATATGATGCTGTAGTAGATCCAGTTAAACAGAGGGATGAAGCAGTTTAGGGTTTACGATAAACCGCGATTACAGTAAGTACTGAAGTTTAAAATGTTCCTTATCGTTCCTACCGTTTTTCGCGTCTCTGAGGGTTGTAGTTGTCATTGGTCGTTGAGCTCACTATAATCGTTAAATGACATTTTTCCCATCGTTTCATCTCTCACTGAGGATGTGGATAAAAAAGAACTTTAACTGCTGTGTTTTAATGGCATAAACTGCCCCAAAGTTCACTTTTCTACCTTTAGCCAGTCTGAGCGGGTCCAAGTCTCTTATTAATTTGCCTAAAATCAGGCCAGAGTTATGCAAGCGCTCTAATTCGTCCTCCCCAAGGGTAATCATCACTTTAAGCAGGCCCAGATGTGGGATAAACACACCGCGGACGGGTATTTACTTCCCACTGGGCCGTAGTTACATGTATATTGCACGAAAACATCAGTGGCAAGAAGAAAAAATATTAACACAACCCACAAGTTGAGGTCTGCGCGTCCGCCACGGAGGAGCTCGACACGCCACGGAAGAAAAGCAGGAATAATCAAGGCGGTGTTTAACGGTGACTCTTACTTAGCGGAACACAATCCCGTTTGGTGTGTGGTCTCGTGTATTTCATCTATTGTACAGCATTATTACAAATTTAAATAGGATTATTTCCTGTTTGTTCATGTTCTAAGTATCTTTGGTTGATTTATGCACCATTCACAGAACTTTGGGGGGGTGCACTAGAAGGAAACAAACAGGTGTCAAGTTTCCATTTTTGGGGATTACTTCCACATCACTTACCAAATACACATTTTCACCTGAACGAGCACAACATTTGGTGAATTTATTTGGAAGGGAAAGCTGTCAAATGTGATTTTTTTGGGGGGGGCTAAGATTAGTACAAAGCACTTTCTAAAGGGCATTCACATCACTAAAATCTTCCTGTGTCTTTTCTGGCATGAGTTCTTGCCACTTTTTTTGTGTCTACTCATGATAGACATGCCTAACAAATTTCATGTTGCTTCGTGAAATTGGCTTTGGGGACTGAATTTTCAGAAAAGTATGGGGGAGCATTACCAAGCTAATTTCTTGGGGTAAATTTCTGGTTGCTATAAACCAAAATGTCAGACTTCCAGTGTCTTTTCAGGAATGGACTTTTTTGTGTGTCTACAGCTGGTATGCCTACCTACCTACCTACCTACCAGATATGTCTACCAAATTCATGTAACGATGTGAAACTGGCTTTAGGGGCAGAATTTTCAATAAAGTTCGGGGTTGCTAACAGAGCTGTTTTTTGGCCGCTTCAAATCAAAATGGCTGACATCCTGTGTCTTTTCGAGCATGGGTTCTTGAGACTTTTTTGTCGGCTAACTCAAGAAAGACACATCTACCAAATTTCGTTGCCAAGTGAAATTGACGTCGAGGACTGCGTCAATGTATATTGTTTGACCTTCATGAACATGCTGAAGCCTGTCTTCAGGAGATCCGCGAGGCCCCCGGACATGTGCTCGATGTCGAGACATTCGTGCCTGTCGGGGTGGAAGACTTCCTGCAGGATCTGTCGCAGGAAAGGGCGATAGGTAGCCTGCAAAAACGACAAATAAAAAAACACAATGAGAATGGGTGTCGAGGACATGCCGAAGCCATAGGTGGCGCTATTTAGATAGCGACAAGAACAACAGCGGCTTATGGATGAAAAGTGGAATCATATAATCGGGGTGATCGTGAACTGGGGTGGCCCAGTGAGCTAACTCAAATTGGCGTGTAAAAAAGGTGAATTAAGTTGAAAATTCCTCAAATCTCTTTAAAACGGCAACATGTCGTGAGCTCGTGTGAATCGAAAGAGTCCGCATTAAAGCACATAGTTAAGTCAAGTTATGGTGACCTAAAACACGGGGAAAAAAGCAAGCGATTCTACATTATCACCAACAATTCAGTGTGGAGGCGAATAATTTTTCCCACAATTTTTGACCAAATATCCCAAGGTTCAAGGATCACAGTACATTTTCTCCCGACTTTTTTCCTGTTTTGAGGGGGTGGTCCTGTCTCATGCAAATGAGCCACTGCTCACCCCGCCTCCCTCTACTGGAGGGCCAACACCAAATACGGCTTTTGTCATCATGATGAGTGAGGGCCGCGCTCGGATGTTACGACAAGGTGAACTCCTGCTACTTGTATCCTAGAATGTGAAGGGTAACGCGAGTACCCATAAGGGCAGTCAAAGCATGGATTGTATTTTCGCTCATGGACGCAGAACTTCATCACCAAGTTGCCCAATTACATGTTACTGTGACATGTTTACAATTGTAAATATACCCCAAGTATCAACAATGACAGCACTCACACTTTAAGCCTCCAGATCTTTTTTTAAGACTTCCCCCCTCGCTGCAAGTATGGTTTTCGTTACCATGACAATCGGGGATAGCGTTATGGGGTTTTGACAAAACGAGAGATTACTCCTTCAGCCCAGTGTGTGAAGGAAAAGGCAAGTACCCATAAAGACAGTGAAAGCATGGATTGAATTTTCATTCGTGGAGGCAGCACTTCCGAACACTTCGTCATCAAGCCACCGAATTACACTTGTCAATTTGTGTAGCAGATCTGTGCATGTGGTGCAGCTGTGCTTAGCTTTTGGTTTCGAGTAGTCCAGCCGGAGGAAATTCACAGTCTTGCTGCCAAGACACGGGCGGAGAAATTATTGAAAACCGACATTACAATTCAGAAAAATTCCGAAGGGCTCGCTCACGGACACTTTTTCAACAATAGGGAGCTCACAAAAGATTGACTTGGTTGGATCATTTCACACTTGAAGGCTGGACAAGCAATGTCTCCTTTAAATCACATCCTTGCACTAAAGTTGTCTGCTTCAAATATTTGCATACATTTCCACTGGACGGACTTTCTTGACACAGGATAAAAAAAGAGAAGTCAGCTGATATTCCTAAAAGGGAATACAGCTCAAGCCCCTGTACCAGGAATGCACCATTTATAGTCTCAAAGCTAACACGGTGACCATTCCAGGCTTTTTTCTCGATAACACCTGACACAGTTTGACGTCCTCGGAGACAGAATCCTAAAATAGTCAGGTAGATGACTCTCTATCTTATGCATGTAATTTACCGTGTTTCCCTTAAATTAACGGCATGTCCCAATTAGTCACAGCCAAATAAAAGCTTAGCTTTTCCTACGAGAAAAAAAATAGCAGTAAAGACGCTATTGTTCACACGTGGATGTTACGAAACAGCAGCACCTGACGAGACGCATAAACAAGTGTTAGCTAACGGCTAACTGGACCCTGGATATAGATATACATGGAGTTGGTATAGTTGTCTTGAGCTTAGAAACAGTTAGCTTCTATGAGCATAATGTCTGACTCCAGTTTCAGACACAATTCACTTCTTTTAGCATAAAGACTCTTTGGAGTTCAAATACAGTTATCGTAAAGATTAGCCAGAACCTTGGCTACAGTTAGCATGCCGAATATATGTAGTGGACATAGTGGTCTTGTGTTCACTTAAAAATTAGCTTGAACGTTTCCACAGTTAGCTTCTATTAGCACACAGACTGGCTGTAGTTTAGACCCAGTCAGCATAAAGACCTGCGAGAACCTTGGGTAAGAGTTAGCTGTTGTTAGCATACTGGCTATGTGGAGTGGCTATATAGCAGTCTTGAGTGCCTGTATACTTAAAAAAAAACCTCAAAAATAATTAAAAATCTTTGCTAAAGTGGGGGCACGAATGATGAACCGCAATATGGCAGGGTTCACTGTATTCCAAAAATAAAGTCCTTGCCTCTTAATAAACGCCTCTGCCCATCTGCGGTTCAGTAAATAAAGCCCTTGGCGGTTAAATGAAGGCAATGGATTGTTTAGATGATGACATATGCATACTGCTCACCGTAGTATGCAGTGCGAGCATCCCACTCGCCAATGGTTTCCATGACTAATTGCATCAACTAGCACTTAGCGACTTTGCAAAATGGGTCAAGTGGGAGGTAAACAAAACAACGGCAACACCACAACAACATCTGTCCCACTTGAATAACATCCCCGACAAAAAAAACCTCTGGCAAAAAAAAAGAAAAAAAAGAAAAAAAACCCACCCACAACAACAGTAACATGACCGACTCCTACCCGTTTCTGCTAGCAGCATGTGAGCGCACGTCCGTATCGCTTTTCGTCCCAAGCGGGATTTTTCTTGGCGCACAGAGACGTGGATTGGTGAAATTAATTCGATAAAAACAGCCCATTACATGAATATAGCAGGACATGAAACATGTTTGGGAATGGAATGTTCTAGGAGCTAACAGAACATGGTTGACATAGAGACAAGCCACAACTTGGCTACGGTTAGCACCTGTTAGCATAATGACTAACTGGAACCCAAATTTAGCTTCCTTGTATTAACAAAGTTAGCCAGCCCTTTGACACATCTTAGATTACCGTAATTATTGACTACAATTTTGATATGCACTGGTACCTTGACTTATGAGTTTAATTTGTTCCGTGACCAAGCTCATAACTCAATTTACTCATATAGCAAATATTTTTTTCCCCATCCATCCATCCATTTTTCTGAACCGCTTATCCTCACTAGGGTCGCGGGCGTGCTGGAGCCTATCCCTGCTGTCATCGGGTAGGAGGCGGGGCACACCCTGAACTAGTTGCCAGCCAATCGCAGGGCACATACAAACAGACAACCATTCGCACTCACAGACACACCTACGGGCAATTTAGAGTCTCCAATTTATGCATGTTTTTGGGATGTGGGAGAAAACCGGAGTGCCCGGAGAAAACCCACGCAGGCACGGGGAGAACATGCAAACTCCACGCAGTCGGGGCCGGGGATTGAACCCGGGTCCTCAGAACTGTGAGGCTGACGCTCTAACCAGTCGTCCACCGTGCCGCCTATTTTTTTTCCCCCATTAAAATGAATTGAAATGCCATTAATTCGTTCTGAACCAAAAAAAAAAAAAAAAAAATAAATAATTGTTTCTTGCATCTTTTTAATTACTAAAAATAGCACAGTATTAAATACAAATAAAAAGAGAATGTAATGAAATACACTGGTTTTACAAAAAGTAATTAGTGTACTTTGGGACAAGCCGAGTCAGAACAACAACTTCAATTTTGTATGTGTGCAATTAAGGGGCGTGACGCTAAGTTAGTGTTTGAAACTAACTAGCACCCTTGTGTAGTAAGATTGTTAGCTCGTTTTGACTTCTAGAAAGAAGTCTACCGAGTAGTTAAGACTACCTGGAGGCTAGCGAAGTTAAGTTAGAGCTCAAAACGAACTAGAACCCTTGCGTAGTAAGCTTGCTAGCTCGTTTTGTTAAGTATAAAGACTACCTGGAGGCTAGTGAAGTTAAGTTAAGGCTCAGATTTAACTAGAACCCTTGCGTAGTAAGCTTGCTACTTCATTTTGTTAGTGTAAAGACTACCTGGAGGCTAGTGAAATTAACTTAGGGCTAAAAACAAACTAGAACCCTTGTACAGTAGGCTTGCCACCTAATTTTCTTATTGTGAAGACTATCTGGAGGCTGGAGAAGTTCAATTAGGGCTCAAAACTAACCAAAACCCTTATGTATCTAGCTTTAGTTGGTATAAAATCCAGCTGGAGCCTCTTTATTATTTTTTTTAAGTTAGAAAAAGGACAAACAGAAGCCTGGATACAGTTAGTTTGTGTTTGTAACATTTACGTAAGATGTGACTCAACATTTACCCACATAAACAAGTTTGTGGAGGCTCACGTCGACATAGCAAGACAGTTTTTGTCTGTGAAACATTTAGAATTTTCAAGGACTAACCTTTTTTTTTCTCTTACTGTTATATAAAAAAGGATGACTAGATATAGACCAGGAGGCTGTTGAAGTGATGCAAGCATAAAATAGTAGTATTACACATACATGATTAAAAAGTGCTTTAATACTAGAATGTTCCAGGACTTCCCCTATTTGGAAATTTGCACGAGTTAGTCTGTTACCTGGTGGACGCCGTCGCTGGCCGTGTAGACGCGACGCAGTTGCTTGAGGTGATCTCGGGAGTGGCGCAGCCCGCGGAGGGTCTCGAACATACACTCCATCGCTGAGTGGACCCGCTCGGTGCTTAACTCCTCCGCCTGTGGACACCCTGGCAAAACAAAACAAGAAAAAAGACGGATAATTTTGAGAAAAAAGTGTGACTGTGAGAAAAAGGCATACATTTCAGAGAAAAAAAAATCTGTTTCAATGAAAAAAGGTATTATTTCGAGAATACCGGAAAAAGACGTAGTTTTATACTTGAGAAATAAAAGTAGCTTTTTAATGAAGTTGTATATATTTGAGAAAAGTATAAGAATATGTATATTTTGGAAACTATTTTTGTTGTCTTTTGTTCTTTAGAATTTTGAAAACACAGTGTAATTTTTTAAAAAAGTTGTACATTTTCAAGAAATAAAATCATATTTTTTAAAGAAAATAATTGTTTTTTGAGAAAAAGGTTGTATAATTTTTGGAAAAGAAGTTTTTCTGTTGCAACTCAAATTTTGTTTTTTGAGAACAGAAAGTCAGATGTTTCAAGAACAAAATTTGTTTGTATATTATTGAGAAAGGCGGCACGGTGGACGACTGGTTAGAGCGTCAGCCTCACAGTTCTGAGGACCCGGGTTCAAGCCCCGGCCCCGCCTGTGTGGAGTTTGCATGTTCTCCCCGTGCCTGCGTGGGTTTTCTCCGGGCAATCCGGTTTCCTCCCACATCCCAAAAACATGCATTAATTGGAGACTCTAAATTGCCCGTAGGCATGACTGTGAGTGCGAATGGTTGTTTGTTTGTTTGTGCCCTGCGATTGGCTGGCAACCAGTTCAGGGTGTACCCCGCCTCCTGCCCGATGACAGCTGGGCTAGGCTCCAGCACACCCGCGACCCTAGTGAGGAGAAGCGGCTCAGAAAATGGATGGATGGATGGATGGATTATTGAGAAAAGGTGGTATATTTTTGAGAGAGAGAAAAATGGTTATCTCATGTATTATATTTTTGAGAAAAGGAGTTATATATTTTCGAGGTTGTTGAGGTTTTAATCGTTGGCCGCGTGTCCCTGGTCCATAGGCAAAAGTACCGCCTGTGTTGTGTTAACCTTGGCACGCTTCCTTACAAACTGGCACACAAAAAAGCAACTACATGAAGGAAAACATTTAGATTGGCAAAAGGTTACAAAACGCTATGTCCTGAAAGTAATTATAAAGTAAAAAGATGGAAGCGAGAGGACAAGAACGCCTTTTCATTCACAAAGCAAACACTACCCCCGACACCTCAAGAAGGAATCTGATGTTGTTGGAGAGTGACAGAAAAATATGCATCAGAATAAATTACGACTAGGATTAAGGCAAGCACTTTTTTTTCCTTTGCTGATTGGCACTGGCAGGAATGTAACAAGCAATTAAAAAGACGCTCAGCTGTGTTGTAGTTGTATACGTGACATCGGTAACACGCTGCACGCTGCAACTGTGTCAGCATGTATTCAACATGGCTCACAAGCAACACTAATACTGATGACTGCAACACAACGGCTGTCAGGAGTGCACAAAGCAGCATTGTACACTGCCAGGTACTTCACTACATCCAAGCATGACTCCAGATATATGTATTTTTTTACATGTATTTTCTAGAAAGAAAGTTGCATATTTTCAAAGAACAAAAATCTTTAAATTTCAAAAGGACAAGTGGTAATCTTATGTAAAAATTGAGGAATATTTTCAAATTAAAAAAAGTCTAATTTCTTTGAGGAAATCTTTTTTTCCCCCCAGAAGACTACTCGTATATTTGAGATGAAATCTGTACATTTTTTAGATTAAAATTTCTATATTTTTGAGAATTAGTATTTTTTTTGATTAAAAAACAAAAAAAGATGTATATTTTCAAGAAATTATTATTTTTTTGTATCATTTCAAGAAAAACTATATCTTTTTTTCAAACATAGTTGCATATTTGCCATAAAACGAGCAAAGAAATTGAATTGTTTGTTTATTTATATATTTTTTTTCTCCATACTTTCCTACCCATTTCAAGAGGACACCAAGATACCAGAGCTCAAGCTGTGTGTCGAGGTGAGCACGACTATATCTAATAGGAACTTCTCAACCTCGCACACCAGCTCCGGCTGCTTCCCTGCCGGAGAGGTGACATTCCACGTCCCTAGATGCCAGCTTCTTTACCCGGGGATCGGACCACCAAGGTCCCTGCCTATATATACATATATATACGCCTATATATACAAATATATGCCTATATGTACATATATATATATATATATATATATATATATATAGAGAGAGAGAGAGAGAGAGAGAGAGAGAGAGAGAAAAAGTAGTATATTCATTCATTAATTTTACAGGAAAAAAAAAGTCATGTCAAAGCAGGGGTGTCAAACTCATTTTTGTCGCGAGCCACACAGTATTTACGGTTTTCCCGCAGAGGGCCGGTATGATTCTGAAACCATAAAATGCAATCACCTCTCACCTCATATTATTATATATACAACATATTGATGATAATAGTTTGTTTAGCTATTGTTGATGTTACTGTAAAAGGGGTTTTGTAACCCCGCCCTAAAAACACTTATTTCAATGTTATTATTTATTACATCGGACAATTTTCAATTTTGGTACAGATTTGAGCAAGAATCATGGAAGCTGACACACAATTTGGCGTCATAAAATGATACGGCGGGTCGGATTTGGCCTCCGGGCCTTGAGCTTAACACTTGTGTTAAAGTTGTGATTTTCTGAGTAAAAAGATCTATTTAAAAAAATAAATAAATAAAATAAAACGGCATAATCTTACGAGAACAGTGTCGTGGAATTACAGTTGCTACTAGGGCCAAAGAAAAAGCCTTTTTTTTTTTTTTACCTGTCTTCTGCCCCCATTGCCATCCACCAGTCACATGAAAATTGAAATGAAATTGGAGCTTACATAACACACGCCACATGAGCTCACATGTTAAACACGTCTTCAGACATTTATATATGGAATATAAACATAAAGTACGTGTGCTGTATATCCAATAGCGGTAGATAAGATCTAAAACACTCGCGTGGACGCCGATACATCACCGACACCCCTCGTGCAAAATAAAGATCGCTTTCATAACTTGAAAAAGTGACCTCCCTCACAAATACTTTGCCTCATTTTATTTGGCCGGCTCCATAGGTCAACGTCGGCGCGGTTAGATAATGCACAGGCTCGCAACTTGGCTTTGTCAGCCTTTAATCTGGCCTGTTTGTTCCTTTGCCTCCCTGCCATGTTGTAGAGGAGATCCAATTGAACGCGGCCAGGGTTTGTTTTGAGTGGCTGCCTGTCTCCAGGAATGTGAAGCGTCTGGCGACCGCCCGCCACCCTCCATCCACCCCACCTTCCCTGACGGCTGCAAGGTAAACTCCAGTCTGGGGACAAAGTGCAGGGCGAAACCACGGCGAGCGTTCATTCGGATGTGGGTCTTATCTTAAAACATTCGCACCAATCCAAGCGCCCTAAAATAGAAGCAGGAGTTGCACCTCCACCCTTTCGGAAGATGCGTGTGAGCGCTAATGAAAGAAGTAACGTGACAAAAATAATACCTACACCTCACATGTACATGTTATAGAATGTTATAGTGCAAACGCAATTATTATTCCATTACTCAATCGATTGGATTTTGAGCAGAATCCTAAATTTAAAAAAATAAAATAAAATAGCTGCAGTGCTACCAAATAGTAATATTTCCTGACATATTTCCTTGATTGCATAATTAAATATGATGAATTATTTGTTATTATTTAGATTTTTTAGGGTGTGGGCTAGAGCAGTTGAGTGCCGCATTTCTCTGTCAAAATTAGAAGACATTTTTATTTTCAATTTACAGGGACTTTAATCGGGTGTTCCTCCTGGTGGGTGCCCGTGCACCCGTAGGTTTTTAAATAGCCTTTGTCAGCATACATGTCTGGCTTTCAAATTGTACCAGCCTCCAGGTTGCAGTTTAAATGAGCGTTAGCATACGTTATGTATCCGGGGGGGTTTGCCAGGTACTATCAGTTTGACAGTTTCACAACTAAGCTAATTGAGCGGGCAATAAGACGGAGGCCTGCTGTGTTGCGTTGCGTGTTGCGTGTCTGTACGTTTGAAAACCTGCCAACACATACACGGATACCATGTTGACGATGGCGTCAACTGAGCCTGAGCGAGGCCCCCAGGTGCCGATTTGGGAGTGCCCCAGCTTGCCTGCTGGCCCCAAACACCTGCGAATCAAATCATCTCCACGCCACCCACCGTGTCGGTCCCAAAACGCACGCCTCCTCTGATGTCTCTCACGCAAGCGTTTGCCGCCGTGGTTGGACCATCAAGGCCTAAAACGCTATCAAAAGCGCTGATCTACATTTGCAACCTGAATGTGAATATTCTTTCCATGAAATTTTATTAATTAATTCCCAACAGTGTATTCTCTTCATTTTGTAGCATTTGTCTTCGCTGCACTGTTTCCAGTGAGTGTATGTGGAGGTTAGATTTTTTTTTTTTTTTTTGCCCAAATAGATTTGGGCTTGGGCCATTGTGTTGCCAGGTCTATCGAATCTGCCCAGGGCCTTAAGAATCAGTAGTGCTGTCTTATGTAACTTGAATTAATGTATACAGTGGTGCCTTGAGACACAAGTGATGAGTTTTTCGTGATACGGGTTGTCGTTCGGCAAAGCAATTCTTTATATAATAAAAAAAAATAAAAAAAGAGGCTTCAAGCTATTTGTTGCCACTCCTAGTTCAGATGTACTGTCAAACTAAATGTAAAACAACGAAATGAACACGTGCATTTAAAACAACCACCGCTTTGCTTTAGAATAGTCTGTTTAGTTTAACGCTAACGCAGCATACAAAACGACGGGCTGACAAATAGCATCTGTGTTGCAATGTTCTACCATTTGAGCAATGGATAATTGAACACAAACAGTGGACCAACACGTGTACTGTAGACAGACAATATAATAACACTCACTGGCAAATATTCTTTATCCTCTGCAAAGAACAACGAACATTACTGTCACTTATTTTGGAGTTTTGACTGTCTCCATGTACAGTACATCTGGATTATACTGCCCCCAGGTGGCCAAGGTGCCCACACCAGTAGGAGCAGCACAATGTCCATCAAATTGAAGCAAAAAAAAAAAAAAGTGGCAGTAACATTTAATCGTCTACACTATATTTATGTGTTTTTATGAAGTACTATATATGTTTTTTCGTGTTAAATATTGATTGTGAGCTGCCCTGCATGATATACATGCCACAGTTGCATGCTGTTACATTGCGCTTTTGGATACAGGCCGCATCAAACTCATTTGCAGAGTTTGACGGGAAATCGCAAGTGAGCGCATGCTGCTCGATTGCCCCACCCAGAGTCTACAAAAAACACGTTCGCACGCGACCCTAATATGACTCAGCACAGCAGCTATCCATTTGTTTGTGAAATTAAAGGACGTATTCATTGTGTGCAATTGAAATAAGAGATGGTGTGTGGTGAGTCACGGTTCCTCGGATGAGAGCTGTGCTAGTGCAGAGGAATAGATAACCCCTAGGGCATGAATTATTAGATTTGAAATAAGTAAAAGTGTAAAAATATATATATATAAAATAACATATTGGCCGTTTGGTGTCAGAATAGGGGTCCCAATTTTTTTTTTTACTATTCTGTTCTGAGTGTACATTTGCATGTGTTTATATTTGTCATTTCTAGCCGTGTATCCTCAAATGTTATAATGTCGTATCTGTTCTACCGATGATCCATGGAGCGTGGTTGTGGAAAAAGGAACATTGCGGGGCATTTTTCATTGAAAAATCGTTAATCGTTTTGGCCATTTTGGAAATGGAAAAAGGGTCCCAGAATGGATTCTCCTCCTTTTTAAAAAAATTATTTTATTTATTTTTTAAAAACAACATCACTGTTTCCATGTTAAGCTGATGAAAACTGTTATTTTAGATGTTTGTTTACGGGCCAATGGCATTTCTGGTGTCACAAAATGGGTCACAAAGTGGAAGTTGTTGATGACAATAGTGTGACCGTTTCCATGTAGAACTGATGAAAACTGTGTCGTTTTGGATGTTTGTTTACATTCCAATGGCATTTCTGGTGTCAGAAAATGGGTCACAAAGTCATAGGTATTGTTTTTTTATTCAATAGTGTGAACAGGTGCATTTTATGTCTTTTTTTTTTTTTTTTTTTTTAACAACAGTGTGAAACAGTGCATTTAACATAATTATGTTTTGTCATTTTGATGTAGGAAAATGGATCCCAAAGTGGATTATTATTTTTTTCAACAACAATGTCAGTTTTCACATAAACTAATGACGACTCTGTCATTTTGGCAGTTTGTTTATAGGTCAATGGCATTTTACAGTCGGTGTCAGAAGCTGAGTCCCAAAAGTGGATTTTTTAAAAATAGACAGACACATATAACATTTTGCAAAAACATGTATTGCTTTCACAAAAAGGATCCCAAGTTGAATAATAAAAAAAGCATCACAGTTTCCATGTGCACTAATAAAAACGGTAATTTCAGCATTTGTTTAGGGCGATGTGTATCAAAGTAAGTTTTTTTGTGTGCGAAAGGGTGTTATTTACATAAGTTTCTTTTGATTCGAAAACACAAACATTTGGCATCAGAAAATGGGTCCCAAAGTCAACTTTTGTGTTATGTATTTGTCTTAATACAGAACAATGTTAGGAGCCTAGTTGAAGCAGTTCAAGGTTGTTGGCCGACACACTGCACTTTTAAAGGGCCGTTGAGTGCGTAATTACATACACAAGAAAAAAAAAAAAAAAAAAAAAAAAAAAAAAAAAAAAAAACCTTGCAAAATCGGAAGAAGTCATTACGGCCCCAACATTTTTTTGCTTGGCCATGTGGCCTTGACAACGAAACGGACGGCGGAATAAAAACAGGTCATTTCCTCAACAACCCTCAAAACACTACAGCAACTCTGTGCTGCTGTGCTTATCAGCGGAATGCACTTATTATAAATACGCCTGCCTATTTGGAGGCCTGATCAAAACGTCTATTCTGGGGGAAAGAATGAGGGTCCGCGACTTTGGAAGCAGCGACAGTCGGAAAAGAGACTAAAACAACTATTAAAAGCCTTCTTATCAACCCTTTGAAAATGTCTTGAAGGTGGAAACGACAGGTCGGTCGCCGTTGCGCGTTTCCGAGATGTGACGCTCCACTTCCACATGGCGCTACCATGAGGCCGTTGTAAGCCAAGTGCTCTTATGTCGCTCTTTATTCCACCTCGGTGGCTTCAATTGTCAGTTGTGAGCTACTCGGCGGACAAAGCCCACTGAGCAAGGCAGAACGCTAACATGCTAACACCACGTAAACATATCACGATGTGAGTACGATTAACGTTAAGACAGGTCGAGAGGGATTTTATGTGATGTCCTGTCGTCGCGGTACGATTTCTGGTTGGTCTGCGAAAATATAGCAAGACTGCAAGCGGAGTATAAAAAGCGCTATGGTAGATTCATAAGGATTGTGTTGGATATTAAAAAGGAAAATGTGTAAAATGCTAACATGCTAACAGTTTGCATGCTACCATACATTATAACAACAGAAAACTTGAGTAGAGAAAGTCTTAAGGCAGATTGGTAAGGATTTTCACATCGTGCCTGTTTTTTTATTTCAAATGAAAATGAGCAAAATGCTAACATGCTAACAGTTTACACGCTAACATACACTATAACACCATTGAAAACTTGAGTAGAGAAAGTGCTAATTCAGATGGATGAGGATTTCCACCATCATGCCTGTTTTTTTTTTCCATTTCAAATGAAAATTAGTAAAATGCTAACATGCTAACAGTTTCCATTTTAAACACGTTGCTCCGTGGAGCTGGTTACAGCAGGTGTGCCTAATAAAGTGTCTTTTAGAACACTGCATCGCATTAATTCAAGGGTGAGCTGAATTCGGCTCGGACGTCTGCGGGAATTAAAAAAAGAAAAAAAGAAAATAAAACATTTTGTCACAGAGTCGCATTTTTCTTTTCCTAGAAATGCAACAGCTGAAAAGCGATGACACCACATGACTCGTCTTTCACCTTCACTTTGGCCGACGCGTGTAAGTGTGTGCGTGTAAGTGTGTATGAACGCCGCATACTTTCATGGTAGATCAGTGAAATCTAGCGCTCTTGACTCCACAGATTGAAGAAAAAAATTTGGACTTTGCACGCAACCCAACTTGAGACTCCTGCTTCACATGCGAGGGGGGTGGGTATTATGGGATGTAAAACAAAGCCACTTTTAGCACATCAGGCCTGTCTGTACAGTGTGTCGGACTTCCTGCTTGGGCTTTTGGCAGTTACATAAGCGCACCCTGGCAGAGGACCGGGTAATGATCAGCATACACTTTAATACACCAAGACTAGATTCACCATGGCAAGAAGCAGTGTATAAAAAGTGTCAAACTGTCAAAGTATCAAGAAAAAAATGCGGTTGCTAATATTGCATTCTTTTATATATGTTGTAGATTGTCAGTCATCCAGGTCATGATAATCCACAAAAGTTCGACTGAGGCAACTGGACTCTTCTTGTTCGTTGAGTTTGTCGTTTTTTTTTTTTCTTGTTTTCCGATTAATGAAATATGACTTAGGCGACTACGCTATTAGGAGAGGGGAAGTAGACAAAAGTATTGGGACTATTCCACATACAGTATATTCCAAAAGTAAAAGTCAAATGGTCAATCTGGATTTCCAAATTGTAAATCCCAAATGTAAGTAAATTTTCCCGAGTATAAAATTGCAAATTTAAATGAAAAAGTTCAATGTATATTTTTGAGAATTTGTGAGGTTTATTTCGAGAAAAAAAAACTGTGTTTTATTTTATGTAAAAAAGTATATTTTTGACAACATATTTATGAAAAAAGTTGCATATTTTCATAATGTATATTTAAAAAAATATATTTTTAAAAAGGAGAATATTTCTGAGAATATAATTATTTTTTTTAGAAGAAAAAAAAATTAACAATAATATTATTTACAACAGAATGTATGGCAAAATATTCACAATTAAAAAAAAAACTGTATATTTTAAAAGAAAAGGTTGTTTACCCAAAGATATTTTCGGGTTTTTGAGAAAAAGACAGTAAGGAAAAAAGTAATATGATTTTGAGGTAAAAAAAAATGTGTTTATCTGTGAGAACATGTAGCCTATTTTAAATAGAAAAACAGTATATTATTGCAAATGGTATTGTATATTTTAAAGAAAAAGAATTACAAGAAAAAAGTTGTATTTTGGGGAAAAAACAATTCCTTATTTTACAAAAAATGAAGTTGTATGGTTGAGGAAAATGCACATAACAGTATTATATCAAGAAACAAAGCTGTACATTATTGAGAAAAAAAGATAGCATATTTTCTAGAACTACCAGTGGGAGCATCATATCCTTTAGATGCCAGCTACTACTACTAGATACTACTACTAGAGCCTACTTTTCCAAATTCTGAAACCCCTCTAGTTCATCCCAAGGGTGTATGACTGGCTTGTTCTTCGACACCAAACTCCAAAATATGAGCCGTTAAGATTGTCCGACATCTAATAATTTGATTAATGAATCACTTATTGAACTGAATAAGCAGCGTGTCGCGAAACTTGTGTCCATACGGCGTACCCGAGCAAGAGTGAAACGGGAGCTAAAGTGGATGAAGAAAAGATTAAAGCCGAGTTCAGTAAAAAGCTGTACAAATGTCTGCCAAAGCTAAATTAACAATCAGCAGTTAAAAAGCGAGTACATACAGTATAAGCGCTCCACTGCCCACTGTTAAGTGTTTCCGAGTTGTTTGCTCGCTTTCAGCATCTTTTTAATTTTTTTTTATGCGTTCTCAGGGTGCGCGAGTTCACGCGTCGGATGGCGAAAGGCGCTTATCGGGCCACGTCTGTGGGATTTATGTCGCTCGCACGGCAACACTTGCGGACAGATAACGGCAGCCCCTCGTGTCCTAAATCATCGTGTGTTTTCAATTGGGCCGTACTGACTGCACACACAGACACACGCACACAAAAAAATGGGCATATTTGGATGGAAGTCAGCCTTTTTATTAAAAAAAAAAAAAAAAAAAAAAAAGTTATGTATTTCTGTGAAAACTAGTTGTATTTTTAGTAGAAAAAATATGTACATTAAATACAAGTGAATTTCCCTTGTGCATGAATAAAGTCTGTCTTTTTATCTATCGATCGGAGAAAGAAGTTATGTATTTTGTAGAAAAGTGGTACATTTTCAAGAAAAAAAGTAGTACATTTACAAAATAGTTTTATACATTTGAGAAAATAAATTTTGTTTTTGACAAATATGTAGTAAAATAAAAAAATACATTTTCAAGGATTACTATTATTATTTTTTTTTTTACAAAAAAGTATATTTTTAAATTAAGTTGTCCATTTTTTAGTTTTCTTTTAGAGCAGTGATTCTCACTGTAGTATTAGTACCACCAGTGGCACGCCACCTCCCTCTAGTGGTGGTGAAAGAATAACTTTTTACGTACAGATCAGTTGTATTCAACTTTCTAGTACAGTACATGATTTAATCTTCAAGAACTATTTGTTTTAGTTTTATTTAGGTACAATTGTATTTTAACTTTTATTGTATTCATTATATATTATTTTATATTTTATCAGGAAAAAGTAGCATTTTAAAAAAATAAGTATAATTTTTTTTGAGGAAAAAGAAGTATATTTTTTAAGAAAAAAGTTTCATATTTTTGAAACGTTTTCTTTTAGAAAACATCTTGTATATTAATGAAAGGTGTTATATTTCTCAAGATTTTTTTTTAAATGTACCTTTTATAGGAAGAAGTAGTATATTTTCAAGAAACAGTTGTATATTTTTCAGAAAAATGTTTTCCTTCAGAGGAAAAAAGAAAAATCTTGTATACTTTCAAGACAAAAGCTATACATTTTGGGCAAAAGTAGTATGTATATATGTTCAGGAAAATGCAGTATATTTTCAACAAAAATGTTGAATATTTAATTAATATAAGGTTGAGATGTGTTTTTTCAGGGGTTTTTGGCCAGACGTTCACACGCTCTTGTAAGCAACGTGACCTTAGGTCACTCATCACGCCACGCCCCTTAAAGCCACGCATCCAACACATTAATCCAGTAAAACTTGCATGTTCACGGTTCGACATTTGCTGATCTTGGGAAAAAAAAAAAAAATGGTGGCATCTTGGTTTTTTAAGAAGTATGGTGAAGTGAGATGAGGAGTTTCATTTAGTCATAAGTAGCGCATTGGTGCTATTTTGTGGCATCCATGGGCAATTACAAACTTTTATAGGTGTGGTGTAAATTATTCACAGATTTTTTTGCTGTTAGCAAATAGCGGGGGTTGAATGTACAAAATGAGAACATTTGCAAGCAGCAGCTGTGGGCCACAGCTCACGCCCAGACGCTCACACGCTGACTAACCGGGCAATCTGAGCCCAGCTCCTGATGTCACTCTCTAGGCCACGCCCCTTAATAAAACACATCTAACACATGGATGCTAGAGTACGTATAGTAATTACACTTTATAAAAGCACTATTTCTTCACATTCTTTTATTAGGTTTTCTACAATACGGTGCCATTTTTCTGTATAAAAACATTCAAAACATTAGTTTTTTGGGGGGCTGGATTTTAATTCATTTCAATGGGCAACATTGATTTGATGTAGCAGTAAATTGCGTTATGAAGTGGTCATCAACATCAACAAATTGAACGTCTTTCCTATGGCGAAAAAGTTTGAAAACGGGGATAAATTGGAGGCGGAGCCCGATCTTCTAGGGTCAACGTGAAACAGGAGCTCTGGAAAAACAGTGGCCTAATCAGAAAGCTTTGAATAGCTTTTCAGGAGCCAAACTTAATCGAGTGATTAATTGACTGCTAAATCAAATCAAAATGTTATATAAGACATTTCTTTAGTCAGCCAGTCTTACACAGCTAGGAAAGCATTCCACTACTTGAAAGCAAACTTGCAATCGCAGTATTCTTCCTCTGCAGCCATATTGTTCAATATATTGATTTTATTTTATTTTTTCCATGATTGACCTTGCTGGCGTTCAGTGGATGTCAATCACCAATTGTTTGTTACACAACCATTGTAAGCATGTGTGTGTGTGTGTGTGCGCGCGCGGGCAAAGGAATGTCATTAGCCTCGCGATGACTGAACACGTGTGTATGTGCCAGGTCACTATTATTATGATTATATGCTGATATACGCTGATGGCCAATGTTGGAGAGCAGGCCAACAGGTGTGCGTGTGTGTGTGTGTGTATATGTGAATGTGTGCTAACCGATCACAGAACCTTTTCAACACTCCTCAATTCCAAATGATTCCCGTGGCTCGACGTCAGCCAGCCGCAGACATCAGGTCATTCCTCAGCATGGAGGAGAAAATAGATTTGCATTTTTTAATATTTAAAATGCTTTTGATAGAGGAATCAAGTTTTTTTATGCAAACACAACTTGTTAAAGTTTTTTTTTTTATTTTTTTTTTTACCAAAACTTTGCAACTTTTCTCACGCAAATATATTATTGTTTTCTTAACAATATACATTTGTCTAATAACATACAACTTGTTTACTACATGATAAACATGTTTTCCCCTGAAAATAAGGGACCTTTTAAAAACACAAATTTGTGTGACTTTCTTCTCAAAATATGAAACTTCTTGATAACTTATGACTTTTGTCTTAAAACAAAAAACTTTTTACGAAAATATATTTATTCCTAGAGAATACACATATTTTAAAAATATACTGTTTTTTGATGTAAATACGCAACATTTTCCCAGGTTTATATATGACTTCAAAAATCAACATTGTTTATACAAAAATATATATATTGTTTCTCAAAAATATGCAACTCATACTGAATATGACTTTTAATGATTTTATTTCATCAAAATGATCAAGAAATCCAACAATAGGAAATTTATTTCAAAGAAATAGACAACATTTCTCAAAAACAATGTGTGTTGCTTTTCAAAAATGTGACACCCCCCCCCAAAAAAGAAACTTTTTTATCTTAATAATATATGACTTTTGTGTAAAAATTGTGCTCTCTAAAATATTTTTCCTCAGTATTTTTCTCCCTGGAAACACCAAAACAGTTTGCAAAAATACAGTATATGATTTTCCCCTCAAAGATATATACAACTTGTGTTCTCAAAAATATTAAAAAACATTCTAAAAAATAAACTTTTTTCTCAAAAATATACAGCTTGTTTTCTTCAATAAAATGTTTTATATTATTATGAATAAATATATAATAAATATAACCTTTTTGAAAAAATACAACCTTTTTTTTTTAAATATATCATTTGTTTTTGAAAACATGCGGGTTTTCCTGAAAGTATCAGACTTTTTCCCCTCAAAAATATACAGATTCCATCTCAGAAATCTATCACTTTTTTTTCTCTCTCTCAAACTGGCACCTTAACGTGCTATGATGGTGACCTGACCCGTGTAAGGAGCAAAAGTAGGACAGTACTGCCCTCTCGAGGGACACTGGAGGTACTACGCTCACCGGTACACCTGTCCGACTCATTTGAGACGAGTAAATGATGGAAAGAGCGCCCTCGGCCGGTCAAACAGAGACCAACTCCCTCAAAGTCAGCAATGTCAAGATACAATCCTATAAATAATAAACAAATAAATAATTACAATAGTGAAATGAAATAAAAACCATGAAGGCAAAGAATCAGTTAGATGCTTTCTTTTTAGAGGATTTTATTTCTATTAAAAAACAACAACTTTACGATTAAATAGTGTACGTGCGCAGTGTAATAATTATAACTAACTATAAGCAATAAAAAAAATTGGGTAAAACAAATTACAATTCAATTCAAATAATATAAAACAGGGTTGGGAAAACAGATTTACAGTATAAAATGGAGAGTTCAGCCATCTTATTTGTAATTAAAATAATAGATTAAAAACAATTAATTAGAATTTTTCAATTGTATTATTTATAATTTATTATATTTAACTGTCCAATTATTCAATATAATAAATTCACACATTAAACGTGCATGTAAAATTGTTTATTTTGTAAATGTTTTGTACGATCATTTAGAATAAATCAAATAACCAGTTACTTAATGAGATATATTAATATGAAGTAAATACACAACGAACAAATACATTTTAATCAACCAATTTTAGGGGGAAAACACCGCAGTTAAATTAATGCAATAAATATCAAAGGACTCTTCATGTAAAAATTCTCGGTGGGCCCGAGTAACGAACGGCGCGGGTCTTGTGTATATTTACCAATACAAGTTGAGATCAAAATATTAAATATTTTAAAAAAACTTTGTGTCACGAGCAGTGAACTTCACAAGTAGCAGCAGTTTGGCAGATAGTGAACAAGCCGTAAAAAAAGAGGCCAAGTGCTTGCTTCAAGTTGGTTATTGCATTTCAAGTTTAAAACTAAATAAACCACATAACATATCCTTCATAGTTCACTAGCTTAATGCTAACACAAAAAGGGAAATGCCTTATGAAAGTAGCTTCGATATGGGGGTAGTTGAAAACCTTTATATTATATAAAAAAATAAAATAAATAAATAAATTAAAAAAAAAACCTTATATTTGAAGCTTTGAACACAAGCAGTACACAGCGTATAGCACAACTCACAGGGCATATATTCTTTATCCTCTGCGTAAAACAACTCAAATTACTGCATCTCAGTTGTGACGCTTTTTAAAATCAATTCTACGTGTCGTACTGTATGTATTATACTGCCCACTGTTGGTAAAAGTGCGCACACCAGAAGTAGTAGCACAATGCCCACGGAATGATCACGATGCAAAAACTGTTTAATTCTTCATTCTTAACATTCTATTGACTGTAATTACTGTATGTTTTATGAAGTACAATACTGTAGAGTGCCATTATTTTGGAGGGCACGACTGGTTAGAGAGTCTGCCTCACAGTTCTGAGGACCGGGGTTCAATCCCCGGCCCCGCCTGTGTGGAGTTTGCATGTTCTCCCCGTGCCTGTGTGGGTTTTCTCCGGGCACTCCGGTTTCCTCCCACATCCCAAAAACATACATGCTAGGTTAAGTGAAGACTCTAAATTGCCCATAGGTGTGAATGCGAGCGCGAATGGTTGTTTGTTTGTATGTGCCCTGCGATTGGCTGGCAACCAGTCCAGGGTGTACCCCGCCTCCTGCCCGATGGTAGCTGGGATAGGCTCCAGCACCCCCGAGACCCTTGTGAGGAGAAGCGGCTCAGAAAATGGATGGATTATTTTGGAAGGGGCTGGAATGGATAAATGGCATTTCCATTCATTTCAATACGGAAAGATGATTTGAGATACGTGTGTTTTGAGTTACGAGCAGGGTCACCAAATGAATTAATCATTTAAGTCAAGGCACCACTTTATTATATGACAAATGTCAATGGTCAGTGATAAGGCCAAAGAGGGGTACTGTAAATAAGGAAAACTTCCTCCCGCAGGGTCCAAATGTGCAGCTGCACTTTGCATCACTGGCGTGGACGCATGCACACACGCGCACACGCACACACACACACACACACAAAGGACCCAAAAAGTGCCTGGGGGGCCCGAGGCCTACCCTCCCTGGAGTGCTGCCACACATTGGACTGGAGGAAGGGGGCCATCAATCAAAGAGGCTTCTCTAAAAACCGCCCCTCCGAAAAAAAGCAAAACACCCTTGCGTATAGATGCCACCACATGGCAGCAAAACACCTATAATGGAGAAGATCATAAACTATCAACACCATGCTTCTAGAATTTACACAATTATGAACCCGTGTTACAGAAACAATTGTATTCACTAAGTAAATTATTCAACCCAAACAAACCACCTTCACATAAGGCTCATCAATAGTATTAGCGAGCATACTAGCCTACATAACACGCTAGCACAAACTGATGTTGACATCAAACATGGCCAAACATATGCACAATAGCACTTGACACACGCGGCATTAAGTCATTAAACTCGTTTGGTATTTACACACAATAATAAATGTGAGGGAATATAGCCAAATTGTAACGGGAAAGTAGACTGACACAGAGAGTAGCAGAAACATACTATAATTTTTTTTTGTAGTATGTTACGTCCACGAGGTGCACGGAGGGGGTGGGGTGAGGGGTATTGGGGGGGGGGGGTCTGAAGGTGGGGGCTTTATTTTGACCGTCCGGGAAGCACACGGGCCTCCGCTCTGCCGTGTTTGTTTTCCAAGTAGAAACATGTGAACATGTGTTTGTTGCTCGTTGGGCTTGAGTTACACACCAGAATGCATTAACACGTGTGCTCGGTGGGGCGCGCTCACACACACACACACACACACACACACACACACACACAAATGGCAACAACAGGGTACAAATAAGTTGTGTCTTCCAGGGCACAATGACAACTTTATTCCCTTGCTGTGCTGCAAATACGGTGTAAGAAAAGACGCTAACATATTGGGCTGGGTGAACACATCTGGTCGCTGTCACGGGACATCTTTTACAATAAAAAACAGGTCTTCTTGTTGTTATGCAAGCCTTACAATTGGATGCATACATACCTAGATAAATTTAGAACTTTTTGAAATTTGAGAGCTTGTTCGTGGAACAAAATGGAACTTCAATTTGTACTTGTCGGTGCTCTTCACTGATGCAGTTATAGACTTGGCCGCTAGGGCGCACTGTTTGACAAGCAGGCAGCCGACAACATATAACACGCACCCCCATCCATTCACCCACCCGACTCTCCATCCATTGAAAAACAGACCTCTCTCTGCCAGGAGGACTAAGGAGCTGTTTTTTCACGCTCTCCTGAGGGGGATAAGCATCTTGGCTTTTTTTCCTTTTTGTGGCTGCCCAGATGTGAGGCACCAAACCTGCTTGAATAAAAAAAAGTCACTTTCTCTCCTCCTCCTCCTCCTCTACAACTATTCTCTCCATTTTTAACACAAGTGTCCAAGTTTTAAAGTGAATATCGTCCTCCGCCCTTCCTCCAAAATGGGCCCCCGTCTCCTTTTTCTTTCCTCGGCAGCGTCGCGGGTTCAACCTCCCAAATAAACGCTCTCAAACGCGCAACCCATGCGATGGAGAACAAAAAGCAATAAAGTGAGAAATAATGGTGAAAAAACACACACATGCAGACAAGTCACAGTCCCAATGGCCCACTGACAGACACATCATTCAGCCTCCTCCACTTTGTTCTCGGGCTTATTGTTCTGCTCGTAAATTCTCCACGTCTGTGTGTGTGTGCGCGCGTGTGTGTGTGTGAGTGACATGTTTGCGCACAACATTTGTTAATGCACGTCTGGATTTAGGGAGGGTGTGGTGGCTCGCACGATAAAAATCCATATGACGGAGAAATATTTTGAGAGGAACAAGGCAGAATGTTTTATAGCGCGTCTAGCCCGAATAACCAACACAAGTCGCACCAAAGTGAATTTGGGATTTACGAGGCAAGGCCGAGACTCCGGTAGGTGTGCTGTCTGCGTGGATTAAGACTCTTTTTTTTTTTTTTTTTTCCCCATGCAAAGATCCCACAAAATTGCTGCATTAAACGCGAGTAAGACTAGGCGTCCATTCACACTTTGCCTTTTTATTCAGAACACAAGGGAAGGGACAATAATCCGGGAGAGGTGAGGAAGAGTGATGGAGTGAATTTAGAAGAAATAAAATAATCCCCTCAACACCAGTTTCACCCATTGGCAAGAAATTTGGTAGACATGTATGTCGTGACAGGACACAAAGTCTTCAAAGAAAGTTTCAAGGACCCATGCCTGGAATTGAAAAGGAAGTCGGCCATTTTCGTTTGAATAAATAAATTCTCAGTGACGCACGAAAAAGTTTTGACTACGTTTTGATAAAGACTTATGTTCCAAAATGAACAGGCAGTCAGCCGTGGCCATTTTGGGGCGAATTCCAGGGCTCTTACTTTGATAAACTCCTACTAGGGTTCATGGAGCATGTTGTCAGAGTTTAAAGATCATTTCGAGGAGTCACTGTGAAAACGTTAGCAGCTTTAATTGGTATTTATTGCTAGGAATTGCCCTCAAAATATTGGTATAAATAAGTGAGTTGCAGAAGACCTTAATACATGAAACCCACAGAGCACAATGTTTGTTGCGAGACATGGTCACAAGCTGACGGAATGAATGTACGTGCTAAACAGTCACAAAACTCTGAAAAATATAGTTAGCTCTGATGCTATATGATGAGCTAGTCAACAATTATGCGACTAAATCAACCAAAGAACATCTGAAACAACAAGTTAGTATTTGAAAAAGTCATTTCGAAAATAAACCGGAAGGCTAACAGTTTCAGGCAAACACACACATACACACGGTCAAGCAAGATGATGCGATAACACACATGGCAGCCGAGCAGCCTCCAGTAAAGCCCTGCCGCTGCTCCGAGCGGCCACGCTACGCCATGCTAATGAAGAGCTGGGGGGGGCGGGGCCTAGCCGCGGGCGCAGCCTACTGACCAGCTCATGCCGGCCCATTGTCCATTTCCATCCTATGCTTGATTGCAACACCAACCAAACAAACATGGACGCCAAGAAGAGTTTTTCTGCGCTGGTTTGCATTGACGGTAAATAGCGTGACACCAGAGCGGTGGTGATTGGTCACGACTAGCAACACCTTCTCTGCAGATCAACGTTTACAACCTCAATTCTTATATTTATTCTATGAAATTGTATACAGTTTTTCCAGGGCTGTCATTATTTAATATATTTTTAGAATCAATCATCCTATAGATATTACGTCAAGTGTTCGAGTAATCGCCGGCCCCCCAATTATTATTATTATTTTTTTTACTACTAACATGCATTTTCTCATTTATGAGGGCTGGACTTCTATCCTTAAACTGCATATGTTGGTACTGAGTTTATGGTATAAACTGTGTACAGAATTTGAGACAACAAAATCAGCCTTTTAAACGGTTAGCATTCACGATTATTATTAGCACGCTAGCGATTACCATTTTAGGTAAAAAACAAAAACACAAACTACCTTCAGCTCACTCATACGTCACATTATAAGTACATTACACATTTAATAGTGTCTTAAAAATCACTTACAGACGCTCCTCTGTTGTTTTTGGGAATCCTTGTAAACTGGCCCAACAGTGCGTGCGTCTGCAACAAATGCCCGTGTTGTAAACATGGACAGTGGCCATATGGTTCCGGGTCATGCAAATATGCTTTTATCAATACTTTTTATTGCCTTCAGGCAGGCCTTCAGGCATCAACCAATTTTGTGGTTGACTTTACTGATTTTTTTTACAGCCCTAATTTATTCCTAACATGTTTTCATTTCATAGTGTTTTTCTTGGCTGTACTAATTCCAGTACAGTGGATTTTTTGTCCAATCAGATTTCAGCTTTTACGTATTGCTATGTCAATCAAATCTGCCACAGGCCTACAGAATCAATAGTGCTGGCCTAACATATGATAGTAATGGAACTGTTTCTTGAACCAATTGGATTTCAAATCCCGCCCTCGATGATGTCAGCATTTTTCCGTACCCTTTATGGTTCGTTTAAGCAAAACTTGTTACGGCCAACTTTCTGTAGCCATCTGCACACATTAGTACACTTAATAATCAGCATCTCCGGTAAGTATTTTTGTATTTTATATGACAGCGCCAGCATTAAAGAGTTGTCAGGCATGCGCTGTGTAGTCGTGCGGCAGCCATTTTGCGTCCCTGACCCATTTCATGGCTTTCAATGTAAACGTACCCCTCAACCGAATGCATAAGCACTTCCCATTGGAGTCAGCGTGGGGGCTCAAAAAAGGGGGGTCTCAGAGAACCCCCTGCTCCCTCTCTTGTTTTTCCACAACTTCAAACAAAAAACTATAAGGTACAACACGCTAATGGCATTAAAGAGATGTCGTATTAAGCGAGTTCGCTGGCGCGTGAATCACGTTTACGAGACTTAAACCAGCAAACACTAACAATGAAGCGTTGACGAGAGAAGAAACAATGGAGGAGAGTAATGCACGCAGCCATTAGACAGGAGGAGGACAGATAGAAGCGAGGGTGGTGCTGCTGATGAAAAGACATGATTAACCTTTGATCCTCACTCACTTTTTGTGCATGTGTGTGTGTCAGATGATAAGTGTGCTATGTGCACTGGCGCTCCCACGAGACACACACACACACACACACACACACACACACAGAGATAATGTAGATGCTGGTCAGATACGTTGTAATGCTGTGTGTGTGTGTTAGGTGGTAGTCGAGTCACACAAAAATAAAATGTGGTGCCAAAAATTGAAATGGTGAACTTTCAGGATTGATTTAAAATGCACTCAGTACAATTCAGTTGTATTTCACTTTTAAGTACTATACAATTTGAATTTCATCTGTAAGAACTGTTTGTTTTTTAAACATTTTGGTAAACTTGTGATTAAACCTTTATGTGCAATCCATTTTAAATGAATCACTAAGTACAGTTTGCATTTTCCTCTATGTAAGCGCAGTAATAATGTTGGGCATTATGGTACTTGGAAAGCCAAGTATTTTTGGGAGGTAGTACTCTGTGTAGCACTGTAAGAAGCGGGGACAGGCAACAAATGCTACTTTTCCAGTGTTCAAGGTAGTCTCAATTCATCTTAAAAACTGTATCAAATTTGCAATCAGATCAAATGCGAAGGACAATGGATTTTACATTTGAATTTATCATGCATGCGTACATTGTAGTTCCTAGGGACGCAAAATGAAGGTAAAATTAAACGCCTGGATAAAACACACTGACTCACACAGTGTATACTGTTCCACTAAGAGGTTGGAGGACTTGGTCGTGTGTGTGTGTGTGTGTGTGTGTGTGAGAGAGTGAGAGTGAGAGAGCGCGAGAGAGAGACTAACACTACGATGAATGATGAAGTGTCGCATAAGTCTATGCTTAACAAAGTGCAGGACTGACAACAAAGACACATCTTTTTGCAGCGTGTGATCAGGCCGACTGAAGACACATTCTTGTTAAGATGGAGCATCTCTTCTTCATACACACGCACGTACGTAGATGAGCGCGACAAGAAGACAGATGAGTGCAAGCAAGAGCACAAAAATAAGATGTTTCGCCTGGTTGTTTACATGAATATGGATGTCGTGTTGACTGTTTGTTCATGGAAAATGGATACAAACGGTGGTGTGTTGGCTGGTTGTTTGCAATAAAATGAATATAAAACGTGTAGTTTGGATTTTTTTTAAAAAAACCCAGATAAATTGTATTTTTTTGTTTGTTTTCATAAAAATGAATACGACCATTGGTGTTGACCGTTTGTTTACATGAAAAGCGAAACAAACGGTGTTTCGCTTTTCAACAAACGGTGTTGTTCTGTTCGTTTACATAAAGTTTTTTGACCATTTGTTTGAACGAAAACAGATAGAAACAGAGTTGTTTAAACTGTCGGTTCACATGACAACAGATTCAAATGGTGTATGTTAGTCAGTTTGTTTCATGAATTCTATTTTCAAATTCTGAGAATCCCAACATAATTGGAGGTTCCATTATATACGACAAGGGACGAGATACGGCGGCGACTCCTCCATGGAGGGAGGAAGCGTCCTATCGCAGGAAGTCCGATCCTCCTAATCGTGACTCTACTTCCTGGCTCACAAAGCCTCATCATCTGCAGACCTAAGAAGCCACGCAGGCAGCCGTCCCACACAAACATGCATTCATGCTGGGTTGGCGGCGCAAGTGAAAGTGGATTACAGGGCGGACCACCGCGAGCAGACGTAGCACTTAGCGTATTATACGCCGACACCGACGTTGGGACTTAAAAAACTAGCTAAAAACTGTCTGTACAAACTATAATTTAATTGTTTTCATCCAGTCTCTAATTAAAGAGAGAGAGAGAGAGAGAGAGAGAGAGAGAGAGAGAGAGAGAGAGAGAGTGTCTGTGTGTCACGTTCCAGGTCTGAGGGATGATGCTGGGCCAGACAGTGAGCCACAATAACCTCTGATGACGAGATGCTAACGCGTAGCATGACACAAATAACACACACAGCCTGGCTGAAACACACAAACCCTGATCATACACACCACTCCCACACACATTCCAACACAAGCTGAATGAGCTCACCAAAATATTACAAATAATAAAATGCGATAGAAGATTACAGTGAATCTTTGCTATCTTGCGGTTCATCGTTCTCATGTTAGCATTAAGCTATCAGAGTTCCATTGGAAAAATATTTTGGCGTTGGAATATACAATATTTCTGGTTTGTTTCCTTATAGACAGACAGATAGATGGATATTTATTCATCTACAAGGGGACGCAGACATCAAATTACTGATCAGATTAAAATATGAAAAACAACAAACACATCGATACAAGTCTTTTTTACCCTAATACATGTAAAACAGGTGTCATAATTCCAGTCGAGCTTCCCCTGAGAGAGTGAAGTCACTTAAGACTTAAGTCTTAAGTGACTTCACTGAGTCACTTAACTCATTCGCTACCTTGTTTATATCCGGCAATTGGTTTCCAATCCTTCACTGCCACCGACAAATATATACGTCAAGTACGTTTTTCAAAGCGGCAGGAGTGGAAACGGGCCTCGACCAGCTTGTCTGTGAAATTCAGGTTTGTAAACCACTTTAATGCCAAAAGATCCTTGACGTGGGCAGCGTTGCATTGCATTGGATTTGAGATCAGCACTGCTTGCTTGTGAGTTGAAGATGAAGATTAGGAAGTTGAATCTCAGCTTGTCACATCAATTACGAAGAGAAACTCCAAGAGGTTGGAACACAATATTCTGTGGGTCTTGAAAGATCAGTCAAAATGCTCTAAAATAGTTGCCAATATGGGGAACTCTGTTTTGAAAATGGCAGGCAGTGACCAATTTATAATAAATTGTGATGAAACGCGATATAGTGGTGGTTCACTGTAATACAAAATTTAAAAAATTAATTTATAAATGAAGGGATCAATGCACGCTATACGGCCTGAAGTATTGGGACAGAAAAAGATGTCGGACCTGAGAGAGGTTGCCATCTCCATTATAGTTCGTCCCATAGTTGTTTGGTGTGCTTGTTCTTCCACACCAAACTCCTCCACGTGACTCACGCATCTGCTCCATTTCTAATGGCTTTAAAGCTGGTCGTGTTTCTATCGGGGAGCCTCCAGTTTGTGTTGCGGGTCAAGGCCTTGTCGAGACGGACCCATACGAGGGCCAGGTCTCGCCTTAGGGCAAGGGCCAACAGTTGTGTAAGGTGTGTATGTGTGTGTGTGTGTGTGTGTGAGAGACTTCTAATCTGTTTATTTTCTGAGGTGGGGGCGCGGACAGCCATTATCGTGGCACACGTACACGTGCACGCACACACACACACACACGATAACACTAGCGACGACTCTCTTCAACCAAAAAGTTTCCCACGAGGAGAGAAACAGTGCTTCATTCATGCCTTCATCTCGGCACATCAGACACAGAGCGTCTGGTTGGAGTCGAGTTGGATGTCGGGGAGTCGACCCTCGAAGAACTGAACAGTCGTCATTATCGTGAGTCTAATGTAAGATAAAGGGTGAGTAATATAAAAAGGCAGTTTACATAAAAACGGATAACAAAAACGGTGTAGTTTTGACTAATTATAATATAATTATATATAAAGAATAAGATTGTGAATATAGTTTTAGTATATATTTTTAACAAGTAAATACAAATTAAAAAACAGTACATTCTGTTTTAGTATTAATTCAATTTTTTTGGCAGGATGTTTTTGTTTTATTTGTTTATATAACATAAAATTAATATTATATGGCAATAACTCTGGGTTCATTTAATATATTTTAATGTATTTATTAAATGAATCAAAGTAAAAATTCTACAAATATTTCTGGAGATTTATTTTTAGTGTTTCATTTAATATATTTATAAATGATTGATTATAAAATAAATACACATAAAAATAAAATATATTTTTGGGCATCTATTCTCAGTTGTATTTATGTAATACATTTCATTTATAATGTATGAATTACAAAGAATAAAAATGGATAATGAATCAATTATGAAATACATAAAAACTATTTTTATTTATTTTATTTATTTTTGGTATTGGTTTTGCTTCATTAATTTTATTTATAATTTATTAATTGTGTATCTTCGGCCATTTTAGTTTCATTTATTTAATGAATTTATCATTTATCAATACAAAATGAATACATTAAATACATATATTTTGGGGAATTAATTTTCCATGGTTTAATTGATTTAAAATGTATTTATAATCTGTTAATTGGAAACAATACAAACATATAATTTAATAATTAGAAAATAAACCATCCATCCATCCATTCTCAACACTGCTTATCCTGTTCAAGGGTTGCGGGACGCTGGAGCCTATCCTTGATGATAAAAAATAAATGAAAACGTGTTTTAGGGCATTTATTTTCCATTGTTTAGTGTATACATTCATAAATATTTAATTAGAATTTCAAATCAAATATTATAAATATATATTTTTTTATTATTTTTGTTTTATTAACTGTATTTTTTTCGTAATATATTAATTGTCAAGTAATAAAGCATTACTATTATTATAAGTATTAGTATTTATATTGTATAATTTTCAAAACTTTACTTGATGTATTAGAATTCAATGTTCAAAAAATAAATTCAAATAAAATACTAAGAATATTTTGGGGCATTTACTTATATTTTGTATTATATAATATATTTTTATAATTGATTAGTTAAGATAACAAAATAAAACTATGTAGTGACATTCCTTTGTATGGTTTAATTTATTCATAATGTTCGTGATAATATCGGGTTATAATATTCGGCGATGCTCTTTCTACGTCGACACCATTACAATAAAAATGCAGCTTTGCTGTCATCCGCGCTAACAAAATTCAACCCTAGAACCCCCCCCAAGTGTTGTCATGTCAACCCCATAATAAGTAGCGCACATGATAAACATACACATGAAATACACACAGAGTGTGTCCTCCCTCCCCGCTGCATGTAAACCAAGCCATGGACACAAACCACCGAGAGAACAATCGAGTAAGTACAAACATTTGGCTCTGTAGCCCAAGATAGGGGGACAGGGGTGTGGCGGTTGGGGTTCATTGGGTTTTTGGGACTCTTCATCCCTTACTATCTGCTTTTATCTTTTGGCTGGACCTGCATCCCCGTAACGGGGACACTTTGATAAGACCGAATATTGCCTTTGGGCTGATTTACGAAGTACAAAACCGAAAAGGGACGTTGGAAAAAGGGGCAAAAAGGGGGGTTTGTGGGGGGGGGGGGGGGTGTATTTGTTAGCTGATAGATGAGGGCGTGCAGGAGAACGAGGAGGAGGGGGAGGGGGGGCAAAGGGGTGGCGTCCCCGCTGGCTCGGGCCTTGATTAACACCAGGCCTCCTGACAGGAAATGACCGAGCGCCAGGAGAGCTTCCATCTGGTGCAGTGGAGGAGCCTCGGACGAATCCTCCACCCCGGAGAACCGAGACGAGAACAAGAGAACAAACTTCTGCGGCTGTTTGAGGGCACCGAGACAACGTGGAAATCCAGTTGTTCGAAAACTTTACTTTTCAATTCATATTGTCACTACAATGACTACCGTCATTTCTTAGTACATTTTTATAGTACATGTAAAGTCGCGCGCCTTCGGTGTAGTACCATGTTGTGCCACAACATGCCGGGCAGCAGTGAGCACGACTGGAAGAGACGCAGCAACATTAAGGAGAAGTAGAAGAGGCAGGAAAAACTAAGCCGAACCAATCTTCAGAAATACTTATTGGAAGACTCAAAATGATCCTGAGGTGTGAAGGTGATGGCGAGTGGTTGTATGTCTGTTTGTCTGGATGTGCCCTGCAATGGGCTGGGAACATACAGGGCAGGCTGTACCCCACCGCTAGCCTGAAGTCAGATGGGGCAGGCGTCAGCACCCCCACAACACTGATCAGGATGAGTGGGATAGAAGATGGATGGATGGATGTATTCTTACAAAAAACACATTTGGGTTTTTGAAAAATTGTATTCATTTATTGATCGGAAGAAATCTAAACAACACTTGAAATAAGCATTGTTGGGATTAGTTTTATTGTATTATTTTATTTATTTATAATAAATCAATCACTAAAAAATAAAAATCAGTATTTTATGGCATTTATCATGATTGTTACATGTATATATATATATATACATATATATATATATATAGTAGTTTTGATGTTTTAGTTATGTGATTTATTTATTTATCCATCCATCCATTTTCTGAGCCGCTTCTCCTCACTAGGGTCGCGGGCGTGCTGGAGCTTATCCCAGCTGTCATCGGGCAGGAGGCGGGGTACACCCTGAACTGGTTGCCAGCCAATCGCAGGGCGCATACAAACAAACAACCATTCGCACTCACATTCACACCTACGGGCAATTTAGAGTCTCCAATTAATGCATGTTTTTGGGATGTGGGAGGAAACCCGGAGTGCCCGGAGAAAACCCACGCAGGCACGGGGAGAACATGCAAACTCCACACAGGCGGGGCCGGGGATTGAACCCGGGTTCCTCAGAACTGTGAGGCTGACGCTCTAACCAGTTGGCCACCGTGCCGCCATTTATTTATTTATTTATTTATTAGGTGTATATCTACAGTATGAGTAATGTATACATAATATATATTGTTATATGATTGTTTCATTTATTATTATTAAAATTAATTATTATTATTTTATTTTTTAATTATATTTTTTAGCATTTATTTCACTTTTGAAAAATGTAGGAATTATACGGAATAAAAGTTTTTAAAAGTCTATTAAATTGTTTTATTTAGTTATGATGTGGTTATTATTTAAAAATAATAATGTTTTCAGCATTTATTTTGTTATTGTTTTTTTATTTTGTTATTTATAATGAATATATCACCCATCCATTTTCCGATCCGATCGCGGGTATAATTATTCTATTCATAATTAATAGAAAAATACCTATTTTTTTATCATTGGTCATTGTTTTATTTACTTAATGTAATTATAATGGATGAATCATTAAAATAAATAATTTATTAATTATTAAAATAAAAAGATTAATATATTGCATATGTATTCAAGTTTGTTTTATTTATTAATAATCTATCAATTATTACAATAAACAGGGATTAAAACAAATTCATTAGTATTTTGGGGTACTGTTTTAGTGTTTTATTTATTCATGCATGTGCGTGTGTGGTAATGTATTTTGGGCCCTTGTGTTGAACGTATTTGCGGGTGTATGTGCGCGCGTGGGCCGCCGTCCGCCGTCCATTTCTATCGACACGTCCCCGCAGAGAGACGAGCTGTTTTATGACGAGCATTTCCTATCGTAAATAAGACAAAGAGGTGTTCTAAAGCAAACAGCGGCGTCAACCGCACACGAGGATCCAAAAAAGCGACGACGACACGCTACTGCAGAAACTCGGATATGACAGACGAGGTTTTCTGGAACATCGTCATGTTGTATTTCTTTCAAAAAAAATGTGTAAAGGAGATTTATGAAGCAATTTTTGTCCACAATTCAAAACAGTTCCAAGGTGTCTTAATGACATGTCTATGACAAGATTTCATCAAAATAAGGATACAAAATTACAGCGCAACTTTTATTATTAACTGAAATGAAATGACTGTGTTTTGAGGGGGCGTCGTCTCATGCTTTGACTTGAGAGCAAAACATTGAGATACGACTGCTTTATGGTGACCATGAGCTCGACTCAACTCCATAATAAGCAGCAACATGGCAGATAGTGAACAACGCTTCAAAAAAGAGGCTTTGAGCTATTTAATGCCATCCCTAGTTGAAGTTGACTGTCAAACTAAACATAAAACATAGAACATTACATGTGTACCTAAAACAAGCACATAACTTTGGAACGTCCGCTAGCTTAATGCTAACACCCAATGCAATGAATAGCATTGATGTGGCTATGTTATAACCCTTTAAGCAACTGGTATTTGAACACAAACATATAAAACTTAATATATATTATATATATATTCCACAAGATGGCAGCAAAGGACTACTTTATCTAATTGAAGCTGCTCACCTCACCTCAAATTGTTTCCTTGGCGCCAGGCTGATATTGCTTTGGCCTAAGCACAAAAACAGTGAATAGATTTGAATTTTCAGGGGACACCGGAGGATAGATAAAAATGTAAAAAACTGCAAATTTGCAGGAGTTCACGACATTCTGTAAAAAAACAAAAAACAAACAAACAAAAAAACACAGCGATTTAACGGTACTCTCATCAAAACACCTGGGAACTGCTATAAATTGTGAAAACAATTACATCAAATGACTCCTTAAAAACATTGCCTGTACAGTTAATCACGGCTTTAGGATGGCCACACTCTCTTTCTTTTCCTATGGGAAAGCGGACACGAAAGAAGGCAACCACAGTGACCACGGTAGAGCCACGACCACAAAGCTCACCACTTGGGGACGTCGGGGGGTGGGGGTTGGGGTGGGGTCGTCGGGGGTGTCTCTGTCCACAGCTCGCTGTGTGGTCAGAGTCTGAGGAGCTAGACGAGTCTGTGATGGACCTCCCTTTTTAATTACAGCCTGTGCTCCGTGTCACCGGCTTATCTGATCAAGTCAACTAGCGGGAACAAGGCTAGCGGCTGCTTTGCCAATGTGTCTCTGTGTTTATACAGTGTGTGTGTGTGTGTGTTTGTGTGTGAGAGAGAGGAAGTGAAATAACGGCCGCCAATTAAAAATAATTGGGACTAATTTCATAAACAGGGTACATATATTTAATCAGGCGCGATCCTTGGACTGCTGCTCAACGTCCTCCAGCGACAAGCCCCTGGACCCTTTCGGGGCGAAGAAGAGAACGCTCCATGCTGGTGGAGGAGGAGGAATAAAAGAGTGCAAGCAGACCTGGAAAAGGAAATGAAGGAGAAGAAGAAAAATAAAGAGGAGATGGAAAAAAAAAAAAAAGTTTGAGACGTAAGCAAAATAAAACCGATTTCAATGTGACTCCTTTCATGTCGCCCGGTAGGCCCGTGCCAACGCAAACAGTGGCTTTGGGGGAGGTCCGGGATCTTGCTGAGACAACCCCCCTCACCTTTACCACCCCGTCCTACCCCCCACAGTCTTCCTTACAACACACACAATACAGGATGAAAAACAAACTCAGTGTTGAATCAGCGATAACTTTGCATCGCTTTCTTGCGTGTATCAGTTTATTTTCATGTTTTGTAGTGACAGTCCCCTTGCACCGGGGCCAAGTGGGGCAGTGAGTTTACGTAAGTGGTACGTAACCAATTTCTATGAACATTTGGAGAGGGCTAGCACGCGGGCAAAGGAAGAAGCTGTCTAATGTTGGTGCGGATCGAACAATTTCCGGCGTTACAGTCTGCTTGCATCGGGGCCAGGTGGGGCAGTGGCCCGCCAGATGGATCTGTGGTGAAATGTATGGGATTTAGCGTTTTTTTCAAAGGTGCACTGCTGCTACCTAGAGGACTGGTATGCCCATATACAAGATGCCAAGGACTGTCTGAAGTCTAATTTGGGTCAATCTATTGACTTAATAATATCTTCACTTTTTGTTGTTCCATTCCACTTCCATCGGGGCCAAGTGGGGCAGTGACCCAACATAAGCGCTACATAACCACTTTTTATGAAGCTTTGCAGAGAGCTGGCGCATCAAGAAAGAAACTGCTCAATTTTGGTCCAGGAACTTACACTCCGCTTGCATTAGGGCCAAGTGGGGCAGTGACCCACCAGATGAATCTGTGGTGACATATGCTTGTTGGGTGCAGCATTTAGTATATTATTCATGCACATTATAGTGTTGATATACTGTATATCGCAATTATTATTATTTTACTTTTATCTGCCAAGCAGGAACGAGCAAAGTTGCAGTCTGCTTGCATTGAGGCAAAGAGGGGCAATGACCCACCAGATCCAACAGACGGAGCAGTGGTGAAATAGGTCTAACCTTGTGCCAATCTACAACCCCAATTCCAATGAAGTTGGGACATTGTGTTAAACATAAATAAAAACAGAATACAATGATTTGCAAATCATGTTAAACCTATATTTAATTGAATGCACTACAAATAATTATAAAATAATATAAAATATAAATATAAAATAATAATATTTAATGTTCAATGCTGAAAGGTACATACAGCTTTTGGAGAAACATATGCTGCCATCCAAGCAACGTCTTTTTCATGGACGCTCCTGCTTATTTCAGCAAGACAATGCCAAACCACATTCTGCACGTGTTATAACAGCTTGGCTTCGTAGTAAAAGAGTGCGGGTACTCCCATTGAAAATGTGTGGCGCATTATGAAGCGTAAAATACGACAACGGAGACCCCGGACTGTTGAACAGCTGAAGCTGTACATCGAGCAAGAATGGGAAATAATTCCACCTACAAAGCTTCAACAATTAGTGTCCTCAGTTCCCAAACGTTTATTGAATGTGGTTACAAGAAAAGGTGATGTAACACAGTGGTAAACATGACCCTGGCCCAGCTTTTTTGGAACGTGTTGCAGCCATAAAATTAAGTTAATGATTATTTGCTAAAAACAATAAAGTTGATCAGTTTGAACATTAAATATATTTTCTTTGTAGTGTATTCAATTAAATATAGGTTGAACATGATTTGCAAAGCATTGTATTCTGTTTTTATTAATGTTTAACACAACGTCCCAATTTCATTGGAATTGGGGTTGTACTAACTATTATTTCTACCATTCCCATGTCGAGAGTGGGCATTATTTCCCATTCCCAGCAGTCAGGCTTCATCCCACTGAGCCCATGTCCCGGGGTGAGGAATTAGGAACGTTTTGCTTGGCACGGTCTCCTTCTCTCTTGCCGAGAAGAGAATATCCAAACGGAGGATGTTTGAGGGCGCACCAAAGACAACACAAACGCCACCGCGGCTGACAGGAAACACATCCGCGGGGCTCTGCGACATCAGCATGTAGACCGCAACGGCGGCATTTGCAAGCAGTGTGGCAACAGCCAATCAGGCTCCAGAAAAAAAAAAAAATTTGCCCGCGACAACAGTATCACCGATCGGCACAAAATTGGGTGGACGTGCCTATCATACCACGATGCGCGAAAAAGTCTCAAGGACCCTTGCCCGAAATTGAACAGGAAGTCCACCATTTGGGGCGAGTTCCATGGCGCGTACTCTGACGAACTCCAACTATTGCTCTCATGATGACCAGGTTACATTCAATGTCTGGTTCTCATTTTGGGGCTTTAATTGGGGGATCCTGGAGCGGGGGGATGGGGTGGGGGGCAATGTCACGATCAATGTTTTCTCCAAGAGCGTAGTGGGACGGCCGCCCGCCTCATGTTACTTCATAAAAACTCACTTGGCGCGTACTCATGGTTCAAAAAGGGAGGTCCGTGTATACGCACACACACACACGCACACACGCGTATATGCTGACAAGAAACACAGCTGGCACACCACGACGGGGTCACTTGCAATGAAGTGTTTACAACGGGGAGTCGGCGGCTTCGACGCGAGGCCCCTCACGGAGAACAGGAAGTCGGGACAACTCGTACGAGGAGGAAAAACAAAGAAAGAGAGAGAACTGAATGATACGCCTTTATTAGAACTTTACATAGATTTACCCCTCCTATATGTGCAATATGAGAAGTGTGTTATTTGAGGGTGTGTGCTAAGGTGCACGGGCAGGGCACAACTAAAAGTAGCTGTAATTATGAGGCAGGGGTGTGTGAGTGTGTGTGTGTGTGTGTGTGTGCAAACTCAAGGTTCAAGACGCTATTATTGCAGTGTGGCTGTAGACAATCCATCCATCTATGTGGTCGACCTTCATATGCTCCGCCACATACCAGACTATAAATACACATACTTTTGCAAGTTGACAGTACAGGTACATACCGTGCTCATTATTGCGGCAACTGAGGGCTTGTCGTTGCTAAGCTAAAGGGGATTATGGCGTGTACACACATCTTTTCATCGTTTGTGGCCATGGTGTTAAAAAAAGAAGAAAAGGGTGTGACGGCCTAATGCACTCCAGACACTCACAGCCTGTAAAAAGGCGGCATTTTTTCCCTTTATATACCTTTTTTGAACTGCACTGAAAATATTGGGTCGTCACATTCGTTTTGAAAATAAAAAAAGAGCCAAGTCAATTTATAATTTTTCAAATGAATACTGAAATGAAAAAAATCTCATAAAACAAATCACATGTTAAAGTAATTTGTATTAAGTACACTATTAAAATAAATATTAAAACTATTAATACAACAAAATTGCATTTTAATTAAGGTAATATTTATACTTAACTATAATACTTTTAAAATGAAAAAAAATATTGCGTAATATAATACAGAAAGTAACTTATGAGTACTAATAGGAACACTTAAATTTTTAAAATATTTTTAGAATAATGGAATAATTTTACATAAATATAACTTTAATTATTATAACTAAATTATAAAATAAAAATAAAATGAACAATACATAATTACAACTTGATAAATGGATGGTTGGATGGATACACCGTTCTATTAGGAATAAAATACTGAATTGCATTTTGATTATAGATTATTTTTACTATTAAATATGATAATACTTTTTAAATGAAATGACAAAAGAATTTGATTTCATCTTAATCAGTCAGTTTTAAATATTTGTTTTCATTGTAATTAATAAACAAATAACTACAAACATTCTGATGTACTTTTTATTAACGTTAAAATAAAAATAAAATGAACAAGAAATATAATTTTAAATAATTTAGGATTGATACTTTTTTATTTAAAAACATTCTAATTAGTATAAAATAAAATATATTTTAATTCAATACTTTTATCATCAAATATAAAAAGCATTTGAAATTAAACAAACATCTATACCAAAATAAATGTTTTACTTGTTAATCTGTCATTTTTTCAGTACTTATAATAGCACTTTAAAAAAAAACAGGAATAATTAATTACACATATTTTAATTTGTGCACTGTTTCAGATAATAAATGTTTATTTTCTTAATAATAAATCAATTCAAACTTTAATTCATGTAAACCTAGTCATATATTGTAATTAAAATATCATCCATTTTCTTCACCCCTTATCCTCACTAGGGTTGCGGGCGTGCTGGAGCCTTTCCCAGCTATCTTCGGGTGTTAAAATATCACATCATATTATTACAATTAATATTAAAATATTTTTTACAATTTTTTTTGCTTCATAGGACAGTTACTCGCTTGACCTAAAAGCTACCTAAACAAAACATTGGGGGATGTTGTTAAAATACTTATACACCATAATTGTGACTCTTAGTTGTGGATGCACATCTTCACCCATTAAAGTGAATGCGGATTCATGTCCGTACCTGTACTTGGTAAATGTGGTCAAATGAACAGGAAGTGTCTCACCTGTGAGTTTTTGCATCAAGGGGCTGAGTGTCGTCTCTCTGGTGATGGCCAACGTGAGCGCTCCGATCAGCTCCCTCTCCAGCTTCACCTGCGGCCGGACGTCCTCCCGTGTCGCCGGCTGGGCCTCGTCGGCCAGCGAGTACAAGTAGACAAGCAGCAGGATCAGCTCGTCGGGCCCGCACTCGTCCTCCGCGAAGCCGGCGCCGCCGTCCTGGCCTCCGCGGGGCTTCGTCAAGGGCAGCAGCTGACTCAGCACCGCATGGAAGTCGGAGTCTCCGAGGGCCTGATGCCAGCACACGCATACACGTTAATGTTGTGATGACCATATGAAAATCACTCAGTCGAGCGCAGAGCACCACCAAGGCCGAACTTAATTATGCCACTGATAATACCTCCAAAAGTTGGGAAATTACTGTATAGTCTTGATATTGTGACATTTTACAACCTAAAGTTATGGATTAGCTAATGTGAGTGGCTCAGGTCAAAATATCAGACATTAATCAAACGAGAGCAAAAGCGAGATTCTATGAAAATAAAAAATACAAAATAAAAAAATGTAGTAAAAATTCAGCAATGAGCACAATATTTGAGGAAAATATATAAATAAATAAAATATATAATAATAAATAAATATACACATTAAACCATAAAGATTGGGGAAATAATAAAATCCAAATAGGTGAAAAAAAACAGTATTGGATGAAAAATGGACAAAAACAATTAGAAAAATATTGGTAAAGATACAATCATTGGAAAATGATACAAAGTTTTAGACAAAACTACAATAATATTACATTTAAAAATATAGAAAATATTGAATGACAAATAGAAAAAAATATTGGATGAAAATAGAAAAATATGAACAAAAATATTAGGGTGAAAATAGAAAACTATTGGACAAAAAAAACAGAATAAAACACAAAACAGGCAAAAATACTATGATGCTGGATGAAAAATATGCACTCCTACACACAGAAAAGAAGAAAAAAATATTAGGAGGAAAATTTTTTAAATATTAGGTGAAAAAAGAAATTAGATTTTAAAAAAAGACAGCATTTTTAAGATAACACAAATTGTTAGACAAACTTTAAATATTGGATGATAGACACAAATAATTAAATAAAAACAAAAGAATTACGCCCAAAATATGAGAAAACAACGATAATTAGACCAAAATTCAATATCAGATGAAAAATAGAGAAATATTAAACAAAAATATACAATAATATATATGGCATCTTCGTCATGTATTTTATTAGATTTGCCTTAAAGCATTTCATCCTAATTCTGAGCAGTATGGTACTTCACGCGTCCACTTAATGTTCTTACAAAGCATGTTTTCTTTTTACAAGAATAAGAGAGTAGCAATGTAACTTTCTTTTGAGGGGGAGGCTTCACAAAATGTAAACAATAGGCTTTCACCATAAAGGCCACACTACTCTTAAATTTAGGCTAAACAATGCGTATTCAGTGCAAAATACAGTGTGTCAAGCCACTGAGGTGACACATCATTCATTCTCGTTGTGCTGGCTTTGTAGGGCCACTGAACAAACTCCACCCAGTGCCAACATTTCAGGGCAGTGTTTCAGACCAGCGATCTGATTTTTGGGAGGCGAGAACTTGAATTTGTCCTAAACACGTGCAGCCGGAGCCAGAGTCCAGTGTGCCGTACTGTAGATCACCAGACTGTTTATAAAAGGCTGAGCGCTCGCACAACAAGGATGAGCTCATAGGAATGGGAACACAAAAGGGTGTGGATGTGAGGCAAGAAAGAACTGAAACAAACAAGAAGCACAAAAAAAAAAAAAAAAAAAAAAAAAGCTGGTATTGACCATCTTTTTGTAAACAACAAAAAGCTATTGATGCAGCAAGCATGCTTGTCACTTGTGAGCAAACGTTACTCTGTATGTGTGTCATGTTTTAATGATTTGCTACGCTGGAGTCGGTATTGGCCAACTTTTTGTATTCAAAGGTTGCTTGTCTTGCTTGTCTATTGTGATCAAAAGGTGGAGTGTTTCATGTGCGTTATGTTTAAATGTTTTATGTTACAATAGTTGGGAATTCTCAGCCGGAGTCAGTATAGACCATCTTTTTGTAAGCGAAGGACTTTTCAATTGTGATCAAATGGTAAAGTGTTTCATGTGTGTTATCTCTTAAATGACATTAGCGGTGGATTCGTAGCCGGAGTCAGGAATGAGGTGTCTGACTGAGATGAAATGCGCGTTGAGCCAAAGAGGAAAGACTCAGTGATGGAGGGAGGCCAAAGCCCGACTGCGTGACCCTCATGAAGAGAAGTCACATGACTGCCAGTTGAGCAAGCCAACTCATCGTTTCCAAGGTAAGCTCTCCGCATTGCAACATGCCTCACCTCTCCAAGATGGACGCCAACGATGGGGGAATTTCCAGTGAGTCAGACAACGGGGGTGGGGGTGGGTGGGGGCGGTGGAAGTACTATGAAATGCTACATTGGTTCAAAACATTATTCTGACCTTTTTTTTCAAGGCCCTGAAGTAGAATTGCACAAAAACGTCATAGGCCGCACCTGTCACGTGAGACTTTGGCAAATCTCGAGAGACTTAGGCAAACACACGGTGATCTTCCATTTGCACAGTCGTTCCCCGCAACATTAAAGTAACTTTTCATACTGTGCTTAATTTCTTTTTCCACACTTAAACGACAGTTCAGAATGCAACTTCAAACACGGCCTCTTCAGTTAATAAAGATTTTAGAATGGCGACAGTGGAGTGACAAAGAGCAGGAAGAGAAGCTGTACGAGGAACCTTCCAGCGTCATTCATCAGCCAACACTCCAAGCTCCATCCAAAGTGTTACTTCCTGAATACTCCAAATATTTAATGTGCGCTCCACATTTGACAAATCGCCCCGTTCCAGTTCATAAGGACGCAACGTGTGCTCCTCGACACAAAGCTGTACAAAGGTTACGGCGTTTTCTTATTCTTGCTAGCATGCGCGCACTGATATACCTAAGCCTGTAATCACTTTTAAATAGCCATTTATTCATCCATCCATGTTCTATAGCGCTTGCCCTCATTAGCGTGGCAAGGAAGCTGGAGCCGATCCCGGCTGACTTTGTGGGGCGAGAGAAATGGCATACACCCTGGACTGGTAGCCAGCCAATCGTCGGGGCACATATAGACAAAGGAACATTCATACCCGGGGGCAACTTACAGTTTTCATTTAATATCATAAATGGATCCAGTAATAAGATGGAAATGGTAAAATCTAAAATAAATCTACTTTTTTTTGTCAAATACTGCAAAAAAAAAAAATTAATACAACTATAATGTGTAATGAAAATACATTGATAGGATGCAATAATACAAATTATTAATACAAATAAAAGGAAACAAAAATGTAATGAAAAATCTGTGACAAAATTAACAGCGTAATAATGTGAGATATAAATAGAATTTTAAAATGTAAAAACATTGTGAAAATAATTGCCAGAATGAATTGTGATAATATACACATTAAACATAAAACATTTGATGAAAACAATAATACTTAATGCGAAAAAAAAAAACAACATTATGTGTTTTCTGAAAATTGTGTTTTTTCTTTGTCTGTGCAGATTCTCAATCATCCAGGTCATGGCATCAGCAAAGGTTAAATCGAGGCAACTGGACTCTTCTTGTTTGTTGAATTTGTTGTTTTTTTCCCCTTCTTGTTTTCCAGAAACAAACACTATTGACAGTATTAGAATGAACCTTAAAAAAAAAAAAAAAGCATCACTCTGGAATTGGAGCACACAAAAGGTCATTTTTTATATAATAAATAGAAGACCACATCTCTCTCAATTTGTCGGTTCGGTCTGATCAATGCACACCCTCATTCTGCCGTCTGTTACGTGTCCACTTTGGACTGTGTCATATTTTCGAACATGGGCCGTCACTGGCTCTCTTCAGCAGCTCTATAAAAGCTGCTGTCAGCGCGGCCTGCCGTGATGGCGCCACGGCAGGAAATTGGAGGCCTTTGGTAGAGAGAAGCCAGCTTGAAAACCGGAGAAGCCGACCTCTTTCCAGCACAGCAAAAATGAAGCAAAAATCAACACGCACTTCAGGACATTGAAGGTGTGCTGCTGGGAAGGCGTTGAAACAGTGGCGCTAACCATGATACTTTGGATAGCACAAGTCAGGCTTTCAGACAATGTTTGCTTTTTACACTGGGGCCAGTTGGGTGTTCGGTTCGCCAGTTTTGCGGATGATATACCAGGAAGACTAAAGTATTAGGACATGTGGCCATAACAAAAAGTTACAATGGACACTGGGAACAGAAAAGGGCCCATGGCGAACGCTCAAAATGATCATGTATTGTACATGTATTCATTTCTAAAATGATGTGTTTGGTTTGAATTCTATAAAAGTGGGTTGCCACTTAATGAGTATTCAACCGATTGTTTTGAATAGGCTTTTACAGTGTACTTATTTAGTGTAATGCCCTCGCATGTGGTAAAAGAGAGCTACAGTCGCTGGTGCAGTCGTTTATTGAATGCGGTAAGAACAAGACAAGACAAAACACACACAAGCGGGAGTGGCTGTCGGCCACAGCTCACAACAAGACACTTACAGGTCCCGCCTCTTAAAGACACACAGACAGTACAATATTAAATATACATTCTGTGCTTGCAGTTGTTTTTTTTTGGGTGTTAAAATACAATTACACTCTGTAAAAAGTGCGCTTTAATAAGTCTAAATGTGTTTTAAGTATGTGCGGGGTAAACATTTTAAAACCATTGTTTCTTTTAAATGGGTCTCTGTATATTGCGGATTTTCACCAATTGCGGTTAGGCCTGGGCCGTATCCCCACGATAAACGGGTTACTCATCTAAACTCGAACAGTCTTCACCTAGCCTACGTTAACGAAAGCCTTCATTATATCCTCATAGCAACTCTTTCAAAAAAACAAAAAAAACAACGACAACGTACTGTATTTTAATTGCAGTTGATACGGAGCTATTGCCTCATTCCTGTAATAACAGGCATTATGTACTATTATAAATTCAACCATTACTGCTGCTATGCTGTAATGGGACCATTACACGTAATTATAGAAAAACAACAAACAATGCTAAAACTGGAACACGAAATTACTCAAACACAGCCGTTACTTGAAAATAACATTGGATGCCAAGTGTGAATGTCCAAACTTTTTTGTTTCAGATAGCTTGTCAGAGATTTTATCAAGCTGCCTCATTGGCTCCTTGCACCAATCATAATCACCCGTCCGCATGGGGTTTTTGTTTTAAACGTGCGCGCGGCTGATTGACCGACCACCGTTTGACCGTTCTTACCATACCGGGGTCCATCAAGGCTCAGCGTGGCCCAATCAGAGCAGGGCAAAAAAACAAAAAACAAGAAACCCTCCCCCCAGACAGGAAACCAGCTCCAGCTGCAACCCCTGGAGGAAGGTAAGCGTTTCACATGCAGCGCTAACTACAAGCAGGCCTCGCATGCCGCCTTCACAATGAACCATTTTTTTCTGGCAGGCGGGGGGGGGGGGGGGCATTTTCGAGAAGGTGGGTCGGTTGGTTCGGCTTGTCCGTCAACGCCAAAATGCTAAATTGCATTCTTTGACAAGCACTCTGCGAAGCACTTTATCGCAGATATGTAATCATATCCGCCTATCTGGAAGCCATACATGAGACCTCGAGAGACAGGCCGTAAATCTCGATGTCGGACTCAATCGTGAACAGCAGGGCTGCCGTTTTGCTCGACAAAACAAACGTGTCCTCACCCTGACACGTGACACGAGAGTCATGGTCGTCACCAGACGTGGCAAAAGCGCTCACGCTCTGTACTTAAGTCGAAGTACAGATACAAGTGACAAAAAAAGACTCTGGTTAAAGAAAAAGTACTGCTTCAACTCCGAAATGTACTTCAAGCACACAAGTAAAATTGAAGTTATGCTGTCATTTAATGAGGTGGCATACTGAACTTCCAGTGACCAGTATGAGTGTGACAACACCAATTCAATGCAACTGCTCCCCATTCACACCTGAAACAAGTCACATGACACCGGGCAGGTATATTGGCTAATGGGGCCCAATTTCGAGTGTTTCACTAAGGGGTGTATTTACTTTTTGTTGCCTTTAATTTAGACATTAATAGCTTGTATGTTGAGTTATCTTGAAGTGACACTACATTTACACTGTTGTACAAGTGTACACTGTCATTTTTACTTGTCACATGAAAGGATATGAAAATATATATACACATAAATGAGCGTGTAGTCGCTTTTATGAGATAATGCAAACAATACCCGCACAACAGGGAAAAAAAAACTTATTCTGCACTTTAATGCTCGCAAAACATATTCCCGTACCTTTCCAAATGTTGTGACCTGCCTAACAAAAAAAAACCAAATTAAAAAACCAAAACAAAAAAGCTAAATTTGCTCATGATAAAATAAAAAAAAACTCAAAATAAAAAAACAAACAAAAAAAAAAAAAATAAAACTTACTTTTTTTATTTTAGATGAGACTGAATTTCTGAATGCCAGAAGCTGGTGGTTTTGAGGTTGGCAGAAGACAGTTCGCCATGAATTATTTTTGTAGCCGATATCATGGAACGATTCGCTTGGATGGACGCTTCCCCATGGATGGGGAATATCTTGCTTCTCTGAATCTGCTGCATTGTTGTCCTTAATGCTTCCACCCCCCCGCCTACAACTTTTAAATCCTCAAGATCTGAAATCAATCAATAAAGATCTCACCGGCGGTTGAATTTACTGTAGATCTTTCCCCCGTGATGTCATCATTTGTAGATATCGGAAAAAGTAACAAGCGTGTTTCGATAAAGTAAGGAGCAGAAAGTACAGATACTTGTTTTCCAATTTAGAGAGTAAAAGTAAAAAGTCCAGGAAAAAAAAAAGCTCAAGTGAAGTACAGATGCTTGAAAAATCTACTTAAGTATAATTGCTGCCCATCACTGGTCACCATCATCAGCAACGTCATGATCATCGCGGTCGTTACCTGCCGCATTGACATTGATGAATTCGACAGTAGGGAGCTGCCGTTCCATAAAAAGACGATTTTCTTCCGAAAGTGGAGCGCGAACGGAAACATAACGTTTACTTTACGGCTATGAAAATCCAGTGATGGACAACATCCCCGTGCAGGCCACGGCGGAAATGTGTGATTTTAAACAGAAAGACTGCAAGTTATAAATCTGTGCAGAATTCCAAATATCAACAGTGGAAGACCAAAGATTAAACACATGCTAACATGTGAGTGTCAGCACAAATGTTTTAGACATTCGCCCGTGAGAACTGTTCCTTTGCAGCTCACATGGTTAAAAATAAATAAATAAATAAATAAATAAATAAAAGACCAAAGATTTAGAAGAGACAAATTAGGCATTTTCCGGCATCATAACACAGTTAAAAATTATTGTTTCTTCAGTTATTTGTTAATTTTTAGTGCCTGGTACAACTAAAGGTACATTTGTTTGGACAAATCTATACATTTTCCACGGTTTTCCCGATAACAATCAAAATGACTGGGAATGCAATTAAGTCTAAGCAAGTCAAATAGGAAATAAACTATTATGAAATCAGCTGTATTTTGTCATGTTCATTGTATTCTTGAAATAATATACCTTTAGGGGTACCAGGCTTAAACTGAACAAGAAATCGAAGAAACAAGAGTGGTCTAAACATTTTTTTCCATGACTATATGGCTGTGATATGCTTTCGTCAAAACACCCCAAGAATTAAAGCGCGCTTTTAACCTTTTTCGTTATCGTTACCATGACAACCAGGGTGGAAATTAGTGTCGCACGAGGTGAGAGGCTCAAAAGCAAAAAAGCGAGCCCCCAGCCCCATCAAGACAATAAAATCAGGGCTTTTACTTTCACTTCATCACCACGCTAATTATGCTTGTCAATTAATGTAACGCAGTGATTCTCAAAATGTAGTAGCACGTGGGCTCCCTCTAGTGGTACACAACAGAATCACTAATTTAAATATTCAAACTGCGTGTCAGTGGTTCAAAAATGTTTTTTTTTTTTTTTGTTTTTTTTTTTTAAATCCAGCTCCGAACAGTTCAGTTGTATTTAACTTTTAAGGACAATACTTCTGGTTTGCCTTTTGAGATCTAGTAAAGTACAAGTCATATTTCACTTTTGTGCACAACGCATTTTAATTGAATCTTAATTGAATCATTATTTAAGAAGTATTTTTGTAATGATTTTCCTATATTTAAGTGGCCTGTTAATTTTCAAACTGCATAACGTTACTGTCTTACAATAACATCCAATTTAAATTTTAAGGTATTTCTTTTATTTATTCAATATTTCAGTGTTGATCATGTTGGTGGTATTTGGAGAGCTAAGTATTTTTGTAGGTGGTGGCCACTTCAGAAGCTAATGCTAATGTGTGCTATCACTGATGGAGGGAAAAGGGTTTCCATCCTAATTCACATTTAAAAAAAAAAAAAAAAAAAGACAAAACCTGTGAAATTGTGAAAAGCACATAAAACTAAGGTGACCTCTTGCTACGGCTGTGTCTGTGTGTAAAGTCCGACATAAATCTCCTTTAATGGAGGCCTGACCCGCCACACAGAGTGGGAGCTCACTCTGTTTTGTTTCTGATCGCAGCATGCTAACATGTTAACAAATCAAAAAGGAGCAGACTGCACATGACCGGAGATACACTGGAACGTTCTCACCCTGCACTTTCCTCACTTCTGTGTACGATAGTTACTGTATAATTTAGAAGCCACTCACAGACACAAACAGCGGTCACTGTGGCGGGAACATCTGCTTGGCACACGACCCCCCCCCCCCCCCCCCCCCCCCATATATTACGTAGCAACATGGATGCACACAACGCTAGCTGGGTTTACATGGAGCCTTGTAGTCCGACTATAATTGGTTTAGAAGACCAAACCAAATGAAAATGCTCCATATATACCTCAATTGTAATAAGCAAGCTGACGCCGAATGGAATATTCCTTTTGCCAAACCGATCAGAAGGAAGTTTTCATCATGTAAACAGCGAATCGTAATGATGTCTGGCTGCGCATGCTCTGTCTTGACGTAAATAAAAACAATCGCGGATACTGCACTAAATAGACGACTGACCTCCATCTTGATAAAACACGTGACGCTTACACCAATCTGCGCATGTCACGTCTTAATACGGCTATTTTCGATTAAATGTAGTGGCCCGTGTAAACGCCAGATCGGAATAGATCACCTCGCATGTTAACAGGGGACCAGAGATCTTCGGTCGGAATGACAAAAAAGTCTGGATATGAACCCGCCTATTGTGGAGCGACTACAGTTTACTGGAACGCCGTTTCCACATATTGTAATATTTAAAATACGCAGTAAGACTCCACACTTGAAATCATCTGAGAGACTGTTTCCGTGCTGCTGTTTTAGTTAGCAACAGAGTTAAAAAAAAAAAAAAAAAAAAGTTCACAGGTGAATAGCCCCTACAAACACCGATGATGGTTCCTTAATAGTGTGCCACCGAGTGCGTGAAAAATACCTGAAGTCGCCCATTTAAGCAAATCCCCAAATAGCAGTCCATCAAAGTTCACGCCCTGGAATTCACCCAAAATGATGACTTCAAGCAAAATGGTCGACTTCCTGTTTAATTTCAGACATGGGTCCTTGAGACTTTGTCATATGTTCCGTTATGATAAACATGTCCACCTAATTTCGTGTCAATCGGGGTAACTGGTGTAAGGGGCTGATGTTTTATTTTGTTTCCAACTTTCAAGACCCGTTCATGTATTTTCACCAGAATACATACACTTGCAAAAATGTAGTTTTGAGGCACGTTAGGCAACCCCGAAAAAGGCATATAATTTGTCGGAAAAATCATAATAAACACAGAAAGTCTTCGCATCACGAACCCAACGGAAGGGTGCTAAAAAGTGGTACCCTGCACAACTTTTGACAATGGAAACCCCTCATGGGAAAACACATGGTCACCAACCGCAGCTCTTTTGCTCGACTCCGTCGCTACGAAGAAAGACAGCGTACTTATATTGCGGTACTTAATGAGCCTATGGATTTGCCGCGTAGGGCTGCGACACATTACGGCGCCCCTCCCCTTCCCACGCACACTGCGAGAATCTGTACGGCTCATCAGTAAACAAGCAGCCAGGACAGATACATGCCATCCTCTAATTGACTCAGGAGGCTCCAGCGTGGGGGAAAACATCCTGACTCGGTAAACACACGCTTGATTACAATAAACACACCAAAAAGAGACCATGCAACACTGTAAACTTTATTTTATTATCATTTTTTTATTTTTTATTTCTTCAAGCATGAGATGAGGTCGAAACAATACGCTGGATTTACAGTATACTGCAGATCCATGTGACCAATTTCAATTTAATGCCTTTATATGATTATTATACTTTTTTGTTACTATTTCTGGGGTTGGCAAATGTTTTTGCACAAGGGTCACATTTGATTTGTAAAAGGGTAAGATGAGGTAAAAATAAATAAGTAAACAAATCAATAAAAAGCGTGTATGTAAAGAAAAATTAATGTACAAATATATAGAATTGTTTGTTTTATAACAAAATTATCTTTAACTCTCATTTTTTGTAATGATCGAGAATTCAAAGAATAATAATTAATTAACCAATTATGTAATAAAATGAATACTAAATATAGTGTTCTAATTGTTTATTATACTAATATTTTTCATTTCATAATTTACAATACATCACTTAACAATGACTTTGTGAACGCTCACTACATTGCGGCTTGGAGTTTGGAATTTTGAGTATCGCTGTATGCTCTGTACGTGTTGCTCCTCCGTTTGTGTTAAAAGAGCAGTTGTTTGAAAGTTAATAATTACTGTAGGATCTATACTAGCCCATCTATGGCATTTGGCATTACATGTCAGAATTAAATTAGCGGACTATCCTTACGTAAAATGCGATGAGTTGGTTGAAAATATTGGTGTTTAAATATGCAATGTTTGCCTTTTGCTTTATGTGTGAGTTTGACGGCAAACCTTCAACTTGAAGTGACAAATAAACAGCTTGAAGCAAGCCCACTTTGCCTCTTATCTGGAGAACTGCGAGTACGAGAGAATCTTCTTTTCGTGTCCTCAAACTAATGATTTCTTGACAGCGAGAGAGTAAGAGCAGGCGCTAAAGAGTACTTTATAATATTTTGCTTATTCAATGATGGACACACCTCCAAAGTGGTGTAATTAGACGGTATTTAACAGTCTATCTTTTTGCAATAGTTAAGATTTACAGCGGGTGTTTTTCAGTGTTTTTATTTGTGCTGTTTGGACAGACCCCAATGTATTTTGATGAACTGTGCATCTGTGTATCGGATTTTTATGCATATTTGGAGGAGGTCTGACTCTGATCTGAAGATATCCGATTCCATGCTTCTATTCCCACCCATATTTACGCTTCCATTACGCATATATCCCAAATGTGCCACTTGAGAGCCAAACAATTGGAAGTATATCCCTTCAACCATGCAACGTAAATCCAGTCTATGCGTTCTTTTCATGTGCATGCTTCATTAACAATTGTGTATTTTGAGAGATTAAATGAGTCTGTTTCTGACTCGCATATGGAAAGCAGAAGGAGAAGGGCGGGGTAACTAAAAGTAGGCTGAAAGTGGGTGGGTGGGGGGGGGGGGAATAACGAGAAGGCAATTCGGAGTGATTTTATTCTCCCGAACATGACACATATGTGCAAGAGGAGTTTTTATTTTTATTTTTTTATTTCTTTTTTAAGACAACCCATTCAAACATTAGGGGGCAGTGTTACACCACGTCAAAGCCCACCAGAGTCCACAGAGCTCTGTAGTAGTTTCCCCTCCAAAACAAACGGCTTTCGGAGCGTTTCAGCCCATTAGCTGTACCTTAGGTGCGTCCCAGCTGTGTCGTTAGGCATTCTACAGTGCTGAGATCAGCAGGCGTTTGGAACCGGGCACTCGTCACCATCTACGTTCGTTTAATTGCAACAAAATGGAGGTAACGTGCACATCTGGTTGAAATCAACAGGGGTGTGAAAGCCTCAGCAAGGACCAGTGGTTGGAGGTAACCTAGTAGAAACACTTTGTTACGATTGACCAAGTTATCAAAACAGGTCGAGGTAGGTAGATAATTGACAGTAAAAATTCCTTCTTTTTCATTTTTACTTTGGAACTCAGGCTCGTTTTAGAGTCTGTACTTTTTTTTTTTTTTAACTTTTATTAACGTAAAGGAGTTGAATCAGTAACCCCCCCCCCCGGACACTGCACGATGTGCTTGGAACCCGATTGGACCGCATTAACGGCCCCAAAAAATGACAACTGGTAACTCACACCTGCACGTTGAAAAAAATAAAAAATAAAATAAAATGTGATACTTCATATACTGTAAAACACTAATTTTGTATGAATAACCCTCTCTACCCTCTTCAACATAGTTCCTTGGCAACATGATGCCACAAGATGGCGGCAAAGCACTACTTTTGCATAAATGAAGCTTTTCAACTCTCTTCAACATAGTTCCTTGCCACCAAAGCACTACTTCCGCCTAAATGAAGCTCCTCAACTCTCTTCAACATAGTCTTTTGGCACCAAGATGCCACATGATGGCGGCAAAGCACTCATTTTGTCTCAATGAAGTTCTGACTCACTTCAACATTGTTCCTTGGTGCCAAGATGCCAACAGACGGTTCCCAAGTAATACTTTTATTGTTTTGTCTTTTCGCTTTCTAAACAAGCATCTGTATTTCAACTTAACGACAAACTATGAGTATATTTGTCACCTTTGGCGAGGACGCAGCTGTGTTTACTTTGTTTCCATACGACTTATTCTGTGTGTATACACCCCGTATCAATTATCCCGACCTCTGTCACCGGCAGAGACTAATATGTCGCCTACACACAGCTGAGTTTCACCCAAACATTTAGAAAACTTAATGCGCAAACGCATTTAAGGAAAAAAATTTTTTTTAAATCTGGCTGGAGTACACACCTGGGGGAAAATAAATTTTGCGAACAGCGCCAAAAACCACAGGAATGTTCAAAAACTAAACAAAACGAGGACAGAAAGGGGGAAAGTAATCAAGTTTGGAATGATGGGAAGAAGAATTAAGATGGTATCGCTGCTGATGTGTGTCCTGTGACTCAGAGAGATGTTCTATTACAAGTCAATTACGATCAATTAAGATTATTTACTGTCTGAGACTGAGCTAACAAGCCGGGCATCCATGTCAACATTGAACGGACGATACGATCCCAAAACAAATTATTAAGTCGTACAGTTAAGTGTTATCCAGCATTCAAAACAGCTTCAATCTTTTCTTTAAAGGAAAGTGCAACATCAATAGTGTGTCTTCTATTTAGGAAAGTGTAGTATCAATTGTTTGTCTTCTGAGGAGAGTGCAACATCAATAGTTTATTATTATCATTATTTTTCAGGAAAGTGCAACAATGGTTGCTAGAGGCGGGCTAGAGCTGGTTTTGGTACTTTTAGACAAGACAGACAAGACTCCTCAACCGCGCCGCCGAGGAAGCACAAAAAACGGGTCTGGTAACATTCGGACACCACATTTCAAATCAATCTGACAGTCGGTATCTAGGTCAAACGTAGCGCCACCATCTGACCATGTGCGGGCCTGTTATTCATTCCCCGGGTTCCTGTCCCGAGCTTGGTTTCCAGCTCATGGCAATGCGATCCGCGGCGGAAGACAAACAATGACAATAAGCCAGGAAAAACACAATGGGACTCTGCAGCCGCGGGGCCCGACCAGCGCTTGTGAAAGCACGGACACATACATGTGCACACAATTAAATAAAGGCATTAATGAATACGCGTAGGCATAATAAACACTTGACGACTTATTTTCCCATCCTGGTTCCACACACACAAAAAGATAGCAAACGGTAGGAAATAATCAAAATTTGAAAAAATGAAATTACAATTTGTTTCCCACAGTATTCCCATAATTATTTGCCAGGGGACAGGTTTGACATTTTTTCCGAGCACAATTTCACACATGAATTCCCACCGTATGATGAAGTGTATCATGTCAACACGGCGGACTCTCCCTCGGCTCTTATAGGACTTAATATCGTCGACGTGGTGGCATTCCGTGCACACACAGCGGGCTTCTGTCACACTCACACGCCCACCAAAACATTGATGCCTGCACGCACACGCACACACAAAGATAGATGTGTTGCGCTTGTGTTTACTCGAGTGTCATGGGCCGAGTGGACACGACACGCAATGAAAGAGCGCACACACCCGCCGTAATCCTTCTGCAGCCCGCATGTCTGCACTTGTGCACTGCATGGATTATTAAAATGTTGAATTATCAAGGCCGTTAAGATAAGTCATATATTTTTTCACCAGGCTATTTTTAACCGTAGCTCTGCTGACGAATAGCATCTATGTGGCAGTGTTAGAACATTTTAAGCAATGGATATTTAAATGCAAATGGTGGGGCAACACGTATACAGACAACAGAGGCATATTTTCCTTATCCTCTGCAAAAAACGAATAATATTACTTCCGCTTACAGAGTCACAGTAGCTGTGAAACTATTCTTTGTTTGTGCCTGTGTGTATTATACTGCCCCCAGTGGCCATGTCACACATACCAGAAGGATCAACAATGAATGATACACAAACTGTTTGATTTGTTATATCTGTATAATTATGGTATTCTGTATGTCTTTATAAAGTACACAATTATAGAGTGCTATCTTATTAAATAACACTAACATTGTCTGGGGGGAGGCTGGAACAGATGAATGGCATTTCCATTCATTTCAACAGGGAAAGGATTTGCGATCGTGGTCAACCCATAAAGCCCCGCCTCTTAAAGGCACATAGATGTACGCAGACACTATTAAAGCCTTTTCACGCTGCACTTGATTTTCTTGGTGTTCCCCACGAGGCAGCGCGCAAGGACGACGCTGCCACGGTGCAAGCTTGCCCATACTTGGAAGTGCTTGCGTAGAAGCCAACCAGGATGTATTAGCGAGGCTTTTCCCGCTGGTTGGTCTCTTGCTGTTAGCACTCTGAAATCACTTCAACAGCCCTCTTCAACTGGATGCGCATTCTGATGTCACTGCAACGCCGCTCTCGAATTTAAATTTTTTATACGCCCACCTTGCTGAGCCGCGGTCTTCCAGACCTCCCGCTCACCCATCAGATATACAAGGAATGGGAATAAAAATAAAAAATAAAATAAAAAATCGACAGATGAATCAATTATTAAAATAATTGTCAGCTGCAGCCCTTGTTTAAAGCATGTAAGAATCTTTATCACATATTGTTACCTATTACAGGTGAATTACATTTCGCCTGTCATGAAATTGGGTTTAATTTGTAAACCTATTAGAGATGGCTGGAGACAAGCCGGGTGACAATTGCATGGATGGTTTTCCAATATGTGTGAAAAGAAAACACGCTCCTGTCATGTCGATAAAGGCTCAACACACACACACACGAACACACACACACACACACACAATGAGCTCGAACAATACAAACAACATCAAGCCAGGCTTCGGCTGCACAAACATTCCCAGAGTCGTAAGCCAGCCAGCTCAGCTAAACACACGATAGCGGGAGGGAACGACCAGGCCGACCTAATGCCCCAAATCCACCTCAACACATCCATCCTTCTGGTTGCGATTGTCCAACTTTTCCCCAGATTAATCGTCTACGCTCTTTCCTGTCTCTCGAACACAATGTCAGCGAAGTGAAGAAAAATGCAAATATGGAAATAAGCACATGCATCTCCAACACTGAGTCCGGTACCCATCTCAAATCACAGCAAACAATTCAATACACTCAGAATATGCGAGTAACTCATACAAAACAGTACGATTCCTCGATAGCTCAAAGGAACGCGTCATATCTACCTATTGTTCGTATCTACGATGCATGCGCTTGACCAGCTTACTTTCGGTTTCCGGTTTCTCTGCATTCTGGTTTTGACCCAGTCTTTTACGTCGCGTAAAAAGAAATACTTAAGTACAGATAACTGAAAAATGTAGTTGAGGTTTATGGGAACAGGTCTGTTGGTTCACTTCCTATGTTGCCATGACATACTCCTCTAAAAACTGGCATTTTCCTGACTAAATCGAAAATTTCTTCAACACACCATATAATGTCAAATAACTACAAAAGACAGTTTTACAAGTCCTGTAAGGCGAGAGGCGCTGATGCCTTGTTGGTCTGATCGTGTCAGCAAAGATGGATTGCGACACCAAATTCTGGGCAGGCAAAGCTCATTCCTCTCGTCTTCAGACTTTGTAATCCCTGGAGTCTAATGGATCACCTTCACTTCCTAGGACCACAGACTATACCAACCTAACACGCAGCCAGCATTATAAAATATAGCTTGGCAAAGCTAACTCACACTGGCTTCTATGAGGATGTACAAAGAGGAATATAAGCAGGGGGTGTACAATAGTGGTCAAAATAAATCAGGCTCATCACGCCAAGGGGCGAGTGGGTTGTTTGTGCACTTCAAAATTTGGCACATGAGTATTTTCTCAGAAAAGTCATCAGTTGAGAGCATTTGAATAGCAGTAAATTGTTGTTTGTCACTATTTAGAGAGGAGATTATTGTTCGTTTAGTTTTCACTACTCAGTTACATACAAAAGGGATGTGAAAGAACAATTGTTAACGTTTCGTTCCAGCATGATGAAGATTGGTGACAGTTATGTTCTGGGGCTGCTGTGCTACATCCGGCACAGTTGCAGGCCAAAATGAAATCTCAAGACTATCGAGGAACTTTGGAGCTAAACGTGCTGCCCAGTTTCAGAAAACTCTCAGCCTCAGATCATGGGTCCTCCACATTGTAAAGACCCAAGACATACAGAAAAGAAAACATAAAAAATGGCTACACTGAAGAGCCCTGATTGAAACCCTAGGTAGCTGACAAATGCAGTCTGGAGAAGATCCACTCCAAACCTAAGACAGCTGCAGTGTATTAAAAAAAAAGAAAGAGAATGACAACATACTGTACGCTCTGGGGCTGCTTTTTCCATCCTGCACAGGCTGTCTTGAATATGTGCAGGGTACAATGAAATCTCAAGACTATTAAGGTATTATGGAGCAGAATGCGCTGCTGCAATGTCAAAACGCTTGGTCTCAGCTGCCAGTGAACAGGATTAAGTCACTTTGGTTCTGGTTCTGGGGCTGCTTTGCTCCATACGGCAAAGATCGTCTTGAACCAATGCAAGGTACAATGAAAAGATTATTGAGGCATTCTGGAGCAAAATGTGCTGCCCAGTGTCAGAAACTTTGGTCTCAGCCTCAGCTCATTGGTCTTCCAACAGGATAAAGACCCAAACACATACAGAAGCTAAAAACATCCAAGGTTGGCTAAGAACAAAAAAACTGACTCTTCTGAAGAGCCCCTTCAAAAGTAATGCACACCCCCGATCATAACCATTCCCAATGTGAACCCATCCCTCTGCCTTTGCGGGGGGTTCATGTCCCAGGTGGCTGCTGTCATGCAACAAGTCAGCATCACTGACACTCCCTGACCTGTGTTCTAAATGAAGACTGTCAGGCTGCCATAGAGGCAACAACGCTGTTTGACGTGATGGATGATGTCTCGCGGTAAAGCCTCGGAACCTTCTCTCAATGCGTCTCTTCCATCATGTCCTGTCCTTCCTGAGCAGATGGTAAACGCATCGCTAATGCCTAGTCTGTCTGTTTGCCTAACACCTGATGCAGCGCAGACCCCCGGCCGCTAAACAACGCCTCGCGGACAGGGGTGGAAGGAGGCCCCTCTTCAAACAACACCATCGGCCAGCTGAGGAACGACATTGTCACCGTGTGCTTGAAAAGCGCCAAAGTGCAGCACTTAGCGTACAAATGCCACTTGTTAGAATAAGTCATTTTCACACTACTACTGTTTAAACTAGTCAGACAGGCAGCATTGTATTAAGCTGTCCTGGCTGGTACAGTAGTCGCTTAACTTGTGAATGCCCAAATTTACGAGTTTTTCTAGTTACAAGCTTGGTCGATTTTCAGATAGAAAATCAAAGAGATTGGTCGGGCTTCAGATACACTACCGCTCGATTGAGGTCAGAAAAAAAATGAAGCAATTCAGGTACTGTGATGCTCTCCCAAGGACAGCTTTCGTCGGCGATGCCGTTTTTTGAACGTGACAAACAGTCAAACACACAAATGCAAAATGAGAACCCTCGCAAGGAGCTGCTGTGGGCCACCACTCACATTCAGATACTCACACTGAACTTAAACCAACCAACCTGACTTCAGCTCCTGATGTCATTTCCGCCACGCCCCTTAAAGGCACACGTTTAATTTACTGTTTTTATAACATACAATGCTATTTTTATTTATAAAAAAAACAAACACAAAAGTGTGTATTTTCGGGAATTGAACAAATTCTAATTCATTTAAATTCATTATGAGCTTGCTCACGGAACGGATTAAACTCAAAAATCAAGGTACCATGATTTAAAAAAAAAAAACCACACATTTCAAATCCTAAAAACACAAGGTTAAAATTTATTAATTTAAATTATTTTCCATAGATACATATAAATACATGAAATGACGCAACCGTGACTAAATATCCTTGATTGGGTATTTGGAAAAGTAACAAGCATTTAATGGACAAATTTGAAATATTGATTAAAAACAACTATTCTACATGGAAAATACTAAGAATAGTTTTTTTTTCTAATCATATGTGTAGCAAATAGTAGAAAGAGTGAATCAACAGCACCTCTGCTCACAATTCATCAATAATTACTAAATAAGCCACATAAAATGGACAGAATTTTTGCCACTCGGTTAATCAATTAATTGATGATTATTATGAGGCAGCAAGGTGAAATAGTGAAGAACAGCAAGGCTCTGAGGTTTGCATCTCAGACTAAGTTCGGATAATTGAAGACTTATTTGCCCATACAGTCTCGGTAAATGTGAAAGGAAATGATTGTCTACATTGTCTACATGATTGTCTTTTGTGTCCCAGACGAAGCTTTTAATGCTTATCGTATGGGATAACAACTGTATCTATTTTTGTGCTAAGCCTTTACCTTCAGTCCCCTTGTGCTTCTTGGGACCCAAGAAGTTTCAACCTAACTTTATATACCCACAGTGTGCAGATGCAGTCACTGAAGGGCACTACCTGGGACTTCAGGTCAGGTCTGGAGTATCAAGCGAGGAATTTTCTCGATGTTTGCTCTATGAATCAGCAATCCGCATCATCGTTATGAGTCGAAGAGCTAATGACTAGACATCTTCAAAGGGATTTTTGGGGTGAGCGAGCCACTCCTCTTTCCTCTTCCCTTTCAGCTTGAACCATTAGGGTGCCTTATGAGTCTAAAAAGATGCCCCCAAGCTCTCTTCCAAGGTCTGGAAATGGTTGAATGTCTCTCGTATTTCGAGTTATTACTATGTTTCAGAAAAGTTTACTTAAGTCATTGTGATGTTTGAGATGACAACTGATCATGGGAAGTTCTTGTGGCTTGACCTGTTTTATCCATTAAGCAATTTATTTAACGGGGACATTTGATGGAAAATTTACTTTTTAATGGTTGTCTACAAATACAAAATCGCCGAACTGTGTATCAGACATGCTAACCACTAATTCAAAGTTTTTACTCACTAAAACCCTCTAGTCATGCAAACCGGGAGCCCAAATAACATTATTTTACGCATTTGTATTTAATAGAAATGGGGGACTTTTGTAAAGGGAGCCTGAGACCAATTTCGCTGATGTGAAAGTGCAGGCATCAAGCAAATATTCATAAGTGAATCTGCTAGCGAGGCCTAGCCATAGTTGCCAGAAAGGCTGCATTCGCTTAGCCCAATTACGACAAATGGAGACCAAATGCGCTCATGTCCGTAGATGAGAACGTATTTAAACGAGTAACACGTCCACAGGATCGCTTCCATGATGAACACGTGTACACCGAGCTCTGATTGGCCCGCAGAGGTCTGCTGATCAATTTCCACGGTCACGGTGCGCACCAGTTGGACCAAAAAACGCTAAGCCGATCCAGCTCACTGCACTACTTTTTCAATCCAACTCCTGTCTTTCTATCTGCTGATTTATATTTATAGTATTCATGTCGGGGACCTCATATGTCCTGCTTCTTCTTCTGGTCGCCTAATGTTGTTTGCTCGGTCCTATTGGGGACACATGTGGCTCTGTGCATTCGTGGACATTTAAGAATAGGGAATGAAAGTAACCCAAAACGAGCACAAACACTGAACGGCTAATAATGACCAGGAGGAGTGATGATATGCTCCCAAATCGCCATTTTCTCCATTGTTGTTTCTTCAAAAACAAGTTACTCCCCCTCGCTTTCATGATTTAACAGTCCTAGAGCAACACAGACTTTATTTACATGCCGTCTATTGTGTGTTCAACACAAACAGTAAAGCATGCGATTTTCTGTTGTTTGTTCAGTTTGGGTGGCCACAGGAGTTCATAGAAACTTTTAATCGGAGAGAAAATGAATGACTTTAAGAGCACAATAAATATGCGGACTCCTCATCCTCTCGTAAACAGAGCATGAAGACCATTTACAAGTGCCTGACAGTATACACATGTAATATAATGTAGAATCTAGCCTTCTGTAGTTGGAACGAACTGCCATCAAATACTATGCTAGAACAATGAAGAACATCCATCCATTAATTTTTTATAGTGCTTATCCTCATGTCTTCATCAGGATGCTCCACAGGTTCTAAATCGGGTTGGTGTCAGGCTATGATGGTGGCCACATTGAGCTTTTCTCTCTTTAGATACCATCCATCCATCCATGTAGCTATCTATCTATCTATCGATCGATCCATCCATCCATCTATCTATTTTTTATACTGCGTTTCCTTATTACAGTTAAGGTGAGCTAGAGCCTGTCCAAGTTGATTTTGGGGTAAGAGTCAGGGAATCCCCTGCAATGGTAGGCACTTAATTGCAGACAGTGACAAAAAAAAATAATAAAAATTGAGAACGCTACATCTGGAAAACTGGCACAAAAGTCCTCAGTTCATCAAGCAACTAAATGATCACGTAACCTTGTGTATTTTAAAAATATATATTCTTTCAATCTTAATGGTCATTTGTCCATTCAGCAATATGAGCTGCTTTGATTTTACACATTTGATCAATATTGTAGCCATATTGTTCACAACTGACGAAAGGTTCCACAATTTTCAGTTCTAAATCGTCAAATTTTTCTTCCCTTCTGATCACATTCAGCAAAGGCCCGACGTCTAAAAACGATTATCCTGAATGATTTTCGCGTGGTGTGGCGTGTGTTAAGGGTGATTTTTTTTCCCCTCTCCCCTATCTCCTGGATTACCTGTGGCACTGTGCTGCTTATCACAGGTCAGTCTTGGTATTACAGCAGAGATTTGGTTTGGGAGAAGAGACTGGCAATTATCAATGGAAAAATCGTTATCCATGTGGCGTGCTGCTCATCTTGAGTACACCACAGACACACAAACACACTTGCCGTTTTTTCATGTCATTTGTGGGGTTCTCTCACATTGACAACAGGTTAAGATGCAACGTATCCCAAAAGGCTAAAGGAAAAGTATAACACACCACCCAAATCAATGCACGAAGGACCTTTACAAAACAGCACTTTCCCGAAATGCTGGTCAATTTCCACATTGTCGGAACACAGACACAATCAAACACTCCACCTGATCACACAATGAACCTCTCCTACTGTTGAGCTATGAGGTTACTAGTAGACCAGTGCCCCCAGGGAACTGTGGGTAATTAATGACAGAGCAAGGATAACCAGCGTCTGTGTCCGATTGACCCAGATTGACCCTCCTTGGTTTGTTGCCATGGCGATGAGTTATTCTTCTCTCTGGGTGACTGGTCGAATCCCTGGGGCAACAAGGTGGGCACGAGGGGGTGGGGGACAGGGGGCTTCAGATGGGTACAATTACACGCTTAGAAAAGAGGAGTCCTTGTGTCACCTTTGCTTCACGACCTGAGGGGATTAAACCCCCTCCCCCACACACCCCTTATTGCCCCTTTTATCTCTACTGATGCAAATCAATGCTCACCCTAGGCTACAGGGGGCACTGTCAGACTACTGAACCTACTGTATAGAGAAGCATTCATCACTTGGCCAAGCACGAACTGACGTGCAGCCATCACTCCATGGGGGCTAATGGTGGGCCACAAGAGCAGTGTTTTGTTCCTGTTGACATCCATCTCAAACAACTTTAGCCCTGTTCACATCAACTAACATCGGTAAATACAAATACCCTAAACAACTTAAACGTGACGCTAAAGGATGTAGTATGGATACTAAGCCTGTAGGCCTATGTGGCGCTGTAACACTACCACAAAAGAATGCAGAGTTCCTAAACATAATACTGTATAGTAGGTAAGGGACAAGAAGTGTAACTGCCTTTCTCGCTAGCAACACTTTGACTACGCAAACAAAAACAGTGCAGCTCAGTCTCTGGCTAGTGGACGTCACAGTTAGCGATATGCATTTGGCAGCATGTCAAACTTTTTTAGGAATAAAACATCTTTCTCATGCTTGATGGAACACTTAGGCCTACTATGTTAGTGTATTTTAATGTTGGTCATTTCGGTGGTACAAGAGTTATTTTCTGAGGCGGTGCTTGATGTAAAGAGTTTGAGAACTAGTGCTGTAAATTATTTTGTAATCTTCAATCCAGTATATTGGAGAATTTAGTGCTACCAGTATACACAAAAGAAAAGCACTCTTACGTGTGACGTCAAGCCCAATGTAAATAATAGCTCAAGCTCTGGATGTACCCATAGAAGACCAACAAAAATCATTAATAATGAATGTGTCGGGTAATTTGGTTGATTTTCAAACAGGCAAATATTGTTTCTTTTGTAACAAAGTACATCTGTTTTAGCAGGAAAACAAAAGAAACTACATGAGTGGTACATTTTGTGTTTTTTGGCGTCTTGTAAAATAAGAAATAATTTTTTTCAAGGAGAGGTGGCCGACGAGTGTTTTAAGAAAATGAAAACGTTAAAGAGCAATAAAATAAATGTAAATACGTCACAGAATAATTGTTTGTTTGAGCCAGTGAGGGGTGCGACTCATTACATGGTACTATCTCTGCCTCAATTTGAGCCACGAAAAACCCTGAATTATGTCAGGTGAATTTTCTTCTGGGAGAGTGGAGAGAGGCTGGACTGTGACGTCATAAAATATTTAGTTCCCTCCACCACTCTGGACCTAAAATGCGCCTGTATTTTTATCTAATCTAACAAAAAGAGACAGTCATAGGTGTTGGAATGCCGCCGTCTCCATTTCAGATGGGACACAAAGACACATGTCCTACGGTCGGCTGACCTTTGCCGGCCCGCGCTCAGCAGGTAGTGACAAATGAGCTGATAGATAATCTGTCCTGAGGTGGAGCTTTTCGGCGGAGGGAGTGGGGGACAGAGGTCTTGTTTGTGACAACAGGAAGTTGAGCCCCCAGTTAGCAGAGTAAGCACGTTAAAAGGATGACTGCATGTATGTGCACACGGCTGCACACGCGAAGCTGAGCGGGGGTATCTTAGTTCAAAAATATTTTTATGGGGATATGAGAGGAAAGTAAACAGAGATGCCTTTACTTATGAGTTTCTGTAAAAACTGGTAGTTGCGAGCTGTCGCTTGGTTGATTTTTTTTTTTTAATCATTTGCGTTGTGAGACTGAATTGGAGGAACAAGCAACCTAAGGATAAACCTCTACTCAAGGGGGGGGGGAATGGAGCAATTAAATAATTTACCACCATTAGCTCCCCATATTGCTAGCCGTTTAAGAATATTTTGACTGATCTATCAAGACCCATTGAATAGTGTCCTGTGGCAATATAAGCACAGAACCTACCAAAAGAAAGAGTAGATTTTCTTCTTTCACCAGAAAAAAAAAAAAAAAAAGTGTACTTCTACATCTACTTTTTTTCCCCCATTCTTTAGTAATCAGCAGGAGAACATGAGCTGGTTTCACCAAATACACCAGTTTCTGACCAAAAAGCGGAGAATCTGAATCTGATTCTGAAAAGGGGCTGTTTGTGAAAAGAAACGTCGGGCAGAGCTGTGACTTTGACACTCATATTTTTTTGCTTTTCTGAAAGCTCACACTATAAAACAACAAAAACAATACTCAGGAAGGACTTTGATGGCAAAATAAGATTGTCCAGAAACATGAGCAACGGTGATATGGTTCGTGTTGAAAGTCAGTGGCTGTTTTTTTTTTTTTTTTTTTTTTTTTTTTAAATAAAGGTGTTCATCATTCACTCTAAAGGCTTCTTATTTATAATCTACAACACACAAATACTACAGTATGTACACTTACACTTTTCTCATAGCAGTTTGTTTCTCTTTTATGCGTTTCTACATTTACACAGCACTATTTCTCTGGAGGGATGAATGGCATTTCAATTAATTTCAATGGGGAAAATGAGTATAAATTAAATTACCAGATTGGTCAAGTGAGGTACAGTGTCTGACTGGTGAGTTCTGTTCAGGACACTGAGTCATTGTAGGGGGTTTCTCGCAACCGAGCCTCTTCTACGGACTCGTTTGTTAATCTTAAACGGTGAATGCGCGGCACTGTGGCATTTTTTGTTTCGTTTTTTTTCCACCCAGAAGTCTGCGGGCGTCTTCTTGGAGTATGCTCAAATGGAGCCTGACGCCACCAGGCCAAGTGAACAAACCACACTGACCCGATTCACCGAGTACGGAGAGCTTGGCGAGACCCTCTCCTATGAGCTTCCGAGACCACCTCATACAAATACCGCTTAGTGTGGCTTTGGAAACAACACCATGCCGTTGAAATATTACATGTATTGTTCATGTGGTTTTGCTTTATGGTGCTGACTATTGCTGCTGCTTTTATTGTCATTCTGCATGTATCCTATGCATGGTATTATATTTCCAGTGTTTAGTATAGACAATTTGTGCCACTTTTGATCACATTCTGCATATGCATAGTGTAGTTTTTGTCAGATGTTTATTTCAGTCTCAACCGCTTCTACAATATTTAGATTATTTATTGACATGGATAATTTGTTTGGAGACATAATGCTGCTGACTGTTCTTGCTGCTTCTTTCTCATATCTGCATGTCGTATGCATAGTATAGTACAGGTGATGTTTATTTCTCAAATGCTTATACATGATACATGTTTATTGTATTTATTGATTCATACTGTAAATTGTTTGTGATGCACAATGCTGCTGACTAATTTTGTTGCTTTTGCTCACATCTGCATATGTCATCTGCAGAGTCCAGTGTTTCCAGTTATATTTTCTTCGTAATTGAAATGTACGCTGTTAATTGATTCATACTGTGAATAGTTTGTTTGCGACATAGCATGCTGCTCACTACGCTTGCTGCTTTTGTTCACATCTGCATATGTCGTATGCATAGTGTAGTATAGTACTGCAGGTATCTATTTCATTAATAAACTGCTTCTATGCAGCCTATTTAACATACACTTCCATAAATACAGTAGCCATCCATCCATTTTCTACTGCTTATCCGGGTCGGGTCGCGTTGGCAGTAGCTTTAGCAGGGACGCCCTGAATTCCCACTCCCCAGCCACTTCATCCAGCTCTTCCGGGGGATCCCGAGGCGTTTACAGGCCAGCCGAGAGACATAGTCTCTCAAGCATGTCCTGGGTCGTCCCCGGGGTCTCCTCCCGGCGGGACGTGCCCGGAACACCTCACTGGAGAGGCGTCCGGGAGGCATCCGAATCAGATACCATACCACCACATCTGGCTCCTCTCGATGTGGAGGAGCAGCGGCTCTACTCTGAACTCCTCCGGGATGACCGAGCTTCTCACCCTATCTCTAAGGGAGAGCCCGGACACCCTGTGGAGGAAACTCATTTCGGCCCACTGCTCGTGACCATAGGTGAGGGTAGGAACGTAGATCGACCGGTAAATTGAGAGCTTCGCCTTTCGGCTTAGCTCCTTCTTTACCACAACGGACCGATACAAAGTCCGCATCACTGCAGGCGCTGCACCGATCTGCCTGTCAATCTCTCGTTCCATTCTTCTTTCACTTGTAAACAAGACCCCAAGATACTTGAACTCCTCCACCTGGAGATGGCACACCACCCTTTTCCGACTGAGGACCATGGTCTCAGATTTGGAGGTGCTGATTCCGCTTGGCCAGCCGGTACCCATCAGCTGCCTCAGGAGTCCCACAGGCCAAAAAGGCCCGATAGGACTCCTTCAGCTTGACGGCATCCCTCACCGTTGGTGTCCACCAACAGGTTCGGGGATTGCCGCCATGACAGGAACCGACCACCTTATGGCCACAGCTCCGGTCGGCCGCCTCAGCAATGGAGGCGTGGAACATGGTCCACTCTGACTCGATGTCCCTCGCCTCCCCCGGAACGTGAGCAAAGTTCTGTCAGAGGTGGGAGTTGAAACTCCTTCTGACAGGGGATTCTGCCAGACGTTCCCAGCAGACCCTCACAATACGTTTGGGCCTGCCAGGTCGGACCGGCATCTTCCCCCACCATCGGAGCCAACTCACCACCAGGTGGTGATCGGTTGACAGCTCCGCCCCTCTCTTCACCCGAGTGTCCAAGAAATGTGGCCCCAAGTCCGATGACATGCATCACTGCAGGCACCATAAAATAGAATGCACATTTCCAACTTAATACAAAACAATGCAGAGAGTGATTGGAAAACATTTTTGCTTCAGGGTGTGGTGGCATCCAATTTAACTTCTATTGCCTTTCGCAAAGCTCAAACTCAATTCAACAGCTATTAAAACCAAAGCATTTCCCACACAGTTTCAATTCAGTGAGGCGGGACATGGGCGAGATTAAGCGGAATGATGCTTAGCGGAACAATTAAAATGCAAGTGCATGCAAATGACAGTCGAGCTGCAAAGTGGTATAATATGAAGCGAGTTGATTGATTCTAGTGTTCATTGATTTTACCGGGGGACACGAAAAGAAAACAAGTGCGAACCACTGCCAGCAGAATGGCGAGGCGATTAGGGATAAGTAATAAATAGAGCGCAGCGAGCGAGGTAATGATAACAGGAAGTGAGATGAGTTTGTGTTGCCCCCAGGCCCGCCACTCCATCACCTCTGTTAAAAAGGTTCCCCCTATATAAACAGCCCTCTCTCTGCCTATTAAACAGATAGTACATTAGGCCTGAGCTGCGCTGAATAATGTAAACACAGCCGTCTCAAGGTACTGGGGATGTGAGGGGCGTGGGAGTAGGTGGGGGTAGGGGGGGGATGGGTATTCCGGCGGTCTTCCTGGGGAGTGAACTGCATCAGATGTGATCATCTCTGGCCAAAACACAGGAAGGAAGACAAAAAAGTCGCTTTCTTGATAAACTTCTTTCCCCCTTTTAGTATAAGGGAGGGTTGCTTCAAACACAGATGGTTGGATGTGCAACAGTTGGTCCAATGCGGTGTAAATAGGACAAAGGAAATGCAGAATGATACATGAAAGATTTTACTCAATTTAAATGGGACACATCATGAAGAACTGAATTTGAATGGCTTGTATTCAAATAGCTGAGACTCTGGAGTGCCTGCCCACACATCAAGTGTGAAATTAAACAACCAAATACATCTTCTGTTTAAGGCCTATTTCTGAGAATGTGTTTGTGAGCGAGCAGTGTTGGCTGCATGTGCCACATGCACAGATCCGCACTCTAATGGGCAAGGGCAATTGGCGGCTTGGTGATGAAGTGCTGCCTCCATGAGTGAAAATCCAATTGATGTGTTTTTTCATATTTCTCACACTATTTATTTTCTGCCATCGGAACATCAGTGAAAATGTATTTGTTGATTAATTGGTCATTAATATTCCTCTTAAATAATGTAAACTGTCGTCTACCTTATGAATGTATTTTTTTTGTTCTGAATTGGTAAGTGTACAAAGAAGTACAGCGGTGCCTTGAGATATGGGTTTTTCGAGATACGAGCTGTCGTTCACCGGATTTGTTTTTTTGCAAGCAAAAATTCAAGATACGAGTGCTGTGAACTTACTTCACAATAAGCAGCAGTTTGGCAGATAGTAAACAATTCTTCCAAAAAACTGGCTTCAAGCTGTTTGTTGCCACTCCCGGTTGAAGTTAATGTCAAACTAAACAGCAAAGAGAATTACATGTGTATTTAAAACAACTACATAACTTTGCCTTTAAGTCCACTAGCCTAATGCTAACACATAATGGACAACGCTGGAGCTGGTTAGCATCAGTACTCGCCTTGAAAGCAACGGATATTTGAACACAAACAGAGGAGCAACACATGTAGATAGACAATACAATAATACTCACAGCCACATGCGAGAAACGACTAATATTACTCCAGCTTACTGCAAATCTTTTGCTGTGTCTGCATGACTGTATTATACTGCCCCACGGTGGTCAAGTTGCGCACACCAGAAGTAGCTTGAGTCTATCCAAGTTGACTGGAAGAGAGACATTCTGGACTGTTTGCCAGTCAACCACAGTCCCTTTATAACCCATAGCAACTAAAGCTTCAATGTAATAAATCATTTGGAACGCATTTTCAGAGGCAAAATTGGACGAGACCGCAAAGTCATTGACATGGGTTTAACCTTTAGGCTCCTTTAAGCAGGAGATTGTTGCTTGGGGGCTACAAGGGGATGAAAACAAGAGGTACCAAATGTGGAAGGACGGGGGAGACAGTCACTTGTGAGGTTGTTAAACAGTGGGGCGACTGGAGGAGGTCAACGTTGGACAACTCGGGCCCTGCAGTCATTTTCACTCCTTTCTTACAACAATGCAACTTCCAAGTTGGGACGCTACCGAGATGGAGAAGTCCAGGGAATGTCTGGGCTCCAGGGACAGACTCCGAACCCTGGGGGGAAATCACTATTACAGACTTTAACCCCTCCCCTCCTGTGTGACTTGTCTTGTGGCATTCCGCTCAGATAAGATGAAAGTTCACTTTGGAACAATATCAACATTTTCCTGTGTCACCCGTCGGAATTATGCGATCCAGATGCTTCATATGTGAGCGGACGCAAAGCATTCTGGCCGATAGGCACGACCTCGTAAATCTTGAAATAACAGGCCAGTGACACGGGCTTTATTGTCAGTCAGGATGGCTGCTGGCCGTATACAGCAAGACTTTTTTACAGGTCAACGTACGTCCAGGAGAGAGGGGCAAAGGATAAAGGTGATGGGTCTGGCAATTACCCGGCAAAAATGTTGGTGATGTGTTTCTTTCAACAACAAAAAAAGCACTCTGTAATAATGTACCTTATAAAAACATACAGTAATCACACAATTAAATAAAATCTAACATCAAATGTTCAAATATCAGCGAGAATTGGAAGCTATTAGACTACAAAATGTTTATTTTCTATTTTTCCAAGGAGACTGCATATTATGGTAAAAACATTCAAGGTTTTGGAAGGCTATGCAAGGAGCAGCAATGTAATTATTGAGAAAGCATTTACAGACTGCTGTTTGTGATGTTGATTATCTGCGATGCAATTCGTCACACAGATTACTCCTTCTGAACACTAATGGTCCGCGGAGGTCACGGAGGCGCGCAAATACGAGTAATTGATGACTTCGACAGGGCAAGAGTAACAGTTTGAGATGATTTTGGATGCTTTTATCTGAGACTTTCCAGGAGTTTTTCGTTCAAATAGACATGTTGGATGGGAATCTAGGTTGAGACTAGAGTTGCAAAGGAGTGGAAATTTATGGGAGGTTTCTGGTAAATATTCCAAATTGGAAACTTTCCCTTGGGAATTCTGTGAATTTATGGGAATGTATGAGAATTTAATTGCAACTTAATGGAAAGGTATCACATTCAAGGATAAATACTGTATAGACATTTTGTTGTCAAAAGCAGACATCCGTGCAAAATATATAGCTCTTCTTGCCCACATGGGAATACCTTGAAGTCTCCACAAAATAAATAAATAAATAATTAAATCGACCAAGCATCGGCTTGTAACTGGAAAAACTCGTAAATTGAGGCACTCTTAAGACAAGGGATCACTGTCCTTGAATCATGTCTGGTTGTTTTAGTCAGGATTAAAAAATCCCCAAGTACAGTATATTGTAGTTCCTTTTTAAGAACCAATCTTTAGTACTGGGTTAATTCCCATGTAACGTTTCTAAATTTGAAACTATACTGCACATAGATGAAATATTTTCAAAGGATGGTTTTCACCAGTTTGTGATATCGCCCTGGCATGCGAAATTGCAGCCTTTTTCTGTACCTGTATGAAAGAGGCCACTTTGCAAATATTCTAAAAAGTCGTTTTCACGTGAACACACCCTAAGATAAGAAGAAGGCTGCAGTCACAGGGGCTGTTTTTTTCAATTTTGGCGTGCATATACACAACATTTCATGTCAAACACAAGACAGGCCGATAAGAGCCAGGCGGGCAGTTAGTGCGACCCCAAGGGAGACAAGGCGACACGGGGGCCTGTGCAGTCTTTGCATCTGCGCTGCACAGTGACCACTAATAACTCTTGAGCTTGAATGTTTGCAGAGGCATGCTCCCCTGCTAATCCCCGCAGAGTGATGCAAGCGGCCGCGCGGTGAGAGGTGAGCTCGCCTCCGCTGCACGGCCGTCGTCATCGTCGCGTTTGCCGACACACTCGCACCAGAGGTGGCAAAAGTACTCACATTTTGTACTTCAAATCTCTGTAAAGCAAAAAATAAATGTCCTCTAAATTTGACAAATCACAGAGAAGAGTGTTGTTAGCAACCCTGCCAAATTGGAATGATTAAAAAAAAATTGCCACGTCCGCTAAATGCGCTGACACCATGGCCCACTAAATTATTCGATAGATAAAAAAGACTAGTAAAAGTAGATGTGCTGATTCAACTCCTTTACTTAAATAATAAAGATACAAATGCACAAATTGTAAATTGTCATTAGGTAACGTCAAAATTAGTTTTACTCGTCAGTTGCATACAATACCCATTTTGATAACTTGACACAGCCAATAAAATTGGGGGGGAAAAAACGACAGAAAACTTTTCCTATTTCATTGACTTGCATGGTCCTTGTCCAGAGAAAAAATAAATAAATCACGGAACACAACTTTGCAGCAGGCTAAATTATGACAGGATAATCAGGACTCACCTGTTGAATCTCTTTTGACGCTGTATTCAAAACTGCTTTGTGTCTTTTGTTTTAATGTGTAAATATTGAACCGTGTCTGTCAAATCAAAATGTGAGCTGTGAGTGTGTGGGAGTGGTGGGGTTTATACAAAAGTTCAAGTATCCACCCCAACCTTTGGTTGTGCCCAATGTTTGAACTTGTGGAGTGACCAATAAACACGTTCATACGAAACACCTACGCCTCATTACATAAACTGGCAATAGGTCCTGCATAATAAATAGATCAACAGCGCTTCACCTCACCTCTCAACTATTTGTCTTTTTGATATTTTCTTTTGTGTCACCATCAAGTTGAAAAAAGTAATGAGGCTATTTTGACAAAGAATGTAAAGTTAAGATATGAGTTTTCAAATTTAGGGAGTAAAAGTAAAAAGGTCAATTGAAAAATAAATACCCAAGTCAACTATAGACACCTGAAAAATCTACTTAAGTACGCACCACTGACACACACACACACAAACGCGCACACACACAAATATGATGTAGCGTCAACATGTCTTGCCAGTCTGCGCTCTGTGGGTGGCTTGTTGCGGTAGCTCGTGTTTAGCTTGGTGAGCTCCGGGAGCACGGAACGTTGATGGGAAGCTCGGTATCGCGTGCCCTGCTGTGTGCTGGGAATTGGAGAAAGACTGCGTCTGTTGAGTTTCAACCCTAATGGCTGTGCCACCCATGTCAGGCGTCCACCCACCCTCCTCAATCCCAGCCTTTCAGACCGTGCCCTCATCTCATGGCAGTCCACCAGAGGAGGCTGTAGGTGCGAGGCGGCCTGCTCGAAGAGCTGTGGCCATCAACCGGGAGGCCATAAAATCCTACCAGAATAAACACTATCACATTGACCACATTTACGTCTTAGTTCAACCAGCACGCTGGAACCATTGCTTATGAGCTCACAACAGCACGAACCACCATGTTGCCTATGACTTAAAATCTGTAAAAGTCAGTCACATTTTGGTGTCGAAATATCCAATTCCTAATTCTCTTTTGTTCCGTGTGATTTTGACAGTAAACTTCAACTGACACATAAACAGCCTGAAGCAAGCATGCTGTGCCTCTTATTCGTAGTCTTCTTTTCCTCAAAGTGATGTGATCTGACAGTCTCTTAATAGTGAGAGAGTGGTAACGGCCGCTAAGGAATATTTAAAAAGTGTAAGTTTTAATGTCTGTAAAGTATGTGGGAGGGGTAAAACTAAAACATTTTTTTGTATGGTCTCCCGACAGTGCAGATTTTCCACCTATCGTGAGTAGATCTGGAACTTATGATTTCCACTTGGGAAAGAAATCCAAAGTCGTTACTGCTTCGTGTTCTGCCACATATCGGAGCGTAGAGAAGAGGGTGTGAACTCAAAGCCAAGCACTGAACTTGGTGGCCCTTTGCCTCAGCGGCCTGATGTGCCCGCTGCAAGGTCCACAGCTGGGGTGGGCCTGAAGGAACTTCCATTGTCCAGAAAGCGACAGTCGCTCCCACAGCGAGCCGAGTGGCAAACACACACCAACAGCCAGGCCCGACTAAAAGGAATTTTGTTGTGCAATTAATCCCCCGACACTCCTCAAACCCATTGCGCATACACAACTCATTACCCCTAATACCTCAATAAAAGGGAGGCCAACATCTACTTCTCGCATTGTGAGATTGGATTTGCAAAGCACGGCCGACGGCTAAAATGTTCTAACGTGGCAGTTAGGCTGAGAAAGTTGAAACTCAGGTAGTGCAGGCAGCCGGCCATGGGAGAGAGGATCAAAGTGGAGCCACGGAGTTAATGGACGCTGGAACTTTAAGCCCTGGAGTCTTCCTTCTCCTTTTAATAAAACAGCCACGGCCTCTTGCTGAGGGACGGGAGGTTTTTACGAGCATGTTTTCAAATTTCGACTTTTGGCACCGGCCCGCTTTATTTTTCCGTGATTGACTTTGATTAAGTCGGCTAAATGCTCCGTAGCCCTGCTTTAGTTTGAGAAGAACAAGACGAAACAAAGGAGAAAAGGTTTTAGGATGAGTTCAAGTCATAACTGGCATGTGTACCCCCTTACACTCTAAACATCATTGGACATTTTTCCCCAGCAGCAGTATTTACTGGAATGTGAATGTTTTCCTTCCAAACGACTTTGTTGACCAGGAGAGGAATCTGCATTTGTTTCTCCCACTCCCTCCGTCAACACGTTAGCCACCCGCGAACAAAACCGCAGACACCCACTTACCTGCCTGGTCCGAGGCACATTAAATATTTACTTAAGGAAAAGGTGTGAATAGCTAATTGCAAAAGTTAATTACAATTTGCTGCTGGTTGTTGGTTTGATTTACTCATAGCGGCATCTTTAATGTCATGCAGTGTGGGTTTTTGATAAAGAATATGCCACTAAAGCACACAAAATTACAATTTTCTGCTTTTTCTTTGGGTTTTGTAACACTAATAAGGCACATTAAATATTATTCTTTTTTTACCCAACAATTTGAAATCGTTCCCAGGTGTCTTAATAATGTCTTACATTAAAAAAGGATCGAGATTTACAGCACATTAGATGACATTAAATGGTTTCTTTGTTTGAACATTTTGATGTTTGAAAATAAAATGTTCAATTCTATTTGTGTTGCTGCTCTGTGTGTGTTAAAGTAGGAGGTTTTTGAAGGTTTACAATTACAGTAACATATATGCTAATTCCGGTTAGCCTGTCTATGGCGTTTTGTATTTTATCTTAGAATAAAGCTAGTGGTTTGGGTGAACATTTTGGTGTTTAAATATACTATGTTTAATTCCCTTATGTCGTCGGCTCAGTTTGTATATATTGCTTCTCTGTGTCTGTTAAAGTAGCAGTTGTTTGAAGAGTTACAATTAAATTAACGTAACATCTATGCTAATGTCAGTTAGCCAGTCTTTGCCATTTCAGATTTTTTGTTAGCATTAAGTTTGCAGACTTTCAACAAAGTGTATGTTAATGAATTTAAGTATGTTTAAAATGTGTGGGAGGAGTGAAACTAGCAACAACAACAACAAAAAATATCATATGGCCACTATAATGTGAATTTCCACCTATCGCAGGTGGTTCTGGAATGTATCCCTTGCAATAAACAGAGGTTCACTGTGAGCACTGACTGACCTGCAGCAGCAGCCTCTCGAAGGCCAGGCAGGCGTCCCAGCGGGGTAACAGGGGGTGTCGGAGGGTCTGCGCCGTGGCCAGGCCCAGCTGGAGTACCCCGCAGTGACTCTCTAGCGCCCCCGCCTCGCCTCGGAACGGCCGCGCGTAGGAGCACAGCTGTTCCGGGGTCACACGGCCTTGAGAGGGCGAGGGAGAAGACGGTGTTATCGATGCAACATATACATCATCCGAAACTTTGTGGCTTGAAAATAAACAGAGAGGCAAAAGTATGGAGAGGACACACAAAACGGGTAATGTATCCTGATGGGAACAGCGGCGTGTGGTAACAGTACAAACACATACAAGGGGATAAGCGACGCACAAGTGAGTCAACACAATGCCAAGGTGCACTAATAAGAGTGTGACTAATACGTATGAAGCTGAGCTGCTTTTGGATTATTTACAGAGAGTCCCGTGAAGACACGCAGGGACACAGGAAAGCAAGACGAGCGGATGGACGGTGAGGCCTGGCGGTACGAGGACGGGGGCACGAAGTAACTCCCCCGTAATGACCACATCTTCATGTTGATGCTCTGAACCAGCACCAGATGTGGGAGTATTTCCTGTTGGACTCGGGCAGCCAGTGTTTTCTTTAACGGGGCCAAACACATGCAGCGCCAGGACACATGGGAGAAGAGCCTTCTAGAAAGCTGAATATATGCAGGGAGACACAGCTCTTCAGCCACCGTTAGGGTTGGTCTCATTGACCACATGCAGATATCTCCCACATATTCACTGTTCAATAGTCGCAAAATTCACCTTTTTGCGATGGCACCAAAGCTCTGACTTCAAAAGAAAGTACAAGTAACAGTTTGGTTTTAGGAAGGTATATAATCAATTTTAAAAAGCGTCTCTAACGATAATTAGCGATGAGAATAATTAGCAGCAATTCAGTTCGCTGTTTGTAAAATTCCAAAGAGGAAACAGCATTTTAAAAAATGTCAAGCACCTGTGGGAACCCGGAATACATGACATTTTTTATTACGTGGGCCAGAGAGAATACTTAAATTTCCTGGACCAAAATGGGAGCGTAATTACAAAACTAAATCATTTTAAGGCAAACTGACAGAAAAACACACTTTCCACTGAAACAATCTGTGTGTTTTGAGGCCAAATACGGGCGCCTACAAAAGGTAAGGTCAAGTTTTGTGCTGAAATTAAAGCATTTTCACATAATAAGCTTCAGTGCGAGAGCCTGAAAAGCTCTATTGTGAATATATCCCACCGTTAAAAAAAAAAAAAAAAAAAAAAAAAAAAAAAAAAACCTCCTTGGCAGCGTACACCTTTCTGCTTCACCGGCCTTGATGTGCCAACCATAATTCAAGCACAGAAATTCATCCAGTGCCAGGGCCAAGCAAAACTCCACCGGCTAATGGACGACTAAAATGGTGCGCTGTGTGTCGAATGGAATCAACCTTTAATGGCAAGGCCCCCGCCGACGTGTGCAAAACTTCCCGTTATCAAAGACCTCGCACTGAACCGTCGCTCTTATCTATGCTAATGAACGTTCCGAGCAAATCATTTCGGGCCGACTTTCAAAGAAAGTATCGAGGTTTTAGAAAAAATAGAACCGGGGAAAGCGGGACTCCATGGAAGATCTTCCACTAAGTGATCTGATCGCAAACGAGTTCGAACTTGCCGTCTCAATTAGCTACATTAGCTAATGAGGAACATAGCACACTAGAATATTGTACTTCAGATAAAAAGCTTCTTAATAAATGAATGTAAAAAATTGGTGCGTCATGATTAATGATTAATTAATAATTGTGGCTCCTTCTTGTATGTGTGACTTGGCCACTTGGTGGCAGTATAATACAGTCATGCAGACACCAAGGAAGAAGAGTTACACAACTACTAAAACTGACTTACTACCTGCAGTACCTAAGAGTAATTTTTCATAGAGAATAAAGAATATGACAGTGTTGTTATATTTTATGTCTACATGAGTTGCTGCACCATTTCTGTTCAAATATCCGTCGCTTAAAGGATTATAACACCGCCACATAAATGTTATTCGTTAGCCTGTCTATGGCGTTTAACATTGTGTGTTTGCGTTAAGGTAGCCGACTTCAAAGCAAAATGTGATAGTTTTAAATACACAATGTGTCAAAAAAAAACGACGGACAACGGCTCGTATTTCGAAACTACTCGTAAGTCGGGTCACTCGTATCTCAAGACACCACTGTTCATAATGCTTAATACTTTTTTTTCATAATTTTTTTTGTTTTTACATTAATGTGTGAAAAGTGTTTAGCACAAGGTTTTATTTATAAGTAGGGATAGGCACCACAATTCACCGCCAGCTTCTCGAGCCACCCAAGAATCGCATCAACAACTGATTTAACCAGTAATTCTAAAAAAAAAAAAAAACATGAAAATGAGAATGTAAAGAAATACAAATGTGATGTTTTATAAAGTCAAATTACTGTATGCACTGTAGTATCTGCGTGTTGATTGTGTTCCTTTAAGGGACGAGGCCTAGTGAGTGACTGCAGGAGTTGGGAGTCGGGTTGGCCGGTTCGTCTGCATGTGAGCATCTGGGCGTGAGTTGTGGCCTACAGCAGCTCCCCGTGAGTGTTCTCATTCTGCATCGTCTGTTTGACTGTTTGTCCCATTCAATAAACGGCTGAAAGTGCATAGAGTACTGTGGTACACCTTGCCCATATGCAAGAGCGTTACAGTACAGCATAACAGTAGCTTAAATGTTGGCACGTAACACCAAGCAAAAAAAAATGACCAAGCGACGGCTCATAACATAAAACAAATCAGTAGGTCAATGAATCAGTGTATTGCGCTATAAATAAGTGGATGTGCAGCCTACGATCAAAGTCTTGAGGGATGCAAAAAAGGGCAGAAGTACAAGCGATGATTTAGTCCAGCTACTTGAAGACGACTGTAGGTGAGCAAGGGTGAGTTCGGGGCTAAGCGATGTCGGCTGTTTGCGTGCGGGGGGGGATTGTGGCCTACCTGAGTGGCCGGACAGCCTCGTAAGTAACTCTCTCTGGGGGACATCGGGAACAAATGAGGAAATTTTATTTATGCACCTAGAGAGCGGAGAATTCAAAATGTTATGCGTGCATGCCTGTTGAGGCCCCTTTCAAAGCTGTAATATGCGTGATTGGAGATCACAGGCTAAAAAAGAGGGCAGCGTGGATACAGTTCTTCAGAGTTCTGTGTTTTGGCTTTTGTTTGGGATTAAGACATTTTTTTCATCATTAGAGTCATTTTGCAAATGAGCAACAGCACCGCCCTCCAATGAGGGGTGTGCCAATTCAAGAGAGAGCGAGAGAGAGAGAGAATTGTAAAGTACACGCAAGCTCTCAAATAGAGCATGAACTGGATCACCAAGGCACCAAATCACACATCAATTACAGTTGTTAAGCAGAAATGTGCACGTCGCACTTTACTAAAAAGAAGAAAAACGATTGATGTTGCATTTTACTTTCGAGAATACAAAATATTTATGCTGCACATTCCTAAAAAGAAGACAAAATACTGATGTTGCACTTTCCTAAAAAGACAGTATTGATGTTGCACTCTTTTAAGGATGCATCTTCAAAGGAAATGACTAAGATGTTATATCCATTTATTTATTTACATATGCACATATTTTTGGTTTACTTTATATCTGTTTATTTCAGATTTTGTATTTTATTTTAAATGTCATTACATCTGTTTACACAAAAGAACAAGCCATTTTTATGTGTTGCATTTTGTTCTCTTACTTGTACCCTGACCTTATTGTTACTAATGTACTGAACTGTGATTTTTGGCGTACCGTTACACCCCTAATAATTCCAAAAGATAATACAAGCGCAAACAGATACGGACATATGAATAAATGATGATATAGCTGTTCCAGAAAAGTTCCCAAAAGCAATAGATGAACACCGGACACAACTCCATCCACACACAAATGCGCGCACACGTTCAACACAGCGGGGGAATTTCATCATCCGATTGTGCAGTGAGAAAGCTGACAGGTCAAGCGGAGGCTCTGAGAAAGGGATTATTTTCCCGTTCTCTCGGTGGATGATCTTATCCTGTCGAAACGACAACGAGCCAAGTTGGGCTGCAGTGGATGTGAGAATGTTGGCGTACTGTGTAGTGAGTTGGACACTCATATTTAACTCGGGTGCTGTCCATTTCTTCTGATTATCCTTGAGATGGTTCTACACCTTCATTGGAGTCCAGCTGTGTTTGATTATACTGATTGGACTTGATGAGGAAAGCCACACCCCTGTCTATATAAGACCTTGCAGCTCACAGTGCATGTCAGAGCAAATGAGAATCATGAGGTCGAAGGAACTGCCTGAAGAGCTCAGAGACAGAACTGTGGCAAGGCACAGATCTGGCCAAGGATACAAAATAAAATGTCTGCTGCACTTAAGGTTCCTAAGAGCACAGTGGCCTCCATAATCCTTAAATGGAAGACGTTTGGGACAACCAGAACCCTTCCTAAAGCTGGCCACCCGGATAAAAGAGTAAATTAAGGTACAAGTTTCGATACGGAATGAATGATACATAAGTCAAGGTACCACTGTAGTTAGATGTAATAAAGAATGCTTCTTCATTGACGCGGACATTCATGCACATTAAGTGCGGCAAAACTGGACCGGTTAATCTTGTATTATTATTCTGCTCCTCGCCCGAAAGGAGATTTGTGTCAGATGTAAATCGACTTTTAAACGGCGAGTTTCTCCCTGAGGTTCGCGTCTGTTGGCATCTTACATCGGCGGCCTGCCACCTCATTGATCGCTGTTAAATGTTCGGATCGACCACAAATTGCGCCTTTAAGCACAAACGTGTGAAAGAAAAACCACCGTGTGTGTACAAAAAAAGCTTGGCAGTGTGTGTGTGTGTCCCCTCCAAACAAATCACACAACCTGCTTGTTACCCGACACTTTTTTTACTACACACATTACAGGAGCTGAGGGACCAAAGAGCGCCCTGCCCATTTTTGTGCCAGATGCTAAATTCACACTAAGTCTGAATTTGTGTGCTGTGTGATCATCAGTCATGCAATGTGAGTCAGAAGGTTGCATAAAGGTGAACATGCACGGTGGGACTCATAGACCTGTGTGTTGTGTGTGTGTGTGTGTGCGTGCGTGCGTGTGCGTGTATATACGTGTGTGTGTGTGAGTTGACTTTATTTTTGCATGCCAACACATATTTTTATCCCTCGCCTCGGCCTCCTTTGCTTCATTAACAAACGAAAAAAGTTTGCAAACGTACATGCATGCATGCATGCGTGTGTGCGTTTGCGCCCGCGCGTGCGTGCGTGTCACCGTTCCAACATGTGGTTCACATTTTCTCCGCAGCCACATGTGCAAACACAGAGTCCCAGCGAGGAATTCGACTTTGACTCAGTAGGTGGCGCTACAGAGTTGTCATAGGGTGCGACGACCCTTCTCTTGGAGTCAATTAGAATTTTGTGGTTAGCACGCCTGCCTCACAGTCGAATGTAGCTGCCTCACAGTCGAGAGGTTCTACGTTCAAATCTCGTTTTAGCCACGTAATTTGGCTTCTTCCCACATTTTAAAAATATGCATGTTAGACTGTAAATTGTCTAAAGGTGTGAATGTGAGTGTGAATACACTGCAGTTGGACGGTGACCATTCCTCAGTGTACCCACATTCTCTTTCCAAAGTCAGTTTAGGTTCATTAAAGACCCTGTACATTCATTTTCGGGTTTTGTTTCTAAATACATTCAATATGTTTGAAGTGCTGAAAACGTGCAAAGACTGAGAACAATTTAGTACTGAACTGTTGAGATACAGCATAACTCGTTTTCACCATCTCAATTGTACAGATTTTTTTTGGGACGGGATGAAAATGGTACACACTTGGACTTCTGGGAACAGTCGACACTCCACCACTATATAAGGACCTTCAGTGGCTATTGGGCGCAATTGCTACTTCCTTATTGATAATAATTTAGCTAATTTCTACCACCATAGCAGCGACACAGATCAGCCCCCCCCGATCAGATTAACCCCCCCGATCACATTAAAGCAGCTACATTAATGAGGACAAGCGAGCCCTATAGAAAATTGATAGATTGATGGACAAAATCGTACCCATGCTCATCTTGATGGGCAGCTTCTCCTTGCTGGCCGCTTCCACAAGCTGCCGTCGGACCTCCATCACGCCTTCCTTGTGCTTGCCGGTGAGCATGGCCTCCCACAGGGAACGGGCTACAGGCGACCTGGCAGCAAACAAAACAGAAAAGAAACATATTAAGCATTGGATGTCTGTTATTTGTGGTGTTCCAGAAGGCTTGGCTCTTTGCCCCATTTTATTCTCCATCTATTTTTCAGGTGTCCAAACTATGGCCCTGGGGCTATTTGCGGTAGACCATCCATTTAGCAGCCTACAGCATATGCTAAAAAGAACATTTGACGTCCCACTCTATTGATAGAGAGAGAGAGAGAGAGAGAGAGAGAGAGAGAGAGAAAAAAAAAGATGGGGTTGTCACCCTAAAATCTGACAAAAAAATCCTAACCAACTGAATTTTCCTGTCACTTTAAACAGACTGCTGTGAATCAGAATCAGAATCATCTTTATTTGCCAAGTATGTCCAAAACACACAAGGAATTTGTCTCCGGTAGTTGGAGCCGCTCTAGTACAACAGACAGTCAATTTACAGAACACTTTGGAGACATAAAGACATTGACAAAAAACAATTGTGCAAAAAGATGCAGAGTCCTCTAGCAGTTCGAATGACTAATATTGCAATAGTGCGGTGCAATGACCATTGTGCAAAGGGCGCTGAGACTTCAAGGAGCGTATGCGGTTTAAAGTGACGAGTATTGCGATCATCTGGGACAATGTCGGTTGTGCAAATGTTACAGATACTCCTCAATCAGTGTGCAAATGGAGCAGATGCTACTCTGGCATGAGTGGCCAGTATATGCAAATAATGCAGCATGGCGAGACAACTACAGTGAGTGCACGAGTAATACATAATTGGCCCCACAGAAATGTGACAACGAACTCAAGTCAGAAAATTGCCAGCTTATTGTAATTGAATTATAGGTTAGGTGTTTAAGAAGTTGATCGCAAGAGGGAAGAAGCTGTTGGAATGTCTACTAGTTCTAGTTTGCATTGATCGGTAGCGCCTACCTGAGGGAAGGAGCTGGAAGAGCCGGTGACCAGGGTGCGGAGGGTCCGAGAGGATTTTGCACACCCTTTTCTTAGTGTAGCAGTTTTTCCAAAAACATTTAATATACTGTACTGTGCAATTGCCAGATGGACTGGTTTTAGTGTGTTTAATAAATGAAAATGGAAGAATGTTAAAGTTGCCCTTGTATCCGTAGATATTTCTGTATATGACCCTTGGAGAAAAAAGTTTGGACAAACATGATCTACATAATACCATTTGTACAGGTTTTTACCAATTTTGATGTCCATACATACTTTTTCTATCGCGCTTGCCCTCATTAGGGTCGCGGTTGAGCTCGAGCTATTCCCCGCTGACTTAGGGGAAGAGGCGGGGCACACCCTGGACTGGTCGCCAGCCAATTGCACTGCACAAAATCATTTGTACTCATGTTTACACCTCTGGACAATCTAGAGCACAGGTGTCAAACTCAAGGGCCGGGGGCCAGATCCGGCCTGCCACATCATTTTATGTGGCCCGCGAAAGCAAATCATGTGTGTCAACTTCCATGATTCCTGCTAAAATCTGTTCCAAATTTTTGTATAATATTCATATGTAATAAATAGTAATTAACTATTATAAGCATGTTTTGCCTCCAAACCCCTTTTACAGTTACTTGAACAATAGTGGAACAAACCATTATCCTTGACTTCTGATTTCAAAACTAGTTATCCATCAATTTGTTGTCTATGTGTAATAATATGATGAGGCAATTAAACATTGATATGGTTTTACAATCATAATGGCCCTCTGAGGAAAACCGTATCTACAATGTGGCCCGTGACAAAATGACAAAATGAATTCCCAGTCAATTGGCGAATCAGGGGCGCAAATGCAGAGTTAGAACACTTTCACATATTGCACAGATGTGTCGTTTAACGCAGACCCTGCATGGGCAAAATGGATGAGACTGAATTTGTCATTCTGATAGTCGGAGAGCATCGACTCTCCTGTGGGACCACGCGCAGGAAAAAGACAGAATTAACACTGACTCAACATTTGGAATGTTCTCTCCATCTGTGTTAATACTGTTGTTGCTGCGGAGAGCAAAGCTCCTCTTGATTGCATCTCTCCCTGGTCTCCTTATCTCCACGCTTACGGAACACTCTGATCCGCCTCGCTAATGGGACCTTAGCACAGGGCATATGTGTATGACACGATCAACATCTGGCAGAATGAACATCTGGGAATGTGACCTAGGACTGGGCGATTAATCGAAATTGAAGCGTGATTTCGATTTTGGAGTCTAAAAATCATAAAAATGTTAAGAAAAAAATAAAAAAACGAACAAAAGAAAAATTATTAAATGTGCAGCAGCGCGGGTTGTATATACAAGGTCCTACTGAACGCACCCTGTGTTGCTTGTGGCAAGCATGTGACACGATATTCCGCCTTCCCTGAGCGTGCTTTAAGCTGTTTATTGATGCCCCAGTTGGAGTTTATTGTAAAACTAAACGCACAACAATAAGAATTACACAGATTTAATATTTAAATACAAGACACATTGTTTTAGAAATAGCCAGTTTATGCTATCAGTCAATGGAAAACCCTATTGACGGGCTAGCTAACATTAGCATTAGACGATGGGAGGGATTTTCCTTCAAATAACGAAGATTTACACACAAAGGCCGTAGTAACACATACAGACAGACCATGTAACAATACTCACGGGCATATATTGTTCCTAATCTATGAAAAAAAAACGAGTTTTATTAAGTTTTACTGCGACTATCTTCTTCTACTCTCTATGCAGCTTCATGCTTTCATCCCACCACACTGCCCCCAAGAGGCCAAGGCGCGTACAGAAGGAACAGCAGATACAGTCATGGCTTTGTACAAAAAGACAAATGTTCCCCCCACCCCTCTATTTTTAGTTAGCTTTTTTATTTCTATTCTTTAAATATTGTTTGTATGCATTGCTGCTCCATGTGTGTTAAACTTGCATTCATTTGGAGTTTTATAATTACCGTAACATTTATGCTAATTCCCATTGGCCTGTCTATGGCTTTTTGAAATTATATGCTTGCATAAAGCTAATGGACTTGCACTAGAAATTCTATAGTTTGGTTGAAAATTTTTGTGTTGAATTTTATGCAATGTTAAATTCTCTTGGGCGGCACGGTGGACGACTGGTTAGAGCGTCAGCCTCACAGTTCTGAGGACCCGGGTTCAATCCCCGGTCCCGCCTGTGTGGAGTTGGCATATTCTCCCCGTGCCTGCGTGGGTTTTCTCCGGGCACTCCGGTTTCCTCCCACATCCCAAAAACATGCATTAATTGGAGACTCTAAATTGCCCGTAGGTGTGAATGTGAGTGTGAATGGTTGTTTGTTTGTATGTGCCCTGCGATTGGCTGGCAACCAGTTTAGGGTGTACCCCGCCTCCTGCCCGATGACAGCTGGTATAGGCTCCAGCGCGCCCGCGTGCCTAGTGAGGAGAAGCGGCTCAGAAAATGGATGGATGGATAAATTCTCTTGATTTATGTGCAGTAAACTGCAACTGGGAGTGATAGTTGAAGCTAGTGTGCGTTACCTCTTATTTGGAGAACTGTGCAAGCGAGAGCGTGAGAACAGGCGTTAGTGTTTTAAAAGTTGTTTTTTTTCATTTGGTCTGTCTGTATCGCAGATTTTACCTTTTGCGGGTGGGTCTAAAACGTATCCCCCCCGGTTTGTACACTGCCCATGTGGTCTTCATAGGCGAAACGCAAGTCCAAAACACACCTGGCAAATCAAAATGAAACTGAAAGGACTCCAAAGAAATTAAAAGGCACTCGATCTCATTCAATTGCATTCAAGCATCAATGACATATTTATTGAATTTCTCCTCTTTGATTCCCTCCATTACTGACAGTTTGTTGTTGAGGGAATAAACAAAGACAATTCCCATCTTTTGCGCCTCTCTTACGCAATATTCCGAGACGGCGGCGAGTGGCGAAAGAAGCGGACAGTGAGGGAGCGAAGGTAGATGGAGGGCGGGGGCGCTTGTTGACAAATGCGCTGCCTTTTTTTTTTTTTCTTCGTCATCGTCGTCTTTGTGTTTTCTAACTGCTGCCATGTGTTTAATATCAGATGTAATCTGTTCCAGACCTCGGGGCTGGAAGAGGAGGAGAGTGGGGGTACCGCATTGGGCTGGCTGCCATCTTTACAGAGGAGTAAAAAAAAAAAAAAAAAACATTTTTTTAAATGAAAAAAATAAATAAATAAATTTAAAAAAACACCAAACACGACCCAGGCTGTGTAGTCATTGCGAAAAAAGTAGACGAATATAAATCAGCTATTTCCCAACAATGTGCATGTTTGCCTATGTTGTGGGGAATTCCAGACGTTGGTCCATACCGATGACACGATTTCATTTCTGGAGAACATTATTATTATTTTTTTTTTGAAGGGGCAAATCATGAAGTAACATCCCGCGTGCTTGACATGTTTGAAATGCTACGCCTTGACTCGACCGCATCCAGGGACGCGTACGTGTGCATCTTCTTCTCTGGCGTGTTTGCAAAACATCTGAGTGTGTGTGTATGTGTGTGTGTTCCCAAAGGACCAAAGAAGTGAGTGAAATATGGTTCTCATTTGGCTCTGTGCCCACACACACACACATAAACACCACACACACACACACACACACACACACACACACACATCACTCCTTGACGCCTTCCCTGCTGGCCCATTTGGTCAGACAGGGGGCGGGGTTTCGGGTCGAGGTTCATTCTGTTCCTGAACTAGGTGAGCAACTTGGGAACACTGGGGGGCGGGGGGGGATGACAATACTGCCTTAAACCGCCTTAAGGGGGCACTCTTGCATTCCTACTCACTTTCTCAGGGTTGAGATTGTGTGTGTGAGAGCGTGCGCATGTGAGAGAGCACTATAAAGGTAGCTGAACATCACAGTGTAAAGCAGGCGGCGGAATGAGCAGGCATATTTAAGTGATGAAATAACAGATGACTGTCTGCATGCATTAATGAGTGCGGGGGGGGCGGAGGAGGATGGTGGGGGGGATTTGTTCCTGGAAGTGGGATGAGAAGGCAAAGAAGAATGTTTCTATTTCCTGTGTGTGTGTGCGTGTATATATGCAACATTTTTTTTTGTAGTACAGTTGAACCTCTAAGAATGGTCGGCCTTCGATTTGGGAACAATTTTACAAAAACTGTCTCTGTGAAAAACACAAACATACGTAAGTGATGACATAATGCCGTAATACTGGAAGAAGTGGCGCAACAATGCCACCAAAAAAATTAAAACGAATAAAAAGGTATGTGGAGCGTTAGGGTGCACTCGCACAAAGCAATTCGTACCGAATTCAAGCAAAGTGGACACTTACAGCTCATATGCAGCATTGTTTGAGTGGTCCTTAGTGTTAGTGGGTTTGGGTTAGAAGTAGGATTAGGGTTCGGTTTAGGGTGAGGCTCCATGCCGTGATCAAGCACAGTTGACACCTAAAATCTGGATTGTTTGACTAGTACTTAGGGTTATGGGTATGGGTAAGGTGTTGGGGTTAGGGTTCAGGATAGCTTCAGGCGTTTGGGTTAAGGTTAGGGGCAAGCTCCATGTTGAGCTCAAACTTTGTATTGTTTGACTCGTACTTTGGGTTAGGGTAAGGGTTATGGGTTAGAGAGCGTGGTTAGGTGTAGGGGGCGGCTCCGTGAGGTTCTCAAGGAGTTGACGCCTACAGTTTGAATTGTTTGACTAGTACTTAGAGTTAGGATTATGGGTTAGGGTTGGGCCCCTTGCTGTTATTAAGCACAGTTGACACCTAAAGTCTGCATTATTTGACTAGTATTTCTGATTATGGGTTAGCATGATGGTGAGGCTGCGTCCCCCGCTCAATCACAATTGACCAAAAGTCCGTATAGCTTGGCTAATACTTTCCTGGTGGGAAAAGCGGTCGATTTGAGGGAGGCATTTATTTTGTCTCCTATCGAACAACACACCCGGTGAGAATGTCCGTGCTCGAGCGTAGTACGGGACAACAGAACCACCTCGAGGGGGCTCTAAATCCAAGTTTGAACCTGGATAGAGACAGTTTTACTTTTATGGACATTCGCTTGAATGCCGACGACTGTCCGACAGGAGAGGCAGTCGGACTGTCTTCATTTATGTATGACGCACTCTTGTACTTGCATGCAAAGTTCATGTCATGATTCATGAGTGAGTCACACCGCATAAATACCATCCCAAAACACCGGCGGGATAAGATTCAAATTTCTTGTAGGGGTCCATTAGTTTTTACTTTCCCGCTCACCTCTAACGCAATAATGTTGTCTGTTTGGCTGAGCTTTCTGCCGCAGCTGTAACACACAATTAAGTTTCCGGCGTTTTCTTTGTAACAGGCAACAGAACACAACGAAAAAACAAGGTCCAATAAAAACCATAGGGGGAACCGCAACTGGAGTGAGAACATGTGTTTGTGTGAGTCCTGTCCAAAAACAACACAGCTTTTACGTCGCCTTTCATTTCAGACAGTTGTTGACCTGTCTGTTGTTGACAGCTGAGAAAGTTCAGAGCACGGCGCTTAAATCCTTCACTTTTCAGGGCGGTTTGGAGTGTGTCAGCACCTACGTACGTCACACCTCCCGAATCCTGACCCGAGTGCATGTGAATGCAAATTCAATACAACTGATGTTGTATTGAATGTTCCGGATGAAGTTGCGCTCTGAAGTTTGTGCAAGAGAAGTGTCACGAGAGGGAGACAAGAGGCAGAACCCCGACCTTGAGTGCCTGTGTGTCCTGGCAAGAGCGACAGAAAAATGACCGAGCGGATTTATGGAGGGAGGGAGGGAAGGAGGCAGGGAGGGAAGGGTCTGGAGCAGGAAGTGAGGAGGAGGAGGGAGACACGACTACAAATAAAACAAACGCAATGAACGGGCCCTCGTTCCACCTTTTTCATGGCGAGTCCTTGAAAGGATCATCAAGCTTTTCCCACAATGGGTGGTTTTCACCCATTTATCTAGGATAGCTGCTTCTGATTGGGGCTTATTTGGTCAAATTCCCTTTTAGGAGTTCCTAGGAGCCTTAGAATTTGTCTAAAACAGCTGCTTCAAATGACCAATTTCCTGTTCACTTTCAGGCATGGGTCCTTGAGACATTTTTGTGTCTTGTTACGAGACATGTCCACCCGTAAAATTGGCACAAATAGGCACAAATTTAGTGTTGTCCATCTATCTAGGATTGCTGCTTCTGAACGGGAATTCCGTAATAGGAGTTCGAGTTCGTAGGAGCCCTGGAATTTGCCCAAAATGGCTGGTTCACTCGTCAATCTCAGGCATGGGCCCATGAGACGTTTTTGTTCCTATTTTATGAAAGACATGTCCACCCAAGGCGGCACGGTGAAGGACTGGTTAGCACATCTGCCTAACAGTTCTGAGGACCGGGGTACAAATCCCGGCCCCGCCTGTGTGGTAGTTGGCATGTTCTTCCCGTGCATGCGTTGGTTTTCTCCGAGTACTCCGGTTTCCTCCCATATCCCAAAAACATGTAGGGTAGGTTGATTGAAGATTCCAAATTGCCCGTAGGTGTGAATGTGAGTGTGAATGGTTGTTTGCATATATGTGCCCTGGCGACCAGTTCAAGGTCTACCCCGCCTCTCGCCCGGAGATAGCTGGGATAGGCTCCAGCACGCCCGCGACCCTCGTGAGGATAAGCGGCAGGGAATGAATGAATGAATGAATGTCCACCCAAGGTAATTTCAATCAGTGAAATTGCTGTCAGTGGCTTATTTTTTTCAAACTTTCAAAATGCTCGAAATGATCACCCGACTTTGACGGCAAACTTCGCCCAAATCAGATTTAGGATAGTGTAGGAAAACAATCTTGACAATTTAGCGTTACCTGCTTCCTATTGGCCCTCATTTAAGGCAAACTTTCTCGTCGCAGTCTGCCAAAGTATGAGCCTTGGAACTCGCCCAAGATGGCTACTTCAAACTAACATGTCTGACTTCCTGTTGAATTTCGAGTATGTGAGCTCAAGAGTATGTCTGCATCCTGTTATGATAGAAATGTCCGTTGAACTTCATGTCGATCGGTGAAACTGGTGCAGGGGTCTAACGTCCTTTTGCGTGAGTCTTGGGGCGCTATCATCACGAACCTTGAAAAATATACATCTTCCCAAGTATACGTGAGCCAGAGATGGCAAGTTGGCAACCATGTATTTTGATCAGGCAGTATCGTCACCACCAGAAATTTTCCTCAGCCTGTGGGTTTGTTGTTTGGTGAGCCTGCAGGCGTCGCAGTTTTTTTAGATCCACAAGACGAGGAGCTATCTGCTGGTCGTTTGAAACTTGGCATCTCAAGAGCTAGACTTCTCGATGTTGGAACAATAGAGTCTTTGCATGCAGCGGCAAAAGTTGTAGTAGTAGTAGTACTGCATAAGCGCACGCAAAAGTTTAGGAGTTTGAATCGAAAAAGGCGATTCATTTTAAATGGCTTTTAAAAGTACAGAGGTCTAAGTTGCTAGCCTAAACAGGGAGACCTACAGAAGCACGTGAACAGTCTGAGATTGATTATAGTGCAGAGTCATACCGCATGTGTTACACAAGTCCCCTGGATTCCTTAGAAAGTAGCACAGACTGTCGTATACAGTGAACCACGCTGGAGATGCAATACAAACCCCTCAGCAATACGTGAAAATCTGCAATACAGACAGCCCATATATAAACATTTGAAAAATAGTTTTACCCTTCCCACATGGTTTAAAAATTTACAACCTTAATAAACAAATATTTTTTTAAAAGTATTCTTTAACACCTGTCTTCACTCTCTTGCTCACATAGCTCTCCAAACAAGAGGCAGGGCGCTAGCTTCAACTTTATTTGACACTCCAAGTTGGAAGTTTCCCGTAAAACTAACAACAAAAGGGAATTAAACATTGTATATATTCAAACACCAAACTGGTCAATCAAAGCCAATAATTTAATCTAACGAAAGTCCGCTAGCTTAATGCTGACATAAAATGCAAACCACCATAGACGAGCTAACAAGAAATAGCATAGATGTTTAGGTAATTTTCAAGCTTCAAGCAACTTTCAAGCTTTAACACAGCTGGAGCAGCAACACATACGAACAGAGCAGACGATACTCACAGGCACGTATTCTCTCTACTCTGTGGGAACAACTATGACTCGTTTATGGACCTTCTCTGGCTTTTCTTCTTGCTTCTTAATTACGTTGCATCTCTGTCAGTAGGCCTCAACTGCTGTCTGGCACATTGCGATACAAAGTGGTACTATACTGAAGGCATGAGAAACTCAATTCCAACTTGCCGGTATACAGTAAAACCCCATAAAAAATAAATTAATTAAAAAATAAAACAAAAGGGGCGAACGATGGGCCGCGATACAGCCATCCAGCCATTCTCAGTACCGCTTATCCTCACTAGGGTCACGGGTGTGCTGGAGCCTACCCCAGCTGATTGTAGCGACCCATTGTAAATGCAAATAAATGCTACGATCAATGTCAATACAAATACAAAATGAATAGAAGAACGCTTCATTGCAAGTACTACGGAGGAAGTTAGACGAGGGCTTTTAGCATTTCAAATGAAAGGCACGAAACAGCGTGGGCTCTTTGAAAGAGCTGGGCATAAGGATCTGAAGTGTTATCTGGGCGGATGTTTGAGCATCGTGTTTCTGAATAAATGTGCAGTGTCCTTTGGTGACATGCAATAAAAGAGCATCAAACGGACACAAAAATAAAAGGCTAGATTATCTCGTGCTTGACAGAAACAAGCTGTTCAGGTGAAAGTCGTCCGCTGGCTTCACACATGGCGAACATCCTCAGCATGTGAGGAGACCAACATCAGGACGGCTAAGACATCCATCTTTTCTGTATTTTATATCAGTCTTATCTGAAAGTGAAGCCAACACTGTTGATTAAATCCCTGTTATAAAATCTTAAAAGCTAAAAAAAGAAAGAAAAAGAAAAAACTGGCATGGGTTCTCTGTTGATACGATAAAGGGAGGATTTTATAATTAAACTGTACTAATTCTGTTTAATACTTCAATTTATGACAGACACAAAAGGAAGCTAAAAATAATAAAGCGATTCTGTAAACGGAATGGCAAATCACAGCTTGAAAATGACGCGGTAGGATAGGACATGACAACCTTCAGTAGATTAATAATGTATAGTGTTTCACAAACTTTATTCAGCCAATTCACACAGTATTTTACATCGGAAGAATCGCGCAGCACACCACCAAACAAAAATATCACAAAATGTATATACAGTGGTGGTGCCTGGAGATACGAGTGACCCGAGTTACCAGAGTTTTTCCAGTTACGATCCGTCACTTGGTTGTTTTCTTGCCTTGAAACAATGGAGCACCTAAGGGACTGCGATCCCCTCGCGGGTGGGCAAGGCGGGTTACAGTCGCCAATGTACTTTCAGCTGTTGGAACAACCAGTCAAACAAATTGAAAATGAGAACCCTTGCAAGGAGCTGCTGTAGACCACAACTCGAACCCAGACGCTCACACGCAGACTAACCGTCCAACCAAGTTCCTGATGTGACTCACGAGGCTACGCCCCTTAAAGACACGCATCCAACAAACGGACACTACAGTAAGTACTGTATTCGGACTTAGACTGGCTATACTTTCTTAAAAAGAAGACAACTTTTGACATTGCAGTTTCCAAAAAAGAAGACAAACTATTGATATTACACTTTAAAAAAAACAAAAACAAAAAAAAACAGTTACATTCTCTTTTATTACATTTTTAGACATTTTTGATACAACGCCATTTTTCTTTGTTAAAAACCACACAAAAACAATTTGGTGTTTTTTAGCGGGCTGGAAAAGATAAATGGCATTTCAATACATTTCAGCAGGGAAAGATGTTTTGAGAAATGAGTAAATTGCTGACATGATCTCACTGTCCGATCGCTGGATGCGTCAGTTTCCCATTTTGTTGGGTTCTGTGTAATAGGCAAGTGCCAATAAATACCAGATTTTCTATTGTTGCACTGATGTGTCTTATTTTTTTGTGATAGACTTAAACTTTGTGTCGGTACCGTTCACACCAACCTCTGAGTATGGATTGCGTAGCATTGAATGACTGTGGCCCGTTTCCTTCACCTCTGTGAGTTTGTCTGTCATTAGCACGTCTACCTCTTCTTTACATGCCGCCAATACTGCATTTTATTATTTTTTTTCTTACCCAAGCTCGTGTACCCCAGCGTGGGACAGAAATAGGTATTTTTCACCCGGTGTAATATGCCAGGCACATTTGAGGGAGATGGCAGCCTCACCGTGTGTTTTCTCATGGCTAGGGTGCGGTCGGATACGCGGAACCAGATCTCCATCTTGGCCACCCATGCACTCACACACACACACACACACACACACACACACACACACACACACACACACACACACACACACACTCCCCTAACAGGATCAAGGTCCGAGAAGGAGCCAGGTTTTGGGAAACTCTGTGCCCTCTTCAAATGGGATTCAAACGCACCACACAGGGCGAGGAAAGGATTTTCGGAGCCAAGCACAGCACAGACATGGCGGCAAAGGTAGCCGACCACAAACCTTCACTTCACATTGCACACGTTTATTAAACTCTGCACTCTGGGTTTATTCAACAGCTCAGGAAACGTGAGAGAAGGTGTGCGGAGACTCGGCGGCGGGAGTACGAGAACCGCAAAGTTAAAGGCGGGGTTGGCAGGCTCCTAACAATCCCCCGGCAGGTTACAGACAAAAACAATATGACAGTAATTGCAAAGTAAGTGTGGAGTATGCCCACCACCCAGCGAGTATTTGGGGACAGAGGCCACGCTAATCTACGCAAAATAACCTGGAATCACCCGAAGGAAATATCATGCTACGCTAACCTAACATTTAAAGGTTTGAGGTGCTTTGCGCAAAAGCAACAACATAAAACCCTCCATCAAAACTCAGCGTGGTTTAAAAATAACCGGACAAATCATACCGTAGGTGTGTCAACATCCAGTGGGAGGAAACGCTTCATGGAGACTCTAAACGCCGCAGAGACGACGACTGGGTTTAATAATGCGCGGCAGTCCATACAGAGTGTAGACTTAAGGCTGAGCAGCAGTGCCAGAGAGTTGTTGATTTCTTACACCTAGCAAAGCGACGAATGTAGAAAAAATATTTAACAATACTGAACGGTTTAATTTTCTACTTTTTTAGGAAAGTCCAATATTAATAGTTTGTCTTTCGGAAAGTTTAACATCAATACTATGTCCTTTTTTGAGGAAAGAGCAAAATCCATACTATGTCTTAATTTTCGTAAGCTGTAACATGCATAGTTTACCTTCTTTTTAGGGAAGTGCAACATCAATTTTGTCTTCATTTTCAGAAAGTGCAACATCAATTGTTTGTCTTCCAGTTTGGAAAGTGCAAGATCAGTAGTTTGTCATCTTTTTAGGAAAGTGCAACATCAAATATTTCTCTTCTTTTTTGGGAAGTGCTACATCTACAGCGTGTCTTCTTTTAAGTAGAGTGCAACAACAAGAATTCGTTTTTTTATCTTAGGAAAGTACATCATCAAAAGGTGACATTCTGTTCAGCAAAGTGCAACAGCTATAGTTAGTTTTCTTTTTCGTTTTGGGATTGTAAAATCAGTCATTTGTCTTCTGTTTGGGAATGTGCAACAGCAAGAGTTTGTCGTCTCTTTTGGACCGTGCAACATCAATTGTCTTTTTTAATAAAAGTGCATTGTCAATATAGGTTGTTTTCTTTTTAGGAAAGTCCTACATTAGTAGTTTGTCTTCATTTTAGGAAAGTGCAAAATCCATAATTTGACTTATATTTCAAGTGCCACATCAATTGTTCGTCGTGGGTGGGGGGAGTGAAACATGAACAGGTTGTGTTCTTTTTGGGAAAGTGCAGCATCAATGTCAACTTTTTATAAAATTGCAGTAGCAATTGTCCTCTTTTTAGGAAAGGAGTTTGCCTTCTTTTTTAGAAAGTTCATAAATACTTAATCGTCTTCTTTAAAGAGAAGTGCTACATCAATTGTTTGTCTACATTCTAGTAAAATGTAACACGAATAGTCTGTTTCCTTTTAAGCAAAGTTAAAAATCAATGGTTTGCTTTCCTTTTTCGAAAGTGCAACATCAAAGTTTGAGACCTCAACAAATTATCGTGTTTTTTTTTTGTTTTGTTTTTTTTGGGGGGGGGGGGGGGGGGGGGGGCAACGTCAAGATATTAGTTTCTCCGTTAAAAGAATTCATTTGTTTCATGTCAACGTGAATGTCGGAGTAAACACAAGCTGCCTCCTTTTAAAGGATTTGCACGAGAACATCAGAGGGCATTGTCTCGGAGGCGGCACTCGATTAAATCGGGAAATCTGCGTCTTGTTGCCGTGTTTTCTCTCTCGAACATCTGCGACGAGGCTCGACCGGGACATCTGTTCTGCAAAATGCGAGGCCATAACATTCCCGCTGATCGCTCATTATGGCTGCACACTCCAAATCATCTTCATTTTAGCAGATTTGAACCGGCTAAATCATGGCTACGTCCTCGACGATTTACTTGGCTTTGAACTGTAAGGAGGTTTAGACAACATAAAAGCCACATCATTCCCTCAATACGAGAGAAAATACACTATTTGGGAGGTGATATATTAATATGTTTGCCCCAGACTTGATCCTTCCTCCCCGTTGCTTAAGAGCATGCTAATTCTACTGGTAACATTGCAATGCTGAGAAGAAGGAAATATCCCGCATGGGTCCAACATCAAAGCCTTCAAGTCCCACGTTTACAAAACAAACAAATACATGGTTGATGATGAGGACAGTGGGCACAGTACCATAATTTTTCGATTAGAACATGGAAACACGGACTCCATATTTTCATGATTTTTACCTCAATACACACACCGTACTCGGATGTAACACAAATTTTGCCCAAACCGTACTGTCTCACACAACTCAAAAATGTATTTTATTTAACTTTTTAACCAATGACATTTCAGTATTTTCACAACAAATACAAAAAAAATTTTAAAATCTCAAACAGATGCTGAACTTTGAACTACGTTCTTCGAAGGTGCAATAAAGGATAGCAATAAATGTATGGATCACAATACAAATGGTTCTATTGGTCATCAAATTTTTCATGCTCAATATTTGAACAACACAATCGATACTAGTTTACAGATTACATACAGATCATTAAGAATTGTCTTTTGTATCACTTGTGTCTTTAATTGCTCTGCTCCTAAAAAACATCGAATGACGAGTCAGAATCTAAATTAAAAAAAAAAAATCACTCGATGTTTTGCTGTCTTTCTGCGTCTTCCTCCGGTGTTTCTTTTTCCTCCAACCACAATTGTTTGCTTCGTTCATGTCAAATTTCCAATCAGCTTCTCTGTTGCTTTCTACCTCAACCACTGCAATCACCTTTCTTTTGAACGTTGCTGAAAAACTCTTTTTTTTTTTTTTTTTTTCCCCCCCTGCATTTTCGATGTTGCTTTACCAGTATATTTGATAGATAGAGAGATATAGAGATAGAGAGATCGATCGTTCGATAATTTTATGATATAGGGATTCATCTATACAGTGAAAATGTATCTTAAATTATTATTAATTTACAGAATAACAAAATAGAATAGAATGGACTAGAATACACTTTAATGTCAGCTTCGTTTCAGTGAACTGTTCTATTTTATATACACTTACTATACAAAGGACAAAATAACTGGATCTCAGGCAAAACTATTGCACTAAAACCTTTAGAAGTGATTTTTTTTTTCTTCTTTTTAATTACATTTTTGAACCCCTAAAACTCCAAAACGATGGCAGGTGGCAAAATATAGAGCTCACATATGCGGCATATGAACTTAGTGTGTTTGTGTACGTGTCGCCATGCATTCCCGCGTTCTCTTCCAGGGACTAATAAAGTCATAAAAGCCACAAGACGTCCTCTCGGTCTCAGTCTCCCTGCGACCACATGAATGGGGTGCGGCGGGAATGGAACAAATGATGTGTGCCTGATCCCGGCCATATACAACACGTGTTGGCCGCGCAGCTTGACACGACCGCTGGCACCTCGCTTGTGGCGCTCATGGGCCAGGCAGGCCTACTTGCTGTGTGTGTGTGTGTGTGTGTGTTAGGCATTATGGGCTCTCAAGTGGAAAGAAAATCCTCACAAATGACTTCATTTGGGCATATTGGGTCAGTCTAGCGCCACTGCCATTAGATTAGTAATGATTAGTATTGTCAATAACAAATTCTGGTTACATTCCAATTTTTCTTTTGTATACAGTGAAGCCCCGTTCATTGGAGGGGATATGTGCCAGACCCACCCGCAATAAGTGGAAATCTGTGATATAGCGAAACCACATCATAATAATTTTTAAATAGTTTTACCCCTCCCACGTGCTTTAAACAATTGGGAGTGATAAATAAATAGCCTGAAGCAAGCACGCTTTACCTCTTATTTGCAAAAAGTGTGAGCAAGAGAGTGAGAATTGGCACAAAGGAAAACTTTAAAAACTGTGTTTTCGTAAGTTTAAATGTGTTTAAAGCATATTGGAGGAGTAAAACTATGAAAAACTACATTTAAATGGCCATTATCTATTAGCACTATTTGCCCTTGTGTGGCAGTATCACAAAAAAAGCTTAAGAAAAGCAAAAAAAGAACATACTTGGTGGACGATTGGGGGCCAAAGCTAAAAAAAAAAAAAGGGAACTAAAATATGAAACACTCACCGCGTTTGTGCCAGGCAGCCCGGTGCCACGCAGCTTTCTGAACCAGGACTGATCAGCACGCTGGTCAGTTCTCGCATGTCGACCTGCACATCCGTCATGTGACCAGGCAGAGGTTTCAGCACTGTTAAAATCTTCTCTGCCAGGCTGTCGCCATGGTGACCGACTGCACCTGATTTTTATTTTATTTTTTTTTACAATTTATGGGGGGGAAAAAACATTGTTAGAGCATCTGCCTAAGAACTAGTTACATACAAGCCCAATTTAATGACGTTGGGACATTGTGTTAAACATAAATAAAAACAAAATACAATGATTTGCAAATCATTTTTAAGCTATATTTAATTCAATACACTACAAAGACAGGATATTTAATGTTCAAACTGATAAACTTTATTGTTTTAGCCAATAATCATTAACTTGGAATTTTATAGCTGCAACACGTTCCAAAAAAGCTGGGACAGGGTCATGTTTACAACTGTGTTACATCACCTTTTCTTTTAACAACATTCAATAAATGTTTGGGAACTGAGGACACTAATTGTTGAAGCGTTGTAGGTGGAATTATTTCCCTTTCTTGCTTGATGTACAGCTTCAGCTGTTCATCAGTCTGGGGTCTCCGTTGTCATATTTTACGTTTCATAATGCGCCACACATTTTCAATGGGAGACAGGTCTGGACTGCAGACAGGCCAGTCTAGTACCCACACTCTTTTACTACAAAGCCACGCTGTTGTAACGCGTGCAGAATGTGGTTTGGCATTGTCTTGCTGAAATAAGCAGGGGCCTCCATGAAAAAGACGTTGCTTGGATGGCAGCATATGTTTCTCCAAAACCTGTATGTACCTTTCAGCATTAATGGTGCCTTCACAGATGTGTAAGTTACCCATGTCATTGGCACTAACACAGCCCCATACCATCACAGATGCTGGCTATTGAACTTTCCGTTCGGATGGTTCTTTTCCTCTTTGGCCCGGAGGACACGACGTGCACAATTTCCAAAAACAATTTAAAATGTGGACTCGTCGCATCACAGAACCCTTTTCCACTTTGCATCAGTCCGTCTTAGATGAGCTCGGGCCCAGAGAAGCCGGCGGCGTTTCTGGGTGTTGTTGATAAATGGCTTTTGCTTTGCATAGTAAAGTTTCAAGTCGCACTTACGGATTTAGCGCCGAACTGTATTTACTGACATTGGTTTTCTGAAGTGTTTCTGAGCCCATGTGGTGATATCCTTTACACATTGATGTCAGTTTTTGATGCCTTGCCGCCTGAGGGATCGAAGGTGACGGGCATTCAATGTTGGTTTTCGGCCTTGCCGCTTACATGCAGTGATTTCTCCACATTCTCTGAACCTTTTGATGACAGTATAGACCGTAGATGATGAAATCCCTAAATTCCTTGCAATTGTACGTTAAGGAACAGTCCTTAAACTGTTGGACTATTTTCTCACGCACTTGTTCACAAAAAGGTGAACCTCGCCCCATCATTGCTTGTGAATGACTGCGCAATTCAGGGAAGCTCCTTTTAGACCCAATCATGGCACCCACCTGTTCCCAATGAGCCTGTTCACCCGTGGGATGTTGCAAACAGGTGTTTGATGAGCATTCCTCAACTTTCTCAGTCTTTTTTGCCACCTGTCTCAGCTTTCCAGGAACATGTTGCAGCCATAAAATTCTAAGTTAATGATTATTTGCTAAAAACAATAAAGTTATCAGTTTGAACATTAAATATCTTGTCTTTGTAGTGTATTCAGTTACATATAGGTCGAACATGCTTTGCAAATCATTGTATTCTGTTTTTATTTATGTTTAACACAACCTCCCAACTTTATTGGAATTGGGGTTGTAATTTATGTATTATAGAAATCACAAGAAAAAAAGGAAAACAGCCCACTAGAACATCTGAAATTTATAAGGGTGGTGTGTGCTGACTCCCATTTAAGGTAAGTTTGAATGTAACTGGTAAATTCTGAACACAGTCACATCCCAGTTGTAAGAAGGTGTGAATTATCTCAGTTGTTTATTTTTACTTTGCCATCTTGAAAATATTTTTTTCAGTTGATTTTTCCACGCTATAGGTCACAATAGTGGAAAAGGTTTTGAAATTACTCCTCTTGGTCTGATTTATTCATATCACAAAAACTTGGTATTTAATCAGGGTGTGTAGACTTTTTATATCTACTACACGTGACCTGGAAAAAGCTGTAAAATACGTACCTGTAAGGTCCATGGTGCGGTCCACAAAGATGATGGAGGCCTTATTGGGGGCCGTTTTCCTTCGGGTCTTGGCCTGGGGGTGACCGGCCAGTTCCCCTGCAATGAGGCGACTCATGGGGCCCACGGCGAAGCTCTCCTCCCTGGTGCCGGTGGCCTCAAACAGGGCATTCAATGCTCCCGCCAGCGCCTTAATCTCCAGCTGAAGCTCGGAGGGGAGTGCGTGCACGTCCACATCCAGAAGGCTGGCGAAGCGCTTCTTATCTGGCCGCGTGGCGTTGAGGGCGCGCAAATCGGGCGGCAGCAGCGGGAAGAGGCGGGCAAAGGCGGGCACCAGGAGCAGTTGCCGGGACACGAGGGCGAAAGACAGCGGCACGTGCAGGACCTCGGCCGTGTAGTTCATGTCGCCCATCCACTCGCACAGCTTGTCCTCCAGCTGCTCGAAGACGGGCGTGGCGCCGTCCGCTTCCGCCGCCACGTTGTTGGCGAGCAGGTGCAGCGGGTGGGACACGGCCGTGACCACCACGCAGTACTGCAAGTGGCTGAGCGAGATGATGTCCTTTAGGGTGTCCACGGTGCGTCCCTTCAACAAGGTGCTCACCTGGGGGTGGAAAAACATTAATAAGTAAGTTTCCAGAAATGTTCATGGGTCAGTTTGACCCGCTCTATGTTTAATCATTAGGGATGTTTGATACCACTTTTGATGTTGGGATGTTTGATACCAGGGAATTACGAACAGTTCCAAATACCAGTGAGTTATCTTGGTCTCACAAAGACCTGGTATTTTGACGGGGTTGTGCAGACCCTTTTTTTAATATCTACTGGTATTTTCAGGGCTGCTTTTTGCTCGGCAGAGTTCATGGGGTAATGAAAAAAAAAATAATAATTTGACAAGATACATTTTTTTTTGGATTCGTTTCACAAGTGTGCACACCTCTTGCAGTGTCTCTGATCAAAACCAAATAAAGCTCAGATGTAGGCTTTTTTTTTTTTGCTTTCTGGTTGAAGGTTTTATCCCAACACTGACTGGTATTTGGAACTGTTCATAATTCCCTCCATCTTGACTAAGGCCCCACAGTTCAATCTGAAAACCTCCAACACAACAGGTAGTTTCAGTCCCCCTGAAACTGGACACTTTCCATGGGAAATAATGACAACAAATGTGAATTTACTGGACATTTCGCGTAGTTTATACAAACAGATATTCATTTCTTCTCGTCTTAGGTTGCCTTTTTTTAGGCTAACTTGCAGTTGTGCTCATTTCCTCTTTACTCATGACAATTCCTGAACATATGCCACACAATTCCGATGGTACGTTTTCCAGGACAACTGTTTGTTATTCTTATTATTGCTCACCACAAACACCGCTTTGGGCTCGTCCTCGCTACACGACTCAAAGCTGGAGAACCGCTTCACGTTTCGGGCTCCGGCTTCGAACAACGCGGCGGCTCCCCCGGCGCTCCAGTGGAGGACTTCCGCGGAGGGGTCGTCCATGAAGACCACCGCCCGGTTCACCTTGGACAGAACCCGGTCCCACATTTGCACCGGGAAGTCCCACACCGCCTCCGGGGTAAGCATTTCGGCCACACAAGACAGTCGGCGGCCAAACGAGTGACAGCGCAGCCCGGAAGACAACAAACACGTTGATGACGTATCAGTGACGCGTCGCGTGTATTAAACGTCACACCAGCGCTGCAGCGTTGTCATGGCGAACCAGCATTACGCAACAGCATGAGAGCATGACTGACTGACAGATTAGTTAGTTAGTTAGGTAGGTAGGTAGGAAGGAGTGGAAGCAGCAATAATGTTATGTGCCCAGGCTACATTTAAACATAAAAGACATACTGATGATGATCATACGCTATAAATACACTAAAGAGTCCTGTATATAATTTTAATTGATGTGGTTTTAAATTATATATTTTCCTCCAGGTATAGACTGTGTTTTATGTATTTACTCGATAAACACCGTTATTGTTATATATTAATTTTATAATTTTAATAAGTACTTCATATATAGTCATTATTATTATTAGTAGTAGTAGTAGTCGTATATATTTTTTTATTTTTTATACATTTACTTTTATATATTGTGTTTAAGCCTATGCATAAAGTATTTAAATAATTTGCGCCTCATATAGCTAAAAAGGAAGCCAAATTATAATTCAGTGCAGTTGCACACCACTGCAAACAGCAATAAGAAACATATTGTTCAATGAAAACCTCGGACAGTCTCAATCAGTATAAGCTGTGCAAGTGTACCTAATTTTCTGCCCACTGTATGTTCTTCAGTGTGTGATATAGTCGGTAGGTAAGAGGGTTTAATTCAAATGAACACGCCCTCCTTCTGCTGACGTTCAATTTCATAACATAAGTGGACGTCGGTCAGGTGTATTTCATTTTTAAAGCTCGTTGTAGTTGCCATATATATGTGAGTGACTGCAACCCCCTGAAATGCATCAAATGCTGAAACAAATTACGTGTGGAACAATGCGAGCTAATTCAAGTCCCGTTAAATCCTCTACAGCGGGCCCCATCCCATTAACACTTAATACTTCCAGCTGGATTTGAGTGCCATTGAGCCGTGGTGCGTTCAGGATATATCACACCGTAGGAGAGAAGAAAAGCGCCTTGACATAAGTTGCACCTTTAATTTATGTCTGACATGTAAATGTTCGTATTGTCCCTCTGTATACAATGGTGCCTCGACTAATGAGTTACATTTGTTTTGTGACCACACTTGTAACGCAAAACACTCATATTGAATTGAAATGCCATTAATCCATTTAAGCCCCACAAGACCAACAAAAATGTTTGCAATGCACCGTTTGTGTTTACATATCTGCTGCCGAAAGGGTTAAAACTACCGCAAAATCGATGCTGGGTTTGTGTAGCCCGTCTATCGGTGTTTCGCATCCTGTGTTAGCGTCAAGCTAGCGGACTTTCGTAAAGTAAAGTTATGTGCGTTGGTTCAAGACACAACATGTCATTTTCTTTGTTTAACCTTTCGTTTTACAGTCAACCTCAACTGGGAGCAGCTTGAGGAAAGCATTCTGCAAGAATTGTTCACGATCAACACAAGACAAAAAAAATAAAAAATAAAAAAAATGGCTGAGTGATGGCTCGTATCTTGAAAAAATCTGCAAGTCGGGCCACTCGTCAGTGGAGGTACCACTGTATTTATTTGTATTCCCTGCGCTTGACTAACTAATCCTGACAGAAAGGGGTTTGTGTCGCTTCTGTGTGCGTGTGTGTGAACATGCTTGGCGGGCGTGTAAATGTGATGACGATAAAGAGCTTGTTTGGCGAAGACGAGCCAAGATGACCCAGTTAAGGAGTTTTAATGCGTTAATGGAGCCGCGGGGGTTGTCATGGGGACGTAAGGGAGCGAGATCAGGACGTGGCCTCTTTTCTATCTGTTAAAAAACAACAACGTTATATAAATGCGCGTCTGACATCACACCCGGACGTCATTCAAGGCGGACGCCATCAATTCCAACTCTGGTTCAGATTTGGGAAAGCATTTTTCCAGAGTTAAATTATTGTCATTGCGAAACGCATCAACTGCTATTTTTAAGTAATATTTTAACAGTTATTAAGCCATTGTTGATAGTGAAACAAAAATAAAACAGTCTTCACATTGACAATGAATGATAGAGGCGTATTGGGAATAATGTGATTTGTGACTGTGTGAATTTGTTATTATTTTGTAATATGTGTAAGAAGTGTAAAGTGTAAAATTAACTACTGTTCATAGAAAAATGCAAGCTATAAATAAGATAGACATTAATATTTCTTTTATGTCCCCAGGCCTACATTTGAATAAGAGTATGTGATGACTGTTGGACACTACATTAGGTACACCCATATTATCATTTGAGGTCCAATACTGTGCTTTATTGTTGTTGATATTATTTTAATTATTTTGGTTTTATATTTATTTATTTTTATTTTAAATCAGATATTTTGCTCAATGCAATTATTTTATTCATCTTATTTAATCCAAATGTTTATATACATTATAATATTTACTGATTTATTTACAATGCGTTTTATTTTAAATACATATGTCTTATTGTACCAGTAGTTATTTCATGACATTTAAAAAAAAAAAAAAAAAAAAAAAGACTGGCATCCAATATAACCATTTCATTTATTATTTATATTTTTTAGCGGCACCATGCATGGAGCCACTACAGCCTAGCTACACTAACGGATAAGAAACTCCATGGATTGGTGATGAAGTGCTGACTCCACGAGAGAAGAAACCATCCTGGACAGGTCGCCAGCCAATCACAGTGTACGTATAGATGAACAGCCATTCACAATTCTGCTCTTGATATAACATTACTTTACTTAAAAACCGTGTAAGGCACCAGTGAATTCAAGGCCGCGCAGTAAACAACGGAGATGTTCTTTATTTGTGGTGTTCCACAAGGCTCGTTTCTTTTCCCCATGCTATTCTCAATGTACATGGTACTACTAGGCCAAGTTGTTCACAATTATGATAGATGTCCAGCCATCCATTTTCTATACTGCCTTCCCTCGTTAGCGTAGCAGGTGAACTGGGGCCCATCGTGCACATAGACAAGCACTTATACTCACATTCACACCTATGGACAATTTAGAGTCTTCAACAAACTTAACATGCATGTTTTTGGAATGTGAAAGGAAGATGGAGTACCCGGACAAAACCCACGCAAGCACGGAGAGAATGGGAAGGCCAGAGCCGAGATTCGAAACCCGAACTTCAGACTGTGAGGCAGATGTGCTAACCAATATTGCACGGTGCTGCCTACTAAGAGCTCATTTAACCATTTTCAGAAATCGACAGATATCAAAAAATTTACTTGGGTTCATGATTTCACAAATGATCCAAAAACCCAACTATTTGTATACGAGATATTAAAAACTCAAATTTCCATAATATATCCTCTTTAAATTGCGGGGGGGGGGAAATACCACTTTTAGCCACACAACTGATAAGTAAGTGTGTTTTGCGTTTCTTTTGGTCTTCATGATGAACTGTTTTAAATGTTGTTTGCTGAGTGAACATGGAGCAGCCGCACTGCACGAAGCGCTGGCACCAAAACGGAGACGACAATCACGTTAAATAGCCTCGAAGTGGATGTGCAGCGGCCAATTCCATTTGTAATAATGCAGAATTGGCTAACGTTTGATTCTTTTGTACCACAGCCTCGTGATTTAGCAACACCTCTCACAGCCTGGGAGACGGACTTAATGTGATTTTCCTCTTATGATGCTTTAGGGCTGCTTCAGGGCCTCCTATATTTAGCTATACTGAAATAATAGCGGTAGTTCGAGTACAGTGAACCCTCACTATTTGCGGGGGGTGGTGGTTAGGGACCAAGCCCCGGCAGAATAATTTGCAAATAGCAGACGCCCCCCCCAAAAAAAATCCCCAAATTAATTATAATTGCCTATATTGATGGTTGAAACACTACATACACACCAAACTGTGGTCTCCAAAACACTTTAATTTAATTTCAAACTCTCCCTAAAGCATTACCCTTAAAAATAATTCGCTTATGGAGTATTTGAATCAGAAAGAGCGATTGTTTGGGAATCGTGACGGTGCATTTTACAAATACTGTATATTCATTCCTAAAATGAAGCATTTTCTTGGATAAAAATCATACTAAATACATTTCCCCGTTGTGCCACTTACTTTTTCTTTCCGATAAAGCAGACTGAGTCAAAGGTTCTGCTGTAAACGGCCCTGTGTGTTTTATTAATGCCCACGTTGCAACACAATCACTTCATACACACACACACAGAGCTTCCTTTGAAGGCACAAATAGTCACTCACATCTGGATACCATCCCTTCTCTATTCTTTTTCTTTCCACAAAGACCCCTGCTTAGCATGAGCAGCAGTTTATCGGCCACACGAGGAGCACTGAACGGTTTGAAACCAGAGAAAGAATAATAACGGTTCAATGGTGAACATGGGGGGAGAAAAAAAAAAAAAAAAAAAAGAAAGTCCAGCAGAGTTGAAAGCAGGGGTTCTCCAAATTGGGGTCTGGGAACTGTAGTTTGGGAGTACACAAAGTAATCTGCATTAAATTATTATGATGTATGGTATAACATTTTTTTTTATGAAAATCAATTGCATACCTACATAATCATTAGCGTAACAGCATACAATAATTGTCTAAATAATTTTTGAACATTTTTGGAAGACCAAAAAATAAATAAATAAATAAATAATTTTTTCCAGCGGACTTCATTTAGATTAAATGGTTTGGTGGAACATTTTGGTGTTGAAATATTTGTTTAGTTCAGTTTTGTGTCAGTTTTACACCAAAACCGCAAAGGACCTGAAGCCTGTGGGTTACACACGCACACTCACGCTGCGGTTAGTGTGAGTAATTGTTTCCTACCTGTGGTGCTTTTGCAGTGAATGTTTGACGAGGGGCACAAAGTTGCATGCTTGGCAGCGTAAGAGAGCGCTAACTGCTCAGGGCTAATTGTCGCCCGAATGTGCTTGCGTGGCTTCTCGGCCCTCTCGTACTCATGCTTCACATAGCACACTTGGAGATGGAGATGATAGATTTCACGCGGGTGTGAGGTGAACGCTACCGCTGCCAACACAACGGGAACATGTGCACCTTGTTTGACTTTCAAGATAGCTTGTATCCATTAAACTATGTCGTGGATCAGACTAACTCATGTAGGCATTCAATTTATTATGGGCTGAGAACAATGCCTGGTATGAATCTTTTCCAGATGAGGCGGACCCAGGACTAAGTCTTATGATGCCCTGGTGCCAAATCCCTTGTGAATGTAGGGATGTTTCCCAAGTGGATCCACGGTCTAATCCTATGTGGATCAGGAGCCAAATCCCTTCTGGACTTGTGGCCGTCTCCCATGAGGTCTTGGGGCTAAATCCCTTCTGGACCAGTGATTGTATTCCATATGGAACTAGGGGCGTATCCCATGAGGTCCTAGGGCTGTATCCATTGTAGAGACATAGCTGACTCGCCACAGGACCTCAGGCCAAATTGTATGTGAACACCAAGGTCAGAGACCATAAGGTCCTGGTTTGAAATCTCTTGTGGATCTCGAGAAGATTTCCATATGGATTTGTGACCAAATGCCTGAGAGGCTGCCATGAGGCCCTCGAACCCAATTCCTTATGGAGCTCGGGAAGATTCCCATCTGGACCTGGGCACTATCGCTTGTGAACCCCTGGCTGAATCTGATATAGAGCTGCCGCCAAATCCCTTGTAAACCTGGAGATGATTCCCATTTGGACACAGGGCCTAATCCCTTCTGAGCCAGGGTTCATATCCCTTGTGGAACCAGGGACATATTGCATAACGTTCTAGGTCCAAGTCTCTTGGGGACCTGGAGAAGATTCCCATGTGGATCCATGGTTGAATCTCATATAGACCAAATCTCACGTAGCCCTGGGTTGCCATTTGGACCCAAGGGTGAAATGAAAGAAACATTCATTCAGAAAGAACACATGCTTCTAGAGCCAAAGTCAATTCAAGTCAAGTCCATTTTATGTATAAAGTGCCAATTCACAACAGTAGCTATCTCAAGGCACTTCACACATTCAGCAACTCAAGAACCACACTCCTCAGACGTTAAAGAAAAACGACTGAACCCCACCTGAGCAAACACTTGGCAGCGGAGTCAAGAAAAAAAACTCCCTCTAAGGAAGAAACTTCAAACAGCATCCAGGGCCTGTGGGGTAAATCGGTCTTGGCTGGTTGGGTTTAGATGGAGAGACAGAGTATAGCGTCAGATTAAACAAGATAGTGTGGTTGAGCAGTCGGGGGAGGGACAAGAGAACAATGGGCACAACGACAGTGATAGTCCCACGATGACAGCACCAATGACGTTAATGGTCCGCTCCCTTCACCACCATCTCCAGCTTCGCCACCGCTGATAACAAGCAGATGAATGTGAAGGTGCAACAGCACTGCCTTCAAAGCAGGGAGCACAATCACAAGGGAGCAAGAGAAAGACAAAGTGAAGTAGGTCCGTAAAGGGCCTATCTCATTGGCCAGGAGACTAGTTTGCGACCTGATGGCGACTCAGGACTCCACTGGTTGTGGAAACATCCCGGTGACGTCTACTGACCAGGGAGTCGCAATAAATTCAAACGTCAGATTTCTTTCGGACACCTTTTGGAGACTTTTTAAAGTCTCGACTGCGTGGACGTCTCTACGACTATGCGGCGATGTCTCCGCGGCGATGTCGCAGTGTCCTCCGGGAAAATCGGTGTCCGTGAGGTGTCGCCATGGTGAAGGCGCAAGGAATATTTTGGTCTCCCGGGTCACTGCGACTGATCAGCCGCGGCAGTCACCACGACGTCTCTGCCAGTGAGCTAGGCCCTTTACATACGTAATAGCAGTATCCACAGAAATAGTCGTGGTCATTTTATACATCATAAGCTTCCCATCTGGTCCTGAGGTACTATCCCTTGTGGATGTACTGAAGTATTTGTTACTTGCCACCAGTGGAACTGGGGATCCCTTTATTATTGTGACCCAGAAACTGAGGGGCTTCTTGCATACGTTCAAATCCAATGCGGTCACAGGGTTTGCAGGAGACTGCAACTGGCTGCACAAGCTCAGCCTTGTATGACGCATGTACACCAAAGTCACAAACAAAAACATCTGACAAAAAGGAAATTTGCCTCTTTTATTTTGCTCCTGGCTGGGTCCCTGTGGCGGGCCTGTTCAGCACATTTCTCCCGGTGAAAACGAAACCGTCAGCGCTTTTGTTTTTGTGTGTTGCAGGGGGCTATTTTTATCACCAAAAAAAAAAAAAAACCCAGGAGGCAGGCTGTATACCTTCAAGAAAAATGGAGAGTTATGGATAAAGGTGATGCAAAGGCTCTTTAAAAAGGGCCTTCTGCGAGATGTTTGGCAGTTTAAGTGCTTTTAGCGGACTCTTGGCACGCCTTCACCTGCTGGCAACATGGCAACTAACAGAGGGTGAAGGAGGCTTGGAGGGGATAAAAATAGGGATTCTATTTCGGGATCTTTTGAAGATAAAGATGTGATCTTCCTGTGAAGACTTCCTGGATCGTCTGTGGATTCACTCCAGTGAGCTTCAGTGCACCTGGTTTCAGGAAGACATACAACCCCCTCTTAATGCACACCATCCCCCACGGGATTGTTTATTATGACACTGCAGCGTGTGCAACCCCGAATTGCGAATCAGTCATTTTTGCAGCTGCGTGCACGCATGACGTGACCCCCGAGATGTTCTTGATCTCCAAAATTGAACCCCATCGTCCCCAAGGGTCTCCAATGACAACAATCGAGCTGCACGTGAAGAGAGGCATCAATAGACCTTTTGGGTCCGTAGAGACTGAATAAGTGTGTTTAGATGTGTTTACCTTAAAAAAAAAAAGACATTGTACAGAGCAAATGCAAACACACAGAGTGCAGTATGCATGCACAAGGTCTTCGGACTGACGCGGCGCCTGCTGCATAGTTAATACTAAAAGCACGTGATGACAAACAGACAATCGTTTCCCCATTCCACTTCTGACGCCGTTTGGCAGAAAACTCAAACGATACCAACTCGCATTCCCCTTCTGACGCTGTGATCCGAACGCTACGGCTGGAAACTAACCATCCCACTTCTGACACCATCACATCCCACTTTTGACACAGTTTGGACTGAACTCGAAGGATGTGGACGAAACATCCTACTTCTGACACTGTTACACCCCTCTTCTGAAACAGTGTTAATGAACTCTGAGGATACAGATTAACGATCCTACTTCTGATACATTACATCCCACTTCTGTCACAGTTTGTACCGAACTTTTTGGATGTGGACTAAACATCCCACTTCTGACACCGTTTGTACAGAATCAAAAGGATACAATCGAACCATCCCACTTCTGACTTCAGTCCCATCGTACTTCTGATCTCATTTCACCTCAAGATCACAAACACAATTGGGTACTCCACTCCACTTCTGCCATCGTTGCCTTCGCACCCCTTGCACCATTTGTCGACAAACTCTGAAGACACTTTTTAACCATCCCACTTCTGACAACGGCACCCACTAACCATCCCAATATTGAGGCTTCACATCCCCCTTCTGCCACCACTCCCGTCAACCACTAACCAACTAAGCACCCCACTTCTTCACCGGTGTGCCGGCTAACGAGCCACATGCTGCTTCACCACCGCCCAAGCTCACGTATCTTATCATCCGACGATACGTAGCGGCCTGTTCTGCTTAATATCTCACTTTTGCATAAACGCATGGCCGTGAGGATTATATTCTGCCGGCATCATTAGCAGTTTGAACCTCCGCCAAGGCTTAAACGTGTGTGTGTGTGTGTGTGTGTGTGTGTGTGTCTGAGTGTGAGCACGCACACACACATCCACACACAGTGGGTGACATTAGGACGTAGGGAAGAACAATCTATAAATATCTCTTATGTGTCTTTGTCACGCACACTGGTCGCCCACTTCCCCTCAGCTGACCCACGCGAGCGTCGCGGCGCATTAGCCGAGCGCTTTAAGAAGCAGGCTCGAGGCCGACGAACAAGCGCAGAGTTCCAAATACTGACTCGATTTTCTTTTTTCTCTCAAAAGGATGTCGACTAATCCTTCCATTCTGATAGCTGGTCACAAGAGGAAAGAGAGAATGATCCCACTTCTGACACAATTTTTGTCACACAACTCAAAGGATGCTCACTAGCGCTTCCGACGCCGTTACCGTCCCACTTCTGACAATGTTTTGTCGCTGAACTCTACTGGTACCAAATAGAGTCTCTTTTCTAATACATACAAATCATACAAATCTAAGGATACTAATTAATCATCCCACTTCTGACAACTTGTTCTTGAAGGATGCCAACTAACCATCCCACTTCTGACATAATCCTATTCTACTGCTAATGCGGTTTGTCACAGAACTCTGAAGATGCCAACCAACAATCCCACTTCTGACACCATTTGTGGAAAAACTCTTATGAATACTAACTGATCACTCCACTTCTGACACCATTACCATCCCTCTTTACACATACAGTCTGCATAGTTTGTCACAGAATTCCAAGGATATTAACTTACCGTCCCACTTCTGACAATGTTTTTCACAGAATTCTTAAGGGTACAACCTAACCATCCCACTTCTGACACCATTTTCCAAACACCTCTAACGACCACCAGCCGACTTCTGATATCCTTTGAGTACAGCAACTGTCCCATTTCTGACACCATTTACCACATAACTCTACTAACCATCCCACTTCTGACACAACTTGGCTGACACTTTAGAAAAGTACCTCAAATATACCTTTTGAGTAGTTTACTACTATGGACGTCTAAACATTTGTGTAGATTGGAGAATTCTTGTTTTGTTGCCTACATCTGAACACATAGAACGACAGAAAACCGAGGAGAAATTGGAAATGTGGAAACTGGTGAATGCGCTTGTGAGGGGATTCGCCTCGACGTGTGTTGGCAAACATTTGATGAGAGTAGCTTCACTTCACCTGCAGTTGACTGTGAAGTCTCTGTGTACGTGACGAGCCACGCATCCGTCGTCCTCATGTCCAGCCTGAGTCCGTTTGACTCGGAGCCAGACACACTTTTATAAAAAAAAAAAAAAGCTTTGAAGGCCGTTGTTGTGCTCTCTGATTCATCTGTTTCGATGTTGGCTCGCTCCTTCTTTCGTCTGGCATTTCCTCAAATGAAAGATATATTGCGAAAGCTACCGCTAATGGGTAGAAGGGGGGGGAAAAAACGACGACGACGTGGAAACAGCGTCGAAAGTCATAAAAGCAAGTCAAACTGGGCTTTCAATGAAAACTCAGCATAAAAATATGATTGATATTTTAAGGTTGATGCTGAAATTGCAATTTTTCAACCGGTCCTGACAAAACTCATACTTCCAATTACATTGTCATGGCCTTCTCGGTTGCGTTCACGTCTCGGCTGGATTGCCGAAATACTTTGGAGTCAGTCAAATGTCTCCAGTTGGTTTAAAATGAAGTTGTTTGCCTCTTAACTGGAACACGTAAGAGGGAGCACAAATCTCCCCTCTTACTGGAGGCACCGAAGTTTAAACGGAACCTTAGAGGAGACAGACAAGCACCCTCACTATTCATTTAGACAAAAACAAACATGTTTTTATTCCTTGACTTGTTTTAGCATTTTCTAATTTTTTTTTATTATTGTTTCTAAATTGGCGGCACGGTTGGGAACTGGTTAGAGCGTCTGCCTCGCAGTTCTGAAGAGCGGGGTTCAATCCCCGGCCCCGCCTGTGTGGAGTTTGCATGTTCTCCCCGTGCCTGTGTGGGGTTTCTCCGGGCACTCCGGTTTCCTCCCACATCCCCAAAACTTGCATGGTAGGTTAATTGACAACTCTAAATTGGCCGTAGGTGTGAATGTGAGTGCGAACGGTTTTTTGTTTGCATGTGCCCTGCGATTGTCTGGCAACCAGTTCAGGGTGTACCCCGCCTCCTGCCCGATGACAGCTGGGATAGGCTCCGGCACGCCCGCGACCCTAGTGAGGAGAAGCGGCTCACAAAATGGATGGATGGATCTAAATTATTTTTTGCTCAATTGCCATATGTCCGATTTGTATTTATGTACAGCACTTGTTTCATGTGAGGTTGTGCTCTTTAAATAAAATTGTGTTGACAAACACTAAAGGAAGCACCGACCTACATTTACAACCGATATTTTTACATTTGTTCCATTAAAATTGTATTCATTTATTACCAACAATGGTTTATATTCTTCATTTTGTAGCATTTCTCATGGCTGCCCTTCTTCCAGTACTTTTTTGTTTTTGTCCAATCAAAATTCAGCCTCTATGTGTTGCCGTGTCAACCTAATCTGCCCAAGGCCAAGAGTCATTTGTGCTGTCTGATCTGACTTAATCTATATTAGCAAAAAGTTACTTTTACCAATCAGATTTCAGATTTGTCCTCACAGGGCCCTTGATGATGTCAGCAATTTATGTTGGGATTTTAATGGTGTCAGAATTAGGACAATAACAGTGTCAGAAGTGGGATGGTTTGTTGTTCCCCTTACATTTCTGTATGGGCGCAAGAAGACAGGCTATTTGCAATTTCTTTTTTATATTTGATCTAGTTTTACGTGAAAACCATATTTTTGGCTTTACGTCGTATGATATAATAGAAAGTTATTCTGAGAAGTATACATTTTGCAAGTCGGTTATTTCCTGCCTGCACGTCTTCAGACAGCCTCAAACGGGAGCAGCTTTGTAAATTTAAGAGCAGAAATACCAACTTGTGATGCCAGCACCATTTTTACTACACTCCCGCTCGCATTGTTCTCTTTGGGTCTTACAAATCTTGTGTACACGTGTGCATGTGCGTGTGTGTGTGCGTGTGTGTGTGTGTGTGTGTGTGTGTGAAGAAGGGCTGGCTGCCAACGTGAATGGATTGAATGAGCCCAGAATAGAGTGCCTAAATGGACCCACACCAAAGAAATGATCGGTTTCGTGATCAGAGGACCGCAGCTGCTCGGCAGACCGTGTTAAACGTCACAAGACGTCTTAGCAGGAGATTTAAAATCGAGCATTTTTTATGGAGAAGTCGAGATTTAAGACGTTCAAGAGTTCTTCGAGAGTTCTTCATTGTTAAATGGTCTAAACCGTTGATGTTTGATGCAGCTAAACCATTAGAAAGTCTAACAAAGTTGAATTTGGGGATTAAAATGTTTAGCAAATAAACAAATTGCACAACCATTCATTTTTATTTTCAGTATTGATCTTGTAGTCTTGATAAAATATACTGTACAAAACACTGAAGTCGTATATGCCCTAAGGTTGAGCAATTTGACAACAACATTTGGGGAAAAAACATTTCTCAAAAGACGCACAGAAGTGGGGTGGTCAGTCGAGTTCTGTCATAAATGGTGTCAGATGTTGGATGGTGTCAGTGATAGGATGATTCACTCATTAGTTAGTTGGTGAGTTCTGTGATAGGTGGTCAGTAGAGTTTTGTGATCATTGGTGTCAGAAGTGGGACAGCAAGGAGAGTTTCGTGATACATTCGGTCAGGCGTGGGACAGCTAGTAGAGATTGCTGACAAATTGTTTCACAAGTGGCACGGTTAGTGTAGTTCTGTAATAAATGGTGTCAGAAGTAGGATGGTTATTGGTGTCCTGTGAAGTGGGATAGATTCAGTGGTGAACAGCGGTTAGTGAAGTTTAGTCATAAATCTTTTCAGAAAAGGGATGGTTAGTAGATTATGTGATTAATGCTGACAGAAGTTGGATGATTGAAAGTGTTTTGCAAAAAATTGTGTCAAAAGTGGAACATAAGTAGGATTAAAAAGAAATTCAACTATCAGCAACGATGTATAAATATGACATTTTGGACTTTTGCAACACTGCGGACAAACAAACCCAAATCCAGCACACACAGTTTGACAAGAAAGGACTTTGGGGTGGTCCACACGTAAACAAAACACAAGTTCAACTTGTCTTGTTTCTGTTTCGTGTCCTCGGTCCGGCTTTGCCCGTGTCCGCCTCGATATGCTGCAACGCTACAAATGTCCAAATAAGGCGGGCGGGACACGGTTTACGCCTCCGCTTTGCTGTTTATCAGTCGCGGCATCCGTCCCGTCCTCCCTCGTTGCCGTGTCACCAACCGTCTGCGAACTCCCACCTTCAGCTTTTGGTTTACATGCGGCCGAGGTCAGCAAGCGGACCGAGCCCAAGGCAGGGGTAAAAATAAAAAAGATGGCTTTGCTGCCCCTGGATTGCTTGTTTCCCTAATTGCTCTTGCGCTCATGTGTTTCGGTTTCCATCGGCCAAGGCCTCGCATCCGACACGGACTTTCTCTTCTCTCGTCTTTTATGAATCATTTCCTTTTTACCTTCTGCCGACACACACGTGTGCAACATCTCTGCTCCCCCACACCCCGCTGCTGCTTCTGCTCAACTTCTCCCACCGGGATATTAGGAACAGCAGGTTCTTCTGGCGCGAGCGCCCTCCATATGTAGTGTTTGACAGGGGGAGCGCCTGCTTGTTAACCTCCAGAGACAACCGGATAGGATGAGAAGCTCCGAAAAAAAAAGGATGGAAACCAGGGGAAAGGGGAAAAAAAGCATCCTTTACCTGGAAAATGTCCACAGTTCAGGTCTCCAGCTGGTGATAAATGGTGTCAGAAGTGGGATAGGTCAGTGGAATTCTGTGACAAATGGTGTCAAAACTGGGATGGTTCGAGGGTTCTGTAACAAATCGTACAATTCAGTGACAAATGGTGTCAGAAGTGGGATGGTTCTAGAGTTGTATAGCAAATGGTGTCAGAAGTGGGATATGTAAGTAGAATTCTGTGACAAATGGTGTCAGAAGTGGGGTAGTTTGAGAGGGCTGTAAAATGGTGTCAGAAGTGGGATGGTTCGAGGGTTCTGTAACAAATGGTGTCAGAAGGGGATGTAACAAATGATGTCAGAAGCGGGATGTTCGTAGAGTGCCCTGGCAAACGGTGTCAGAAGTGGGATGTGAGTAGGGTTCAGCGACTAATAGTTTCAAAGTGGGATGTTTATTTGAGGCTTGAATGGTGAATGAATGAATGGTGTCAGAAGTGGAGTTATGGGACATGTGGTGTAGTGGAGTTGTATGACGAAAGGTTTTAAAGTGGGACGTAATTAGACGTTTGAAATGAATGGTGTCAGAAGTGGGATCGTTAGTACAGGTCTTTAATGAATGTTTGTGGGACTGTTATTGGAGATCTGTAACAAATGGTGTCAGAAGTGGGATGCTTATATGCTTATACTGTACGTGGAGTAGGTTCGTAGACTTTTGTTGACAAAAGTGTCTGAAGTGGGAAGTAGAATTCTGTTCATTAATCATAGCACTCTTCTGACCTATTTCACTTCTGACTCTACTAGCATCCCACTTCTGACACTGCATTTCGTCCAACGATGAAGAGTGAGCCAATCACTGCGCAGTCAGACCATGTAGCAATTATTCTCGTGTCCATTTTGTGAGCGTCTGGTAGCTTGTAGTTTTTGTGAACAAGCCCCACTTCAGCACTTGCGGCGGGAAGGACCCGCGTGTGAAAGTGCTGCCTTGTTCTCTGTGCGGTCAGCTGTGTTTTCGCAGGTGTTCCCCGCTTCCTAAGTGGCGACAGGCGCTCGTTTCAGCACCGAAGCCAACCCGCTTCGGACCGTCTGCGTCGCGGTATCGCAGGAGTTTTTTGGGTCGAGTGGTAATGCTGATTTGCGCCTGGAAGGTCAAAGGGAGGCTGCAAAAGCTCAGTTGGGTCTTATCTCTGGTGGAAGAGATGGAATAAAAACCCAGTTTAAATCCTTTTCTCCAGTTTTGCAAAGATGAGGTATTAAGTTTCATTGCTGTCATATGGGAAACATACATCACGCGTGGGTATGGGATTTGTCAGTGTCGGGCAGAGGGCATTAAGATAACCTGTTTCCTCAATGCGCATTCTTGGCGGCGCACGGGAAGCATCACCCTCGCGCATTGATCCCATTGCAACACCAAAGTCAAAGAGGAAGACGCATTTTGCAGAAAATCATATTGGTACTGTATTGGTAATACCAGGACTGTTCCAAATACACGTGCTCGCCATGACAAACACAAAATTCATGAGGTGGTATACTTCTGCTGGAAGAAGTTGGATGGTTTGGTGTCCAAAATATAATTTATAGAACGTAAGATACAATATATAAAAATTCAGCTTGGTAATTTTATATCTTACGTTCTATAAAAATACATTTGTAATTTTGTGGACCCTGGAAAAGTTATGCAAAAAACGTGATGTTCTACTACTTTTACTACTGCTACCACTACTGTATTAGTGTGTGACCCTGTATTAGTGTAATATAATAATAATAATAATAATAATAATTTTTATACAAAGAAATCTAGCAAAAATATTTTGGACCCTGGACATTTTTTCTTTGAGTTTAATAATAATAATAACAATAATAATAATAATATATTAAAATGTATATTTTTCAAATGTTTTTGTTGGGGTATTGCAATAATCATTATCATGACGAATTAAATTTCCTGTACCAGGAAAATAAAACCCATGCGATCCAAAAATAAATAATGCTAAAATATACAAATATGTAACAAAATAATTAGGCCTGTGGGGTACAAGAGTTCCAATTTTCAACAAGCACCAACACACACGCACGGCCCACGCACACATGCGCATATAAACAAAACAAAAAAAAACAAATAAAATACACAATAAAACACAGAGTGAGCAACTTTGCTGACAGTGTGTTTTTTTACACATGACTTTTATTGACCATTGAACCAAGTATACCGATATCAGATATACGACACGGGCCGAAGCGTACACGCACAACTAAGCCGGACGGCTTCCGCAGACCACCGACCGATACACAGCAACCAAGTCAGTTTTTTTTTTTTTAATCTCTTAAAAGTAAGAAAATGAGTAAGGCCTCCACAAAGTTACCTAATTATTTCAATAGTATCTTTAAACAGCTTATGAACACATTTTATTTTCTTTAAATGTGAAAACAATGAGTCAAACGACACAGACAACTACTTGGCAACGTGTTGTATGATAAACAGATGTAGTACAAGTGCTTCAATCGGCATTTTTTGTTTTTGTTTGTTGTTTTTTTTTTGTTTTTTTTACACACCTGACATTTACAGTGGTAGAACCTCGAGGGTTCCGTGTCCATGTTTCCAGAGACAAACAAGTCCAGTCTCAAAAGGGCGCCACTCAAAAGTCCATTTACATCAGGCTTCCCGGCCAGGACACGATGGTCAACGTGATCCGTCCTCGAAGCTCCTTGAGGAGACGTACCAACGCCATGTGGGTCATGCCCCACGTACTCTTTCCGTTCACCTCCAGTAAGATATCCCCACACCTGAACGCATGCACACATCTGTAAATAATCCACATTCAAAAAAATAAAACAATAAAATGACTTGCATCTTACCTTATTCCGCCGTCGTTGTAGGCCGGCGTGCCCTTGACGATGGAGCGTATAAAAAAGCACTGGTTGCAGTTGACCTCCTCCTGGCCACCCACGATGCTGAAGCCAAGACTGCCCGACATGCTCCGTCGCAGCATGATGTCCTTGCAGCTGTACAGATGCCTGTGGGACCATGTGGAAGGGGATGGTACGTCCTTAAACGGGTCATTTAATTATCAAAAAAGAACGTATGGACGTAACATTTACGGAGCCAGACAGCCTTTGTCATTAGCATTAATTTGAGGTGTGAGTCAATGTGGGTGTGTCACATATTGATTTTTGCTTTTTCTTTGGCTTTATTGCGAATTTTGTTTTAATGATAACCACAGAAGAAGAAATGGGCCAAAGCATAAGGTGAGAATATGAATAACAGAATTCAATTGCATACGCTAATTAATTTGACCAAACGGATGCTATTCTAACTAGCGTGTAGCTTTCAAACCTATTGTAAGAGAAAGTATTGTTACAATCCCACCTTGGCTTTTGCATTATTTTTGTATTTTTTTTTAATATATGGTCTCTCGATATCGTGGATTTTCACTGGATTTGAGTTTCGGATTGGTTAACATGTCTTTGAAATGACTTTCTATAGGGAGCACTAACAAACCTGGGCAGCTGCAGCCACGACACCCACAGCGGGGAGTAGTCGTTGTTGTTGGGCGGCGGGCTCTTGGTGCTGCTGTCGGGCGAGGGCGCAAGGCAGGGCGGCAGCTCGCCCTCCGGCAGACCTTCGTCGGGGGGGCGCATCTCCAGGACTTTGAGCACCACGGGCGACGAGGTGTTCTTCAGGTTGGCCACGGCCTCGCTCCGCGTCACCCCCGTCAGATCCACGCCGTTCACGTTGAGCAAGATGTCGCCTACGGGGCGGGGGGCGGAGACAAAGGGAAAGTGTGAGTCCCATGAATTATTCAACAACGTCCAAATGCGCCCAAGCCGAGCGCCACCTGTGCTTTTGAAAAGAGCAAAGGTTGCTTTTGAGCTAGCATCTGAAGGACATGTTGCTGTGTGAGCGTATGCAAATATTCAAGAACATGTATTCGGCCTCCTGTTATGTTGCTGGTTACATTAACCCATTTAAATTAGAAAGAAAAAAGGTTAAAAGTAGTTTTCTGCTTGGCTCAATAATGTCAAATATTTGCAATGAAATGGTTATGATTTTCGAGATGCTTTTTTTTCTTCCAGTTTTGGACACTTTTTGGATCTCCTGGATTTGAAATATTCCACACTTTATTAGTGCTTGTTAAATTGAGGCGAAATAAGTACACTTTGCATTTAACATGCAACAACTATTTTCACTCATTAAAACCATCCAGACGATAAAATGCCACACGACTCCTGCAGATTGAGGGGAAGAGCTAGAGTTTTACAATCCTTCACAGATAGGTCACGCGTTCAAGAGAGTTAATAGATTTGTTTTCAAACTATTTTCAGAACTTTAAATTAACCAACAAAGATGGGAACAGACCAATAGCCAAAGATGGGAACAGACCAATTTATCATACTTGGACGCACAAAGTTTCCGCAGGGCAACGGGAAAATACAAAATACAGAATTGCAACATTTTACAGATAATAAAAGAAAAAACACAAATCAAACAAATGCTATCGAAAAAAAAGCAAAAACAAATAAAAAATATTTAGCCAATAGTGTGTTTGTCTGTGTATGAAATTAATTGGGAATTAATGTATAATAATCTGCTAAAATGAAGAAAAATAAATTGTATTAAGAAACGTCTGACAATTTTTTCAATACATTTTAAATAGCATGTATGGAGAGGTTTTTGCAAATATTAACAAATATATATTTAAAATAAGAAATTAACAGAAAATAAGGCCATCAGAAGAAGATTTATCCAGTTTTTTTTTTTTTTGTAATCATAATTTTGGGGTCAAATTGACCCATGGACATTAGCGCTGTTCCTGAGAAACGCACATAACAGGAAGGTGAAAGACCAACAATCATGGATTATGCAGCAATATGAACCATTCACCCTTCATAATCCCAAAAAGAGAGATTCATACACGGAGGGTCAACGACATCCTTAATATGCATTAAAGACAGCCGAGTCAGCAAAATCTCCCTCAAGAGTGTTGCCGTGACATTAAATGATCCCGCAATCAATTCCCCTCCTTCCCGGTGCTATGCTAATGCTAATGTTTTGCCTCGCGGTCGGAGACAATTCGCAGAGCTATCGCCGCCGCACGATTAACTCTCATAATTAAACGCGTGTTCGTCAATCAGACTACGGCACAAATCCCTGTCTGGTGCAATTTATTTCATTGGATTGACAATTGCTTTCAGCACAAAGGGTGCATACTGATGTTACCTTTGCGTATGGAGCCCTCCTGGCCCACCACTCCGTCGGGGTCCACGTTCGTGACGTAGATGGGCAGGTCCCACCCGCGGCTGGACATGCCGCCGGCCACGGCCATGCCCAGCGAGTCGTACGGCTCCTTGCTCAGCGTCACCGTCTTCTCGTAGCAGGCGGGCTTCTGGCACGAGTCCTATGAGGATAACAACATTTGAAGTCCATAATCACATTAGATATTGTTATTTTTGTGTGTGTTTGTGTGTGAGCTGACCAGAAGTGTTTGTTCAATGTCCACGGGGGAATACGGCGGTGGGCCGTCCATGGCCCACGGAGCTTCTTGGAGGATGTCAGGTGTCGGTAAGCAGATCTGACGCGACACGATGAAGTGGACGCCCTCCTCGCTAGCCTGACGAAATAACACAAGCTTTGTTAAATACGGAAAATATGGTTGGGTTGAACATTTCATCGGTGCTAATTTCCATTAGCCTGTCTTTGCCGTTTTGCATATATGTTAGCTTTGAGCTAGTAGACTTCTCGTTTGATGAAATAATATAGTTTGATTGAATATGTTGGTGTTTAATTATACAAAGTTTAATTTCTTCCTGTTTTATGTGTCAGTTTTACAGTAAACTACAACTGGGAGTGACAAATACCTTGAAATCGCATGCTATGCCTCTTATCCTGAGGACAGGTGCTAAGGAATACTTGTGTGTATAATTTTATGGTAACTTATAACAAGCAAATCATTAGAATTTAAACAAGCTAGCTAACATGAGCAAACTGCCAACAAGAATACAGAATATTTTTTGCCTTAATGTTTACAGTGGCAGCTTAAGACTTTCATAGGATTATTTTAAAAATCAAACAAGCTAGTGGTGGTACATTGGTCACCTAATTAATATCAGCTAGCCAGCAAACGTTTGTTAGCCTGAAAGATGCCCTAAAAACACAAATAAATATTTAGTTTTTTGTTACAGTGGTCTTCATATGTTTATTCAATGGTAAATTTTCAAATTAATAAGCAGATTTGTACAAGAAGCTAGTGGCGGCACGTCTTTTCCTATCAATTCCATTCCTGACCATGCTAATGTCAACGAGGAGGCTAACATTGCTTTAGCCATAGAGTCGTCCTGAAAACACAACTCAATGTATATCTTTTTTGTTGCAGCAGCATAATAAGGGATTCATAGATTTATAGTACATTTCCCCAAGAATCAACTCATTTCTAAGACTTCTAACAAGCTAGTGGTGGTAATGCGCCAACCCCGCCAATATCAACGAGACAGTAAATGTTAGGCTTGCTCTGAGAACATTTGAAAAAACATGAATAAAATACTCATATTTTTAGTTTCAGCAGCATAAAAAAAATTGTTCATGGGTTTATTTTATGGTACCTTTTTAAAATACTGACCACATTGATAAGAACTGGGCTTCCGGTGGTATCAATGCCCATCGTATCAATGCCATTCCTGACGTTAACCTCAGCTAGCAGGCTAATATTAGCTAGCTGAGTAAAAGATGACATAATATTTTGTGGCAATATAATAAGACATTCATTGGTAGAATTCAAACAAGTTAAAAGAGGTACATGTCGCCCAATTGATTCCATTTGTCACCCATCATCCATTATCCGGCTAACATTAGCATAGGATGAGAGATGCCACTTAAAACACAACCTAATATTTTGTGGGTTGAACTGGCATTGGTCATATGTTTATTTTATGGTATCTTTTTCAAAATAATGACCAAAAAAACGGATTTAACATCTAAGAAGCTACTGGATAATTACAATTTTCATTACTTCCATGGCATTTTTCTCAGCCTAAAATAGCTTGTGGTAATATAATTGAGTCTCATTTCTTATTGAAGTCACTCCCTTTAGGAGCAAAAGTGAGTGAGTGGCTAAGTGTTCTGGCATTTCCTTTATTGGCTTGGATAGTGGTATGAGAGCTTTTCTATATACACACGAGATACTTTTTTAAATGACTCTAGCCTTATTTGCATTTTCCATCTGGTGACCTGCCACTCGTATGCACTTATTCACACTTCTGCCTGACGACTAACTGCCTGTTTCTGTCTCCTTACCTCCTGTGGGAGTCGCCCCTAGTCTCTGCAGCATAGAGCTCAACTCCTTAATAAGCCAGTCCTGGGCCTATTATTGCCTTAATTGGCCTAATTTAATCTCAGGCCCGCTGGCTGTTAATCTCTGTCAGAAAGTGCCTGAAAGGAGACCAATGGGGAGACCCACTAGAGCCAGTCAGCCAGTCTGCACAGGCAGGAACTTCAGGCCAGGAGACCCTGAACGACTTAACGGCAATTAACCGCCATTAGCCAACAAACGCACCACCGATGACTGGCATGGGACCGTCAGGAATTAAGCGCAATCAAATGTAGACAACAGCAACACAATTATCACAAATCACTACAATTACCTTTAATACCACAAGGAAACAGAACCATAGGAACACTACCATAGTTCCTCAAATAGTGGACGCCAATTCCAATTGACGGGTAGTAATGACCATAGGTTCATAGACGCTAATGTTCACATAAAAACAATAGAACTCGAATTGAATGATGTTGCTAACCAAAAGAGCAACAATTACCAAGTCACATAACTGCTTTTTTCTCAGATGAATTCAAACTTTTTCACCGATAGGAAATAATGAAGAAGAAAATAATTTGTGGTGGCATCAGAGAGAAACAGGAAAAGCCAAAGACTTAGGCATAATGTTCTTTCAGCAGCTCCTTGCGAGTGTTCTCATTTTGCATTTGTGTTTGTCCCGTTTGTCTGCTCTCCACCAACCTGTATAAGCAGAGCAGCGTGTTCCGGGGCACCGTAGCGCAGATCATGCCCGTTGATGGCGAGCACGCGGTCTCCGACCCACAGCTGCCCGTCCCGCGCCGCCAGCCCGCCCTCCAGCAGGTCAAAGATGTACAGGCCAGGCTCCTCGGGCCTCCGCACCAGCTTGATGCCCAGCTGCTCGTCCGGCGCGCTTTTGCTCAGCACCACGTGGACGCTGTCGTCCCGGAAGGGGTGGTGGTGGGGCAGGCCGTGGGACGGGTGGGCCCCTGCGATGCCCGCCACGTGCGGGTGGCGGTAGCGGTGGCGCTGCTCTCGGAGGATGGTGAGACGCAGGAGCTGGCACGGTTGCTTTAGTGTGGCCACGGCGTAGCAGTGGGACACGTTGCTGATGTCGATGCCGTTCACCTGACAGGTTCAGGAAATGCATTAAATGATGTGGAATAAACAACCAGTATTTATGATTTGAATTTAATTTAATAATGAAGTAATTATTATGACTATTCTTCTTGTTAATTTATTTAAAAAAGCAAATATTTATGCCTTTAAAAAATTATATATGTTGAAATATATTTTACATAACTATTGATGTTGTGATTTAGGATATTTACATTTCTAAAAACTTATATATATATATATACAGTTTAAAAAAATTATCTACTAAATCTATCGATACATATTTTTTTAGACAAAACCAAATATTTGTTTTTACATGTATAATATGCGGCGGCACGGTGTACCGAGTGGTTAGCACTTCTGCCTCACAGTTCTGGGGACCGGAGTTCAAATCCCGGCCCCGCCTCTGTGGAGTTTGCATGTTCTCCCCGTGCCTGGGTGGGTTTTCTCCGGCCACTCCGCTTTCCTCCCACGTCCCAAAAACACGCATGGTAGGCTTGATTGAAGACTCTAAATTGCCCTTAGGTATGAATGTGTGCGTGAATGGTTGTTTGTTTCTATGTGCCCAGCGATTGGCTGGCGACCAGTTCAGGGTGTACCCCGCCTCTCGCCAGAAGATATCTGGGATAGGCTCCAGCAAGCCCGTGACCCTAGTGAGGATAAGCGGAACGGAAAATCAATGAATGATAAAACAGTATTTTGGATAAAGACAATAAATATAGATCTAACAATCTAACAGATCTTCATCCATATTATACATCCATCCATCCATTTTCTGTACCGGTTCATCCTCACAAGGATTGCGGGTGTGCTGGAGCCTATCCCAGCTATCTTTGGGCGGGAGGCGGGGTACACCCTGAACTGGTCGCCAGCCAATCGCAGACTGTTTTATCTATTATATTAAAATATATCTATGTATGAATCAATTTGAAAGCAATACGTGTATTAGGTACATTGATGCCTTGATTTAGGAGTTTAATTTCTGTGATCAAGCTTGTAACTCAATTTACACGTATATCAAATCAACATCCCCCGTCGAAATTATTCGGAATCCCATTTCATCAACTCAACAGCTACATTTTTTTTGTTACGTTTAAAAAAAAAAAAAAAGCACTGTATTGTAAACATTACATTTTAATATAAAAAGACAATAAAATAATAAAAGAGAATGTAAAGAAACAAGCTTTTTAAAAAAAATTTTAATTAAGCCGAAAGTCACAAACACGTTGTGTGTCTTTAAGAAGGCGGGGCCTAACGAGTGACATCAGGAGCTCTGACTGTGCGCCGGTTGGCCTTTTACCACGTGGTTACTATTCAGTGTGAGCGTTTCCTTCATGCTCCTTGCGAGTGTGTTCCTTTTTGTATTTGTATGTGGGACTGTCAAACACACAAATACAAAATTTGACACAAATCAAAAAACTCAAGTGAAGTCAAGGTACCACCGTATTTATGTATCTTAATACTGTGTTGTGGCGATACCTTGAGGATCATGTCCCCGGGCAGCAGGCGTCCATCTCGGGCGATGACCCCCTCCCTGTAGATGTCCTGGATGAGGATGCGCACCAGCGGCGTCTCGTTGCCGCCGACGACGCTGATGGCGAGCGGCTCGGATGGCTCCGCCCGAGTGATTTTAATACTGGTCACTTCCCCGTCGGGGATCAGGTGGTGGAGCTGAGGCAGGGCGAACACTGACAGAGGAAAAGAAGACAAAAAGTTGGAGTCCAGCTGTACAGCGCAAAAAAAAAACAACGACATTTTGAAAGCCAAGTTAAACAGGAGAGGAAGTAATGAGAATAAGTTTTAGAAGATGGCGGAGCAGCTGTCTCGACTCCCTCAGGTTACTCAAACAAACTCGTACGCGCCAAGAAAAAGGAAAAGGCGCTTGGCTGATTGTCCTCGCTCGATGTTTGTGCGATTAGTCACATACATCTGTATGCAATGTGCATGGGAACGAGCTGAAGTCCAAATCTCCACCGTTGTTACACGCCAGTGTTGTTGTGAAACAAAGCATTTTCAAGCCCCGATTGGGAAGAAACAAAGACAGCCTCCATTCTGCTATGCATGCAACGCTTCACTTTGGATAGACTTTATTTGGATGCATTGTAAATTTTAATACACTGGTCATCTGTTATCAGAATGCCGATCTAATTTCAGAATTAGAATGCTTTCCTTTTCAGGAAATTATGCAAATTACATGAATTAGGGGTGTAAAAGTTTGTATTTTTCAGTGCGGTAGAGACAGAGGCATACTGATTTCCCACATGGAGTGAAATACAGAAAGTGTAACTGCCTCATGTTATAGCCACACATCTACTCCACACGTAGACCACGTTTCCTAAAAAGAAAACTATTCATGCTGCACATTCTTAAAAATGAGACCAACAATTGATGTTGCGCTTTCCGATGAAGTAGACAAACTATTGGCGTCACACTTTCCTGAAAAGAAGGCAAACTATTGATGTCACACTTTCCAAAAAAGAAGACAAACTATTAATGCTACACTTTCCTAAAAAGAAGGCGAACTATGGATGTCACACTTTCCTAGCAAACTATTTGTGCTGCACTTTCCTAAAAAGAAGGCTAACTATTGATCTTACACTTTCCTAAAAAGAAGACAAACTATTCATGCTGTACTTTCCTAAAAAGAAGGCTAACTATTGATCTCACACTTTCCTAAAAACAAGACAAAATATTAATGCTGCACTTACCCAAAAAGAAGACAAACTATTATTGCCGCACTTTCTTTAAAAGAAAACAATTGATGTCGCACTTTACTAAAAAGAAGACAAATTATTGATATTGGACTTTTTTCCTTAAAAGAAGACAAACTACTGGTGTTGCACTTTGGCTCTGCAGGATTGACAGCATACAGTAATGGGGACCCAGTCTATCAATGACACATTTGAGGCATTCGCATGAACTGAAAACGGACAATTTAACTGTGCGAGATCGTGAGAACAGGCACTTAAAAAAGTGTGTTTCAATAACTTTAAATGTGTGTGGGATGGGTAAAACTATTTGAAAAATGTATTTTTTATATGTCTCTATATCGCAGATTTTCAACTATCGTGCTTGAGTCTGCAACATATCACCCACAACATAAGGGGGGTTCACTGCATATAGAAAACACAAATTAATTGTTAGTTTTCTCCAATTGACACATCGTGGCGTGACGAAGGTGGGTTCTGGCCAGCAGCCGCGGCCCTTCAACGACAAAAATGATGCATCCCTGCTTTTATTTCTGTTTTGCCGGCTGGAGACGAAAAATCTCTCCCGGTCCCTCAGCGGTACGTTGTCGCCCCCCCCCCCACCCCCTCTCGCGTTTTCACTTTCTCCGCTCCAGAGTCAATATTTTGCCTGCGCATTGCTTCAAGGGTGGAGAGCGTACAGTATATTCGCCACGATTATGTAAGACTCCCGACTCTGCTCACCTCTCAGACTGCGCTGTTATCTCTCTTGTGTTTCTGCTTGTATCCGCTCTGCCTATGAATGTTTAATCAGCGTCTCCACTGACAATTCATTCTCCGGTCGTTTGTCATCCTTCCCTCAAAGATGTGCCGTACCGTTGCCGGGGTGTGCATATTAAAAGAAAATGTGATGCCCTTTTTTTTTTTTTTTTTTATTTAAAATAGTTCCCAGGCGTCTTAATAACATATCTGTGAAGTGCTTTTTGTCAAAATACCCCAAGGACCAAGAATTATGGCGCACTCGACAGGATGGGTGAGTCAAGAGTCCTGTAACATTTGTGGCGTTAAATCAGTTAATTCCAATGTACTGTATTCATTTAATATTCATTTATCTTATTAAATTGATTGACAGTGAACCCCCGTATATTTGCGGTTCGCCATTTGCAATTCCACCTATTTGCTAAGCTCAGCTATTCGTTTTTGTGCTCAGGGCAAAGCTACGGCTAATATAAAAAACCTTGTGGCATCTTGAGGCCAAGAAACAATGTAGAAAGTGAGGGGAGGAGCTCCATTTATGCAGGCCATAGCCTTGTCTAATAGAAAAAAGGTGCTTTGCCACCATCTTGTGGCATCTATAGGCAATTACAAACCTTTTTAGGTCGGCTTCTGTTACGTCGCGGCAGGTCAAGGTCCATATACACTGTATTTTAAATAAATATCCTAACAATGTTTTTTTTACTAAATAATTAGTTCATTGTTAATTAAGAAGAACGATAAATAACACGATATAATGAGTGATTGTTTTATTGTTAAAATGTACTATTTTACATGCACATTTGAACTTTTGTCATTTCCACCTCATTCACGAATGCTACGTACAGATTTCGTTACCGTGACTACCAAGTGCGACTACTTGTTTTCAAGTCTGAAAAGACAAATGAGCCCTCACAGAAATGAAGTGTATTTTCACTCACGGATGCAGCACTTCATTTATCACTGAGCGAGCTGGAGCCCAGATTCGAACAGAGAACCTCACAACTGTGAGCGAAATGTGTGAACCACTTCCTCATCATGCCGCCCTCCATGCAAACACTGAAAAGTCAATTTTACATTTGTCCCCTTTAAAGGTAATTATCACTGAAGACTAATGAATCTTCCGGGCTGCACAGGGCCTTATTCCCCGGGGATATTCCATCAAAACCGTGACGGGGCTATTCTCCCATGATGTTGGTTTTCGGACATCGGTTTTCGCCTCCCGCGATGCAACGCTTACGCAATGTGCAGCTGAATTATTAAAAGGAACATCTGCTTGGCCTCGGAGCCGTGTCACCGTCCTTGTTACGGCTGGGGGGACGTCACTAATACACATGCACATGCTCTTCGGGGAATCGTAAAGTGCAGATGAGGCAGTTAACCCTGGGATCTGCATTTGTGTGCACCTTGGCTGCTTTTTTTCTTTTCTTTCCTTAACCATTTTAGCTGCGTTAATGTAAATGTAATGAAACTCTCAGTGTTGCGTAATTTTGTATGGTTGTGTAATTTCTTCCTCTCTATTTAAATAAATCAATAATATGCCGTTTTCATCAAATTGTAACTTTTGCCTATATCTGGGCCACTTTTGGCCAATTGAAACCCATGAAAAATTGTTTTTTAAATTCCTTGTTATTTACTGGATTTAATCACACAATTTGGGAAAATGTTTTTTTTTTTCTAGACTCAACACTTGAAAAGTTTATTTATTTATTTATTTATTTTCTACCAGATTAAATCATTAATGAATTTTTGGACAAGGGAGGAGCTTTGGCAATAGTCTTAGTTTCCAAAAAGGCTCTTAGCTTTCCAAATACACCCATAATGACCAAAAAAACTAACTGTTCTAAAAAATGTACTCCAAATATGTTGTACTTTAAAGTTAAATACAACTGAATTGCATGTAACAAATTTATTGTACTAGATTATCCATCCATCTTCTCTACTGCTTATCCTCACTAGGGTCGCGGGTATACTAGATTAAAAAAAAAAAAAAAAAAATGTTTAAGCCACTATCACGTTAGTTTGAACATTTAATTCAAGATTATTTGGGGCATACAAGTAGAGGGACCCCCCGAAGCACAAGTGGTACACGTACGACACTGTGAGAATCACCGGGTTAAAAAATAAAAAGATATTTTATACTCGCTACAAGAACTGATGTTAGTTAAAACCTTTATGCCGTAAAATAAAAAATAAATAAAAATAATAAAAATGACACACAAGGTCAGTACGTGACCAAAATGGCCACAAACGAGCTGAGATTGTAGGAAAAAAATCGACAAAAGGCCTTAAAGCTCATCATTCAAGCACAAGGATTCCAAAAAGGGTCTCCTTGCTGATCCCTACCTCCTTGTGGCACGCTGGAATTCCTGGCGTTGTCCCGTTCCTCCGAGGTCTCGTGGTTGACGGCGGTGCCGCTCTTGGTCCTCCGCAGGACGCTGAAGGCCCGGTTGAGCCTCCGGAAAGAACGGCTCCGCACTGGACAAGAAAGTTGAAGAGTGAGGGTGAGAGGAACTTTATAGACAAGAGGAGGCAAACATGTCTGGACATGTCTGAAAGGGGCTGCAGTGGCTTGCAACCGATTGGTCAACCTGTGAGAACCATTTATAAACCATTACAGATTATTAGTTACTACCATTTGATAGTAGTTAGACCAATAATGATTGACATGTCTACCGTCCGATCAATAGTGACAGAAAAGTCAGGCAGGATGTAAGCGGAAACCAAAGTCACGACGGCAAGGGGAACAATACATGCCGACTGAGTTTAACGTAATGCCGAAATATTATTACAACTTTTTGTAGGTCCAAAAATACTTCGTTTTATTTGAAAGGTCAAAATGGACTGTGCTTGACCATCATTAGATGTTGATCATTATAACGGCACCACTGGTGTCGAAAAGTGAATTTCCAACTCCAAGTCTGTCACAAAGGGAATGTGCCTCCTCAAACTTTACATATAATAACACACATTGAGTTACTGCCCTCCGAAGGTTATTTAGACTAATCCGTAGTGCTGTTATAATGATTGACGCATTTCTCTTCCAATGACACGCCAGTGACACCAGAGGTGATGAGTGTATTACATAAACGTAAACCCAAGTCACGGGTTTATCCAAGTTCACAAAGCGGACCTAAATGGAAGGTTAAAATGCGTTGTACCGTGCGTTCTGACTTTGCCTGCGGTCCACGGTGTAGGTTTAAGCGTCACTTGTGGAACTGCGTTCAACAAGCCCGAGCGATGCATCTGTTCTAGCGTGAACAGGACCTGCTCACAACCCGGCAATTAGTGAATCCAATCTGTGCTGTGCTTGCATAACTGCAGCATGATGTAACGTAGCGTGCACATTGTCATGGCGACGTCCGATGATGCGCCCTGAGAAACTGCAATAAAGCGGTTTATTCAAAACGTTATAATTCAAGCATTTTCTGGAGCCTGTGATGAACCTAATTATCATATTAACACCTTTGAACACCTTAATATATTTTGTACGGTGTCTCAGGGGTGGACTGAAAGGAAAGATATATACATTACAATATAAGAAAAAAAGTTGTAACTTGTAAAATGTGAATTTTCCAATTGAAAATATACTTTTTCTCATAAAAATGAAAATATTACAGAAATTATTTGCAATAGTTTTAAACTTTACTTTCACAAGACTGAATATTCTAGTAGTACAATTTACAACTGTACAATAAAAATGTGAGAAAAGAATATTTTGTGACAAAGAACTTCGAAAAAAAAATACTACTTTATTCTTGAAAGATTATGACTTCAATCTTGTAATTATAAATTTGAAATTATTATAAAAATCAAATAATTATAAAAATAATTTTTGAAATTTTTGAAAAAAGTACTTTTTATTGAGGAAAAAAAGAAATCTTACTTGAATAAAGTTGTATTTTTTGTAATATTAAAACATGTTTTCTCTTTTTAAATTCATTTCTCCAAAATATATGAGGCGTGTCAAAAAAAATTCCAGGACTGGTGTCACACAAGATATATTTCAAGTTTTCCCTTTCGAAGTAATCCCCCCCGCCCCCTCCCCTTGGAGTCACTTTCCCAACAGTCCTGGAACGATTCTTGCGGGATTCTCGCAGCGCCGTCGTCACGCCCATCTTGATGTCATCCACGTCTTCAAAACGGGTCTCCTTGAAGGTTGCTCCGGCACGGCGATGTTGTTCTCGCCCAGGAACTGTCAGATGCTCAGGACATTGTTGGCAGGATTGCATTGTAGATGTGTTGGTTGATGGTCTGGCCCACACTGAAGCTTGTGGTTTTTATTAAGGGCTTCTAATATATCCTTCATGACAACCGTCCTGGAACTCTTATGACACACCCCGTACAACTTTGTTCTTGAAAGATTCCAACTTTATTCGCTTAATATAATTCTTTAAAAGCTTGCGAGAAAAAGTGATATATTTGAAACTGAAATTTGAAAGCGTCAGCCCCCCTCACCGTGGCCTCGACATCGCCGCTCCCTCTGCGGAGCAGAGGAGACGTGATGGCTCCTGACAGCCACATTATTCTTTAAAAGCTGCGGTCGCTTCTGGCCGTGACAGCTTGCTCAGCGTCGGTGACGCGCACGGTGCCGACGGCCCGCGGTGGAAAGTGCCGTGTGACGTCATTTGGAGTCCCCGATGACCGAATGCGCAAGTTATGGGCAGGGACTTTTGACGGCGTCCAGGTGGGAGATGTCACTTTTAAACGCATGCTAGCACTGGCTATATTTAAACTCCATCGCTATCAACTTGAATTTCTCCTTTAAATGTTTTAACCATCAGATGAAATATTTAGCCTTTGAAACATCCCTGCAAGTGAACAAAAGGACCCTATAATGGCTACTTCAAGTCATTTTTGAGACTTTTTTGTGAGTCTAGTTGTGACAGACATGCCTACCAAATTTCAGGTTGCTAAGGGAAACTGGCTCCGGGGGCTGAGTTTGCCCAATATTCTGGGGGGTGTTGGTAAAGCCCACGGACAAAAATGTTTATTTAGTTGGCCTAAGAATCGTATAAAGTAATTTCAAGAGGGCCTTCAAACCGATAAAATACTGTACCAGATTTCCTGTGTCTTTTCAGATTCAGGGTCTTTCAAGTTTTTTTTTTTGTGTGGGTCTATTCATGACAGAGATGCCTACCAAATTTCATGCTGCTGAGTGAAACTGGCTTTGGATGCTGAGTTTTCCCAAAATTACAAAAGCAGCTACTAAGCAAATTTTCAGGCAATTTCACGGGGGGCCTTCGCAGCGCTAAAATGGCTGCTTCAAATCTATATAGAAGACTTGCTGTCTTTTTGGGGGATGGGTTCTTGAAACATTTGTATGCATCCACTCATGATTGATGGGCCTACCGAATTTAATGTTGCTCAGTGAAACTTGCTTAGGGGGCTGAATTTTCCCAAAATTACAAGACGGGCTACTGAGCAAATTTTCACAAGTGCCTTTGCACAACTAAAATGCCTGCTTCAAATCAAAATGGCAGACTTTCTGTGTATTTTTGGCCATAGGTTCTTGAGACGTTTTTGTGGGCCTACTCATTACAGACATTTCTACCAAATTCCATGTTGCTAGGTGAAACCGGCTTCGGGGGCTGAATTTCTTAAGATGCGCAACTCACACTCACTCTTCTTGCTGCTGCATCGGGCCGCCAGGCTGCTGGTGCTGCCCGACTGGCTGTGCTCCTCCATGCTGGCGTCGAAGGCCGGGTTGACCAGACCCGCCTCGTCCGACAACAGGGCCACGGCGGCGGACGTGGGGCCGTCGCCGGGCAGCGTGGCGATGGTGAGCTCCGACGTGCTGTCCGTGCACTCGCCCTCCTGTGAGCGCCGCTTCCTGTCCGCCGAGAGCCCATAGTGAGAAGCGCCTTTGCACCTTAATCGAGAGGGTGGGGTGGAGAAAAAGCGTGTAAGACAACGTCAAGTATGTCGGACAAATTATGCGTGGGTGATATTTTTGTGAATCTTTTGTAATAAATAATGTGTCGAAACAGTTCAGGCAGTGAGTAGTTCTGAGTAAAAGTCAACATATTCATGAGAGAGACCAAAGAGGTCACAATCAATAAATGAGTGTGAGCAGAATTCTTGGTGATATAGATTTTAGGGGTCCTGAACACAACTCCCACAAAACCCATTTGGTAGCACTTGAAAGGTTAGAGAGAGAGAAAAAAATAGATACAAATAAATAAAAATAAAAAAATCGGCCCTGGACACTAGTTTCACTAATTGACACGAAATCTGGTAGACATGCCCACCATAACAGGATGGACGAAAATGTCTGTAGGACCCATGCCTGAAATTGAACAAGAAGCCGGCCATTTGGGTTTGTAACAGTCATTTCTCATTCAATTAAAAAAACAAGAAAAAACAAAAGACAAACAAACAAAAAAATTACCCCGGACACCAGTTTCACCAATTGGCACGAAATTTGGTGGACTTGTCTATCATAACTGGATGCACGAAAATGTCTCTCGGACACATGCCCAAAATTAGACAAGAGTCCTCCATTTTGGTTTAAAGCAGCTATTTTTAATAAATCGTGGTTCGCCCAGGTGAGCCCAAAATCGAACAGGAAGTCGGCCATTTTGGTTTGAATCTGCCATTTCTTATTTGTTAGCAGCCTCCAGGGGGTCAGACGCCAGTTTCACCGATCAACACCAACTTTGGTGGACATGTCTATCGTAACGGGACGCATGAAAAAGTCTCTCGGTAAGATGCCTAAAATTGAACAGGAAGTCCTCCATTTTGGTTTAAAGCAGCTATTTTGAGGAAACATTGTGACAGATTCCTACTAGGCAATTTGCCCAAATGATACCTAAACAGAAGCAGGTATCCTAGACAGATGGGTGACAGTGAATTCTGATGCTTGTACAGTTAATCAAGGTTTCATGATGGTGACAGTTTGAGCCTGGAACAAACTATGTGCAGTACATTCCCTCTGATTTTGTATGGAAAAAATATATTTCAAAATCAGAAGAAATCGAAGGCGTTCAACCAATTAAACAGCAGATGTCTTCTGGCCTGTCAACAGTAATCCACTCATACACATAAACACAGATAGGCACTGTGTAAAAAGGCTTTCCATGGCCAGGCAACGCAGTCCCTGCGGATAAGTTTTTCCCTCCATCTACGCTTCATCTCAGACACAAAATAGCTCCGCCTCACCTCCCTCCACTCGTCTCTGCAGAGCCATCAGCGAGGACATTAACTGGGCCATAATGAGCTGGATCAAACCCAGGCTCGGAGAAAAAAAAAATAATAATCCATTCTACGGGCCCAAAGAGCGGGTAACAAAATAACATAAAGTGATGACCTGGGGAGAACTGGCTAACCTGACTGTGTCCATATTTCACTTTGCTTCTGTATATCGCTAACATCTTTGATTTTCAGTCACAGATCCCAGCGGTTCGGGGGGAGCTTTACACAAGGCCTACCCCCCTACACACCCTCGCGAGTCGCCATCGATCCCGTCGATCCACCGCACTCTTACGTAACACCGCGGGGCCTGCCACCGAGAGTTATCCCTGCTCGTTCAGTTAGTAAATTGAATGCCATCAAGCATGTCGGTGCGGCAACGTGGAAGTTAAACCGCTAAAGTGGTTGAATAGAGCAATATGTCAATCCACTTCAGAGAAGGAGAGTGTGCGTGTGTGTGCGGGAGGACGCAGTGCAGTGTCGTTTGTCCGTTGGGCACAAGGGCTCATGACGAGTCAGGGAAACATCTTTAACGAAGGAGTTTGTGTTTAATACGGCGCTTAGCGTGCAAAGAGAATTTTGTCTTTGTGCACAGACTGCTAAGAATTTGTTAAGAACTCCGACATATTGCTTGTGGGTGAAGATAAGAAGAGTCTTCTTTACAAATGAAAATGTAATGTGGGGTAATTAGCAAAAAAAAAAAAAAGGTGACCTATTTTTCAGGGTGTTTTTAAAAATGTTTTTTAAAAGTTTTGTTTTATTCAGGAAAACAATTGAACAATTAAAAAATTAACAGCTTTGTCTTAAACAAGTATTTCTGCAAAAATATAGTTGTTGCATGGCAGAATATAATATTTGTGTGGGAAAATGTTGCATTTTAATGGGAAACCATTGCAGTGTTTAGGGAAAATATCATAGTTTTTAGGTGAAAATATAGCTTTTTTTTTTGGTGATAAAATATACTGTAGCATTTGTTTAGGGGAAATGCTGCATTTCTGGGGGTAAAAGCTTTTTTTATGGTAAAATATAGCCTTTTGTGTGAAAACAGAATGTTAACAAAATTTTTGTTAAGTTTGTACTGTAATTACAAGATTTATATGGTAACATAGCATTTTGTGTGAAAATATTGCATCTTTGGGGTGGGGAAAATATAATATTGTTGTGAGGAAAATGGTATTTTTGGGTAAATACAGCATTTTTTAGATAATTATAGCCTTTTTATGGTATCATTTAGTTTGAAAATATCACATTACTGTGGAAAAATATGCCGTTTTTGTGGAAAATATTGCATATTCCATACAATTAGTAGGCGACAAACCACCAGTTTTATGTCGTTTAGTTGAAATGTAAGTTTTTGTTGTTGTTGTTAAATTTCAATTAAATGGATTCACAAATCCACTGATTTTTTTTCTATTATTTTTCAAATTTCTCCCTGAATTTTTTAAAATTCATTTTTCTTTTTGGGTTTTCTTTTTTGGGGAGGAACTAACCCCGAATATTCTGATTAATGGCTTATCCAAGCTTATTCAAGAAATGCTTGGCTTAAAAAATAAAGTATATATATATATATATATATATATATATATATTAAGTGCCAATAAATATTGGGCATCAATGATCTGCGGATTTTTGCTATTCGCAGTCAGTTTCAAAAAGTGAAAAGGTGGAGAGCTCACAAAAATTGAAAGAGTCCACATTAAAGCGCTTCACTTCAGCTGCATTCCTCTTCCTATTTTTTTGCGATGGGTGGTCCAATACATCTGCTAAGCACTCTATATTCACTCCCTCGTTCAAATTATAGTTTCTTAATTACAACATGCGCTTGCCCTTTGCTGTTTACTGTGTATTTCAAACGGAAGCATTTTGTTGTTCGTCCCTTTCGCAATCCATTCTTTAATGCCGTTTGACCAAGACTTGTGGTTAATTGAAAACCACAATGAAGTGGTGCAACTTTGCAAAGAGTGCAGCAGTTGCGCTTGTGTGGTTGCCGAAGCCGATACTTTGAAGGGGACATGTGATGGAAAAGTGACAAATAGTTGGGTCTCTGGAGTGCTTGCCAACCAGTCAGAAAGTCCCTTTGCATTTCTATTAACAGATGAAAACAAATCACGTTGTGGGCCAAAATTGGAGTTACAAGTGAGCTAGAGTAAAGTGAAAAAAATAAATAAATAAAGTAATTTAAGGTACTGTCACGGCCTTACTTGTGGGCAAGGAGAGCCAGAGTCGCTGATGCACTTTCAGTCGTGTATTGAAGGGGACAAACAGTCAAACGCTACACAACAACACAAAATGAGACCACTCTCAAGGAGCTGCTGTTGGGCCAACCCCAACTCCAGCTCCTGATGTCATTCACGAGGCCACGCCCCTTAAAGGCACAAACCCAAAACCTGAATACCACAGTACGTACTGTAATTACACTTTTTAAAACTTTTTAAATGTATTTCTTTACATTATCTTTTACTGTGTTTTATTGTTTTTCTACAATACAATGCTTTAAAACAAAAAATAAAAACCATCCATGCATCCACTTATTCTTTGCACAGTAACAAAAAAAAAAAAAAAAAAAAAAAGAAAAAAGAAAAACTTGTGATGGATTTTATTGGGGCTGGAACGGATTTATGGGAGTTCAATTCATTTTAATGGGAATAATTGATTTGTTTTACGATTTATAGAGTTGTGGGCTTGGTTCCGAAACAAAGTACACTCGTAAGTGAAGGTATCGCGGTATATTTCTTGATTCTCGGGGTCTTTTGACAAAAACAGCTAAACAAAAGCCTGTTATTAATACACCCTGCAATGACATTTCATTGCGGATGCATAATATGTCTCCAGCAAGCAAAGAGAATATATTTAGCGTTGTCACATCACAGGAAAATCGGTGGTTTTGCAGCACAGAAAGTGCTTGTTTGATGTGAAAATATTTTTATTAATAGCTTGGTCTTGTATCTTAAAGGGAAAGCGATTTTTTTTTCCCATTTATTTTTTATTTTAAGGTCACAGCCTGTTGTGAAGAAAAGCATGACTGACTGAATGGTGTCTGCTGCTGCAGGGTGCATGCCAGCGAAGGTTGTCAGTCACTTTGAGAGCTACATCAGAATACCCCATCCCCCGTTATGCTGTTCTAAAATAAACATTGGAGAGCGTTACGCCTGCAAACAACATGGTTCCCCTCGCGGGCGGATCAGTGGTTGCTTGTTAGCGCCGCCGTATCCGTGTCCCAGCTTCGTTATCGCGTCATCCCTCGGATGTGTGGCGAGATAATACGCAAGAGATACCCAGGACACCCCCCCCCCCCCGACACTCACCCTCCCAGTCACAACCAATTACCCACAATGCTCCGAAAACATTATAACTGTCTATTATTGAGAATGAAAATTAAAAATAAGAAAATGTATCTGTCCATCATTGCAGAAATACAATTATAAATGAGAAAATGTTGTATGTGGCCATCGTTTCAGGGGTGAAATTAAAAATGAGAAAATGTTATTAGCAGTCCATGGTTACAGAAATAAAATGAATAATGAGAAACTATTGCAGCAGTCCTCTATCAAAGATATAAAACTAAAAAAATGAGAAAATTTGTAAATGTCAATCATTGCAGAAATAAGATGAAAAACTGTCCATCATCATACAAGTAAAACAAGAAAACATCATAATTGCTCATCGTGAGAGAAATAAAATGCAAAAATAGAAAATGTCATAACTGTCCATCAATGCAGAATAAAATTTTAAAACAAGAAAATGTTCTGATTGTCCACGATTGCAGAAATTTTATTTAAAATGAGAAAATATCGTAACTGTCCAACATCACAGAAATAAAATAAAAAAGAAAAACTCCATCACTATAAAAGATAATACATTGTAAATGTCCAATGTCACAGAAAGTAAAAGGAGAACACGTCGCAACTGTCCATCATTGCAGAAATAAAATAAAAAATGAGAAACTGTTGCAACTGTCTTCATCACAGTTATAAAATCTTCCATCATCATAGAAATTAAACGGAAAATGTTGTAACTGTCTATCATCGCAGGAATGAAATAAAACAAAAAACATCACAAAAATAAAATAAGGAAACATCATAATTGTCCATGATCATAGAAATAAAAACAAAAATGAGAAAATGTTATGACTGTCTATGATCGCAGAAATTCAATTAAAAATGAGAAAATATTGTAACTGTCCATCATTTCAGAAACGAAACTTTAAAAAAAAAAAGCAACAAATTTAACTGTCCATCATTGCAGAAATAAAACAGAAACACAGGAAATTGTCATAACTGTCCATCACAGAAGTAAAAAGGAGCAAACATTGTACCCAGCTCACCCCCCCCTTGTTATCCCTCGTCTCCAAGTGCAGTCACAATTACCCACAATGCTCTTGGGTGTGCCTGGATGTGATACAAACAGCCATGTTCTTGCGATGCAAAATAAACACCCGGCTCACAAGTCATCAAAGCATGTGAGACTCTCCAATCCTCTTTGGGGGGGCGCGAATGGATTATCCGTCCTAACCCACATACTCTCGCTCTCTGCTCCCTAGTTGACGACCGACACCGTGCCGCAAATTAACCCACAACACCCACCCGCCCCCACCCTAAGCCACCCCAACCGCCACAGCTGCCAAGATGACTGTGGGTCTAAAGAGTTGCATTCCCACATGTTGCGAGGGTCTTTACTGTCAGTTTTTAGCAGCTACTTCCAAAATGGTAGGGTGAAAATGTCATAAAAAAAAAAAAAAAAAAAAAAAAAAACCCTGAGAAAATATCATAACTATAGCAGCAGAAATTAAAATTTAAAAAAAGATGCTGTCCATCACAAAAGTCAAATGAGAAAATGTCGTAGTTGTCCATCATCACAGAGAGAAAATGAGATAATATCGGTCCATCATCAAAGATGTATAACAAATGTAGACTAAAAAAAAGAAAATGTTGTCACAGGAAATAAAAGTAAAAACCGATTCTGTCCACCATCATTGTCCTAAAACGAGGAAACACTGTAATCGTCCACATCACAGAATGTAAAAAACAAACAAACATCGTAGCTGTCCATCGCAAAAGTCAAACGAGAAAACGTAACTGTCAAATATCACAGAAATCAAACGGGACAACAAGAAACTGTTCACATCACACAAGAAAAACGATGGTAAAGGCTTCGTAACCGTCTGTTACAAACGTAAAATGAGGAAATGTTGCGATAGTCTGTCGTCGCAGAAATGAAACGGGAAAAAACAAGAAAATGTCGTAAATGCACATCATCGCAGGAAATAAAGTTAAAAACGTGAACATTTCATAACCGGCCATTATCATAGAAGCAAAATGAGAAAATGTTATGACTATCATTGCAGAAATAAAATTATGAATGAGAAAAGGCTGCAACTGGCCATCATCGTGTGAAACAACAACAACAACAAAAGAGAAAATGTAGCAGCTGTCCATTGTCAAAGAAATACAATTTAATTCCACCATCACAGTAAAACTAAAAAAAGGAGAAAATGTTATAACGATCCATCATCATTGAAATAAAAAAAAAAAATGAGAAAATCTCAAAACTGTTTACCATTACATTAATTCAAGTTAAAATTGAGAAAATCTCATAACTGTCTTTTGTCGTAGAAATCAAACTAAAAAACATTGTAACTTTCCATCGTCATTGAATTCAAATGAGAAAACAATGCACCGGTATCTATCTATTGTCACAGAATTCAAATGTTAAAAAAAATCTACCACCATCTGATTCGGATCACGCATAACCCCACTGGGGGAAATATCGGAATTGCGTCAATTGAACCACGTCTTGTAAAGCCAGCCTAAGCCAGTGTTGCTTTCCTTTATCCCTATTATCCATATCTGCATCAAAATGTTCTATAATACTCTATTGGCTGAGGCAATTAGCAGTTGTGAAACAAACAGCGCAAAGACAATAGGCGCAAGGGAAATAAGCATGGCTGGTATTGCTGCAATAGTGTATGCTTTCCAGACGTGACACTATACAGTATTGTTTGTTGTTTCTCTCTAGTGTATTCACTTTCACATTGTGTTTTCTCTTCCGCTATTTTCACATGACATCGCTTCGGGAAAAAAAAAAAAAATTGCGTCTTTTGTTTGGCTGCCAACCGACAACAAATCGACACACAAATCGTCTAAGTGAAGTCCCGCCTGTTCCTCTGTCTCTGGCTTATTGATCGGAGAAAGTCAGCGGACGTCGTTACTAATTTGGGACTCTGGAGGCCAATTTTGTGAAGCTCTCGGGAAATACATTAGCGACACCTGATACGTAAAAAGCCGAGTTGGGGGGAAAAAAATAAAAAACTAAGGGGAAAACATCTGCAGTCTCTCTGCCAGCCCAGATGATGCCTGCAGCTATTTCTCACTGAAGAATGAGCGATAAACAATGTGAAAGAATATTCATTGGAGAAGCTGCCAACGGTAATTTGAATGCAGATATAAGACTGGTGCAGTACTTGGATTTAAAAAAATTATTTAAAGTTACATCTAATTTTAAGTGACCGATACCACTGAACACCATTTTATTTGCAAATGCAGTAAACGACTGCATGCTGGTGCAGGAAAATAAGTGACATCATCGGGAAGTAACACGGATTATATTCAATTTTACATATCGTTCAGTTAGGCTAAAAAAATTGGTAAATATTTGCTACGCATGATTGAAACGTAAAGGCCATTTCGCAAAATAAAATGGTTAATTTTTACAACCATTTGTAACAAAAGTTTTACTGATTATTATTATTTTTAATTCAATTAGATTTTCTTCTCTGCGATTTTCATTTTAAAATAAATGTTAAATGTAACATATTTTTTCAATTCAATTAGATAACACACTAATACACGTTACATGTTTTGATATAAAAAAAAAATAAAAAATGCACCAGAAAAATCTTTCCCATGCCGCAAAAACACTAACTTTTGCTCCTCCAATATAGTCGAGATGTATCACACTAACAAACGTCCTTGACACCAATTACTACTTTTCTATTAGCCTGGGCTTTGGTGCCATCTTGTGGCATCTTAGGTTGCAACAGAAAAAGCATGATATTGCTGGCCATGACATCCGCTAGCCAGAGGCTGAGCTGCACGGTCTTTGTTTACAGAGTAGACGAGTAGCCTGAGCGTGATGCAGATAAACTTCTACTCCCGTACCGAATATTTCCGGTGTATAACAAGAATGCAGGTGGTCATTAAAAACAGCCTTGGTCGAATTAGCTAATTAGTGAGTCCGTCATCACGCACTCTGCACAGCTATGCAGTTGTGTTGGAACGGCACATAACGGCAGAGTAATCTCGTTAATGGCGAATTAGAGAGGTGTTAATCAGAGGAGGGCGCGCTGATTGGATCCGACCGATGCGCACGTTCATCCCGTATGCCGCACGAGGAGCAGCAGGCGTTCGGGGCGAGGTTCCGTGCAAGGATTACACAGGCGACATTCAGGTGAGGCTCTGCGGGATCTGTGGATCGGTTGATCTTGCCATTTTCAAGTTTGGGGAAAAAAATTATTCTCTCGCTTTGACGAAAGACAGTTAACGGGAAACTTTGGAAATGAAACTCCAAACTGAATTTGCACATACGAAAAGAAAAAATATACTAAAAAGAACAGAAGAAAAATTAAGCCAACAGAAAACTTTTTTTTAATGATTTTTTTTGCAGCATTTTAACTTAAAAACAGGTCAAATCCACTTGCAAAATAACAGAAGCGTTATTAAAAATAATAATTTAAAGAATTAATCTTTTTTAATAATTGAAATTTAGGCTCAGATGAAAAATATGAAATTGAAAGACGGGCCATAGGACTGAGATTGATCTTAATACAGTATTTAATTGAGCGTGTTTATGTGACCCATACATTTGGTAATGAGCACTAGTTAGCAAAGTTTTTGAATTGATCTTAAACTTCAAATATGAAACACTTTAAATTTTTTTGATCTCCGAAAATGGAAATAACAAATGATGCAGGGATTCTGCAGGGTGTGTGTGACCTCCTGCTCCTTTAACGTCAAACTAAAAAGGGAACACATACCTCCGTTGACAATGATTGCAGTTTCTTTTCCTTTGCAGCGCGCGCTCAGCAGGTTTGGCATGCTTACTAAACTGACTCATGGCTTTCCCGCCCAATCAATACGTCTCATCATGAGCGGGGCCGGTCTCGTGATTGCACTGGAAGGGAGCTTTTATAGTGTGAAGGTGTCTCCTAACAGCCAACCACAGGAAAGTGCACAGGAAGTACTGGAAGTTCCCGCTAATCCCGTTCAAGGGACCACACCCTGGACTGGTTGCTACTCGATCTCAAGAGAGCATCTTGTGGGAATCAAGCCCATTCAGCTATGTGAACCACTACACTGGCTTCTCTCTGAATATGCTAAAGGCCCTAATCCTATAACTTTCCTAAATCATGGAAATAAACACTGGAAAAAGGGCGACATTTCCCCCCCCCCCCCCCCCCCCAGTTTTGTATTTCTGAAATGATGACTATCAACATAAATATGATAGTAAAATGAGAAAAAAATTTCAACTGTCCACCGCCGCAGAAGCAAAATCGGAAAATGAGAAAATGTCAAAACTGCCCATCATCGGAGAAGTAAAACAAAACAAAAAAATGACAAAATGTCATCACTCTCTATCATAATAGTAATAAAACAAAAAGCCAGAAAACATCGTAACTGTCCATTATAACAGAAGTAAAACAAGAAAATTAGATGTTTTAATGGTCCATCACAGGGGACAAATGAGAAAGAAATGTACGTATCCACCATCACAAAAGTAAAATGAAAAAATGACAAATGTTTCAACTGTCCATTCTCAGAGAAGAAAAAGTGAACACACTGTAAGTGACCCAAATCGCAGAAGTAAAACAAAAAACGTGAACGTCTTAATGTCCATCATCGCAGAAGTAAAATGAGAAAACATTGTTAACTGTCCACCATTACAGATGTAAAAAAATTGTTTTAAATGCCTCGACTGAACACCATCACAAAAGTAAAACTAAGAAATGAGAAAACATCATCACTGAAGAAAAAATCGATAAATAGTAACTGACCATAATCACAAAAATAAAACTATCCATTCATCCATTTTCTACCGCTTCTCCTTATTAGGGTCGCGGGTGAGCTGGATCCTATCACCGCTGACTTTGGGTGAACTGGTTGGCAGCCAATCACAGGAAGTCAAAGTAAAAATTTGAGAAAATGGATGAATTGTCCATCATCACAGAACTACAGTAAAACTAAAAAACGATGTCTTAACTGTCCATCACGGAAGTAAAACAAGAAAACATTGGAACTGTCACCCATCACGGAAGTAAAACTAAAAAATGAGAAATCAGCGCAATTGTCCATCGTCACAAAAGTAAAAACAAAAAAAACAATTGGTCACCAATTCAATAGAGGAGTAAAATTGTTTTGATTCTCACTCGAGACCATCAGCTGTATCCCTTGTCAAGATCTTTTTGTCCAATATCTCCCCCTAAAGTTTGGCTAATTTCACTGACTTGAACTGTTGTAACCCTCTCAACACATAAAGACCCATCATTGAGAATGCTTTGTCCTCCATTTCTACCCCACGTGCCTCCCTGGCCCCCCAGGCAGCCTCCCGGTTTACCGCCCTTCCACGTGCTGACAGGCGGCCAGCCCGGGCCAACCCTGACCTCGAAGCCCTGGCACTCACGGCACTCGCGTGAAGAATTATCTCCCCGCCGTCACTTACACCCTGCTGCCGACGAGCCAAAAAGAAGCCAAGGAAAAACCCTGTGACCGGCCGCAAAGAGCCAACGTTTGTAAGCGGACGTCAACAGATTTAGCTTTTTTAAGCCATCTGGGCGACGAAAAGCACTTCAATGATTCGGGAGCAGGTATTAAAGGGTGCTGCTGTGCGAAGGAAATACATACATACATACGTTCATCGCAGGGGATACGTGACGGACCAATCTGCAATTGGTAAAAATCAAGGATACTTTCACGCATATGCGAGAGCATTACAGTAAGCATACTGTAAAAATGTGGAATAAAATGCAATATAGCGAGGAACTGAACCTTGCCATCTAGTTCCAAAGCCAGTTGTTATGTTGAGAGGGAACTGAAAATGAAACCTACTCAATACAACGGCCGTCTAACGCCGTCCTTCCCGAAGCATATCCAAGAGTTTTACATTCTCCTGAATGGTCTGGAACTTCCCCTGGTGCTTAGGTTTACAACCAGAAGCCTTCCAGCTGGGATTCCACCGACAGTACTGTCGATATATTCCACAACAAAATCTGTGATATAGCAGGGCCGCCATATAGCGAGGTAACAATGTGTACACAGAGTAAAAATTGTTGCCGCTAGCATGACGGAGGGTGGGGAACAGGCCAACTTTACGCTCACTTCGCCGCATGAATAAATGAATGCGGCATGCATGATTCAGATGGTCTCGCTGTGCACACGCGTCCGTTGAATGTCTTCTAACGAGCGTCTACTGCGAGATTACTAGATTTTTAAATTTTATTTATGTTGAGTTGGAACCTATCCCAGATGATTTTGGGGTACACCCTGGACTGGTCAGCAGCCAATCACAGGGCATGTAGACACCAAGAACCATTCCCACGTATGGACCATTTTTGCATGTTTTTGGGGATGTTGGAGTAAGCCGGAGGCGCATCCGGAGAAAACCGACACAAGCATGTAAATGCCACACAGACATGTTAGAACTGAGATTCGAACCCAGATTTAAATGTGCTAACCTCAAATCGACCGAGTTGTCCATTTGTGAAATTTCTGATTCCGTGGAGGATCTCACAACATTTGGCATTTTACATGACATTTCTGATGAGTATTTCTCCTAACTTTTAAGGAGATATAGTTTTTCTTTAATGTTGGCAAACATTGACAGGATAATGATTTGGGATTGTGACAAACCCCATTATATTCCCTTTCTGAGGTATGCGGCAATATTTTTTTGCTTTTTTTACATTAGATTTCATAACACCTTAGCCCTCCATATGTCTAGATAGAGTGAGACAGGGGCCTGGACAAAAAGTCTAATTAGTTAAGAGATTGAGTCATGAGTTGCTATGACCCTATGACTCGGAACCTCTGCTGTAAAACCAGTGACTCGTACAGTAAAGATCCAGCTAGCGCGTGCCTTCCGGGTTGATAATCCCGTTAGGGTGCGTTCATGCTGAAGAGTGATCAAACACCCTGCAGATGCGGGCTGAAGGGTCGAGAGTCGCCGGGCTAATGGTAGCGTTTAAGAAGTTGAGCCCTTGCGGAGAAAACCCACTTCGATTGTTTTTTTTGTGCCGTAGCAAGACTATTGCGTTGTAGGTGGCGGTGATGGGGATTACGATCAGCGCACCTTTTTTTTCAGAGCAGCTCCATCTATCTGATGGGTGACTGCCCTACTTGGCGCCAATGCGAGCGGACTGTGTTTATTGAACATGTAGTTTTGAGAGTGATTTTTCCTTACTACACAGACATGTGACTGTTACGCTACACCTATCTTTAAGTGTGCTTGTTTTGGCAAATGTGTGATTCTTATGTCACACATAGCTTTGGGAGTGATATATATATATATATAATTTGTGATTGCTATGCCATACATAGCTTTGAGAGTGATTGTTTTGAGTACGCGTGATTGTTATACCACATGCAGTTTTGAGCAAGATTATTTTGAGTAAGCAGGTGTGTGACTGTTATGCCGCACCTAGCTTTAAGTGTGATCGTTTTACTGCACGGATGTGTGATTGTTATGGCACATAGAGGAGCATGTGATTTTTATTCCAGATGTAGCTTTGAGAGTGATTTTTTTTTTTATTACACAGGCATGTGATAGATATGTCACACCTCCCTTTGAGTGTGATTGTTTTGGCCACGCAAGTGTGTGATTGTTATGCCAAACGTAGCTTTGAGAATGACGGTTTTGACTACACGGACGAGTGATTGTTATGCCACATATAGCTTTTAGAGTGATCGTTTTGAGCGCACGGTCAAGCAATCGTTATGCCACACGTAATGTTGAGAGTATTTGTATTGACTACGCGAGCATGTGATTGTTAAGGTACACATAGCTTGACTCACATAAGCTTAATGTGCCACACATAATTTAAATATGCCTTACTACGTACTTGACAACAGGGATGGATTTTTTTAGAGTTAATGTTTACCCTGCGGTATCGGACTGCAGCTGTCTTTTTATTTCTTGCTTTGCTCTTTGAATGAAGACAATGATTTCTCCATTTCAGAAATTCCACTTCCTTTATGTCCATAAAATTGCACACTGCATTCCGTAAAAACCCTGTACGAGACACACACCCTGGAGGATGACAGCCGAAAGACGAGCAGGCAAACGGAGCGAACCTCGTCCTGTCAGTGCGGACGCTGAAGAAAAATGGAGCGCGGCCACTCTCCCAACCAGCAGGAAAAACACGGGGTCCGAAATTTGTCCGTCACATCCCAATCGACCAATCGCGGCTGTCATGAGAGGCAGACGCTTCCCCCGCCGACTATGACTATTTGCCCCGAAGCTCTCCTCGCTCCAACTGACCCACATAACAGTAAGCGGGCACCATTAGAAGCCAAGCGGGCGTATGTGCGGGCAGATGGAGGGTAAAAAGCACAGGAAGTGACCTTATAGCCTCCTGTCTAATCTCATCTGACGATACTCTGACTGGGGAAGTAGACTTCTTCCGAAGCCATCCATCCGGAGGCGGCTTACGCTCCCAGACTGGTCATCAGCCAGTCACAGGGCACACAAAGGTTCGCACTCACATTCACACCTACGGATAATTTTGAGTCTTCGATGAACCTAACATGCATGTTTTTGGAATGTGGGAGGAAGTCCCAGGAGAAAACGTGCAAACTCTACACAGAGACGCTCCGGTGGAGATTCAAACACAGATCTACCGAGTGTGAAGCAGACAGGCTAACCACTACCATACCGTGCTGCCTTCTTCTGAAGCCATTCATCAATTCTTCAATACGTCGACAACAGCTTCAATAAGTGACTTCCTTTCAAAGGCAAATGAGGGGATTTGCTTACATTTGGCAAAACAATTGAGTCATTTATTGGCAACTGATCACAGTACAACTGTGTTTGATGTATTTTTGCATACAAATACATCATATTGAACCAATCATTCATCCATTTTGTATATCCTCATTAGGGTCACGGGTGGGCTGGAGACTATCCCAGCTGACTTTGGACGATAGGCAGAGTACACCCTTAACTGGTGACCTGTCAATCGCGGTACACATATAAACAAACGACTGTTCACGCTCACATTTACACCTCTGGAAAATTTTGAATCTTAAATGAACCAAACATTTTTGGGGATGTGGAAGGTAGCCGAACGACCGGGAGAAAACTCACGCAAGCGTGGGGAGAACAGAGCCAAGATGCAAACCCTGAATCTCAGAACTGTCAGTCCACCGTGCTACCTTGTTTGTTTATAAGATGTGTTGATATCACTATGAAACAAAGCGACGGAGTAGCCCAAACGTGAATTTGGTGGGCAAAATTGAATCACTCGGGACGCGTTTGTAAGCTGAAGCGCGCTGTGTGTTAAAAAAAGCGCATCATCAAGGGTGGCTCGGTGGCAGTTTTAGTGGTTGTCGCTGCCAAAAGCTGCAGCATCCAAACAGTCCTGGAGTGCACAACGCACTACCTGCAGGCTCAAGCGCATCTACGGTATGCGCCCAGCTTCTCGTCATCATACTATATGGATGGGAGGATGCTTGAGGCGGAGGAAATAGTGTTTTCACACAATTATGGACAGGTGGAGCGATGGAATGGGAAGGATGGGCAGGTGGGAGGGGGTGGTGGTGGTGGGGGGTTGTTGATGTTATGGTTTGACGGCACGAGGGGCGCGTTTGTACTCACAGCTCGGAATAAAGGATGTGCAGGTTGCCCAAATTGTCAGTGTAGTTGGCCGGGCTGAGCCAGGGCAGAACCAGGAGCAGCAGAGCCTTCATGGTCGCTTGCTCCTTCCCTTCCCTGCTCCGCTGGCTCCTCGCCGCGCTCTTCTGGCTCACGCTTCGTCTTCTCCAACTACTCCCCACCCCCCCGCGCAGCCACCCTCCTGCCCCCCTTCCTCGTCTTCCACTTCCACCTCCACTACTTTACACCAGACCCCCCCCACCGTCCACTAACCCCTGTCGCCACCCCCTTATCTCGCCAGAATGAATCCCTTCAGTCCCGCAGGTTGGTCCTCTGCTTCAGGCGGGCCAGAGGAAGTCTGAAGAAGATGATGAAGAAGATGAAGGAGAAGGAGGAGAAGAAGGTCCCACTGTGGTACGGGAGAAAGAGGACAAAGTGCGAGAAGAAGAAAAAGAAGCAAGGGGGCACATTTGGACTACAATCGGAGACGTGCAGCTCCCCCTTTAATCTGCACTGGGCAGCGGCCAGTTGTAAGAGGATTTACGCTCGTATGCGTGTATGTGTTTGTCTCCATCCCTGTGTGTGTGTGTTAGTGACAAGAGCGCAGGCTGTGACTTATACTGCAGCAGAAACCAATGAAGAGGAGGGAGGGTGATGGTGGTGAGATGGAGCGGACCAAATAGAGGCAGGCGGGGAAAGGGGGCGGGGGGGTGACTACATGCTATGCTACTGCTATTGGCTCTTCACTTACACACATACACACACAGAGTCAGGCGCACACACGTGTACAACCTCTGCATTGGCCTCTGAAGGGAAGGAGAGAGAGCAGGAGGACGAGGAAATCACCCCCCCCACCCCCCCTCCTTCCTCTTCATCGATGGGCTGCTCGCTGTGCAGCAGATTGGTGTGATGGCTGGAATGAACCTGCTTACTGTATATTCTGGATGTGCGAAAGAGACTACAGGAGCAAAACACAATAGGGAACCAATGTGAAAAACGGGAATGGGAGCTGCTGTTCACAGTACAGCGGTACCTTGACCTAAGAGTTTAATATGCTCCGTGACCGAGCATATAACAATACTCACAGCCATATATCCTTTATCATCTGTAAATAATACCAAATATTACTGCCGTACTGAGAAGCCGAGAGACGAGCTGAGCCTCCAGTACAGTATGTTTGTCCGTCAGTATGTCTGTCTAAGACTGGCGAGTGGAAATGACAAGATGCCAAAACCACGTGATTAGCGATTAGTTGACTTCAAGCATTAAACGTCAAAATGGAGTAGTAAAGTCGACGAGTCGACTTAATCGGTTCAACCCCTAGCGTGTATTACGCTATTTGTGCGGATTTAAGATGTCTACTCTTTTCCTATATTCCTGATAATTTGCTGGTTATTTACCGCTGTAACACGTTTTTCAGTTGACTACCGTTAAAGTATATCAGTCAAAAATGTACTCCTTCTTGAATCTCTGTGTCTATGTTCTAAGGACTCACCGCAAGCTCCCGAGCTGCTGTCTTTCATTAATTGGAGAGTTAAATTTGAACTGTTTGCAGTTTTTTTTATTCCTGTTTACAGAAAATAAAAGAGTTTTGCCTTTTGTCCCCTCGCGGCAACCAATGTGGCTCACAGCGTTGTCACTTTTATCTTCATGAACCGACTGTTGACAACTTTGGAAAATGAATGGTGAATAACGCAGATGCTAGACCGTACCGGTGTAATTGATGCACACTGTTAAAATTGGTTTGCTAAATTAAAGCCGTCAAATTATGAATTATGCTGCTTTCATTGGAAAATATCTACGCAACGATAACATACTACGTACAGTGATGGTCGGGTAACGAACAAGTTACTTTTCTGGTGCTAAAAGTCTCCAATAACAGTCGTTTGTGGTATGAAATTATTTGGTTTTTAATTGCAAACGTAAAACAATTGGGAACATATTTTATTTATTTTTGACCTGTTAGATATCACACATTCTCCATCTCTTGTCGCTTTCAACAGGGCGTAAATAAACTAGTCCGCATGGGCGTGCTTTGGTTACAGACTGAATGTGTCTCTGTGGCGTACATTACATTTTCCTGTCCTATTTGAACAGTCCGCAGAGTACGCGTGGAAATGGAAATTGCGACGGAACGCAGTTTGAAGCGGCGTGGCCCCCGCAGGAGTCTTTTAATAGGTTTCTACATTAATGCTCCGAAACGCGACACGGTGGGGTGCTCACTTCTCAATTTTCCTTGTTAATTTTTCACCCACGGCAGCCCGATTCCTCATCTAATTCACTTCACTGTAATAATCATCCTGCCATGTTACTATATTAGCGTCACTTTGACTAAAATGATATTTGAATTGAAGCTATATACACAATGCAAGAGATGAGTAATCGCAGTTAGGGAACATACAATTTGGCATTGTACTCAAAATATTGGTGACAACTTGTTGAGGTGAGTTATTAGTTTCCCCTTTTCCATAGTCAATCTCAGAAATGATAATCGCTCTCTAATGCCAGGCTCCGCCCACATTAGATGGTATAGGCGAAAATCTTACCAAATGAGGATCGTCCATCCGTTGAGGACACCTGCTTCCGATTGGGGCTCGTTTGGGCGAATTCACGAACACGAACCTGGCGAAACTGGCTCCTTCAAACAAACCAAGGTGCCTGACTTCCTGTTCAATTTCGGGCATGGGTTCTATGAGACTTTTTTGTGCATCCTCTCATGATGGAATGAGAGGATGCACTTTTTTCTTACTTTGATCAAGCCATTGCTTTGGATATAAATGGCAAGTGTCCCTAATCATGTGTCCTACTGCAGTGTGCATTGGAGCTGCGAGTGACAACAGGTTTCTGCTGTCACTCGCAGCTACACGAGATTGAATTCTCTGCGAGTTCCGACATGATCAGTCATCAACAAAGCTGTGGGGAGAACGAACACTTTGGATTAAAATTGTATGCATTTTGTATTTGATTTTGCTTCGAATAACTATTCATCAACGCTCCAATATCAAGCAGAATTCAACAAGCGGTGAAAGCAGCTATACGACCAGATGGCGCGGCTCGGCGGTCTCAGCCATGACAACACTTGACCCGCTGCCAGATATCGGCCTGACGGTGCTGTCAGCCCCTCCCACTGTGAAATGGAAGGTGGGGGGGGGGGGGTCATATGCAGGAATGGTTTATAATTGCTTCCTATTCAGAGTCACTGTGAGAATGCGCCGTCAACCCCCCCTCCCCCCGAGAAGCAACGCGAGGTGCAAAGCATCACGGACGGGCTGTACTTTCAAGGCGTACTGTGACAGCAATTACTAAGTTTCCTTGTTACAGTGAAGTGAAAATTAGAATCCACAGTATGGATGGATGTTCTTTATCAACAAACACAAATTATCACCCCAAAACAGTTTAATATCAACTCAAACTCATCTTACAACATTACCCTTACAAATAAATGGCTTACATATGATTTGATTTATTAAAAAAAAAAAAAAAAAAAAAAAGGTACAGGAAATAAACACGCGTGTTAGCGTAGGCTAACGATAGACTACGGCATGTTTTGACTGACGTATAAAGCGAGTTACGTTGCCAAGGTCGGAACAGACCTTTTGGGACAAACATGAAAAGTTGAATAAAAACTTCCTTTTATTGTAAGCAAATCCCACGAGACTTTGTTTTGGCTCACAAAACCAATCGAACATCGAAAATCACAGACACTCCTGTCATTTTTGGCAAAGTTTATCAGTGGCCCAACACTGCATCCATCTGCAAAAAAATTCCATGTGAAACATTAGTTCCGGCGGCGCAAAAATGGGTTTGGATGGAAGGTTTTTGGTTTTTTTTTGGTTCCCGGTGGAGCTTTGAGGCAGAAATTTTGCAGCGACCAATTTTTGAAGTCAACTTAGCAGTTATTCGATTTTGTTTCTAATCTCCAGCACTAAATACAACCGAGGCAAGTTTGGGAGCCGTCAAATCCATAATTACAGCAACCATGCAGTGGATTGGTTTTGGTGTTCTTCAACCAATCGAACATCTAAGGGTTCATTTGCTTTTAAGTCAGCTTTTTTTGCATCCTCAACCAGGGCAAGAGAACAGCAATGTAACAAGAGAAGATATCGCACGCTGTTAGCTGCTAGTGCTAACTGATAGCGAGTCAGGCACCAGTCAACTGCAACACTTGTTTGTCGAAGGTGGAGTTTTTAATGACCCGATAGCGATGCAGTGTAAATTATATATAAACTATATCTGAAAACTCAACAATATTTTCCAGTAAAGTATGTTTCAACTGTTACAAGTAAGCCTTACGGTTGATGCCGGTATCGTAGGTGAAACGTCACAAAGTCTTGCAAGACTCCAGCTTAGCCTATTAGGGTTTAGTACAGCTAGTGTCAAAGAATTAACTTGCTTTACCATTGGCTTTTTTATTTTTATTTTTAACAAGGGGTGTTAGAATGACAATGTGACGAGAAGTGAATTAACACTGCTAACGTAAGATGCTAGTGCTAACCACTAGCTAGCCTCTGTCGCTTGTTGTCAAAGGTGGATCTTTTTAGCATTTTACAATGTCCTTTTTTTTTTTTTTTTTTTTTTTACACTTTATTGTTTTAAAGGAGACACATGCCTTTTTTTCCTTAAAGCAGGTTCCAAAGTGTCTAAATACAACTTCACGCTTTCGTTAAAAAAACCCTTGCTCAGGAATTACAGCACACGTTTCACCCTTTTTCTAAATCTAAATCTAAATCTAGTGCTTAAATTGGCAAGTTTTGAGGGGGCGGTCCTGTTTCATGCATATGAGCCACTACTTAACCTGAAAATGAAGAACAACAAGCCCCAACCAAAACACAAAATAATCCCCCCCCCTACATAAACAGTGAACGAGACTGAGGATATGCTGCTCGTGTGCGATAAACTTGCTGAGATGCACTAATCATCCCAGAGGCCTTCAGGCTAGCCGAGTGCTAATGAGCGTTAATGAAAACACAGCCCAACCAAAAGGAAACCAAAACACAGTGCTCTTAATGTTGGATAAACACGGGGGCCGTGTTAGTTTGGATGAAAGCTTTCCCTTTTGGGCACAGAAGCCGGAGTTTAACAATTTAGAAGAAAGTGGTTAGTCTGTTAAACACAGAGTAAATAGAAAGAAATGTGCTGAAAATGCAGTACAGTACCCCTTGTGAAACATCTTACTATAAGAAGCTACTTTTTTAATGTTTTTTTCCAAGATGTATTTTTTTTTTAAATTTCTTTTTATGGGTGTGTGCTTCATCTCGTAAGGTTTCAATAGGATTTCATGCTGAAAATTTAAAACACATTAAACATACAGATTTTTGAGAGGCTAATTAAATGAATTCTACAAAGTTAAGATTTATGGTTATGTTTTTTTTGTGTGGAAAATGCTACATTTCTGCTATGTTTATGGAATATTTATTTATTTATTTGTTTGAATTGGAATGTAATTTTCTCTTGTTGTTCCTTTTTTAGATTTCTATTTTTATTGAAATATTCTCTTTTATTTGTTTTTATATTTGTTATTTTAGAGTTGTATTCTATTTGTGTTTTTTTAAATTTTATTTGTGCAATTTTAGTTGTGTTTTCACTACTGTATGTGTATTATCTTTTATTGTAGTATTTTATCTTTTTCAATTTTATGTTCATATTTGTGTACTTTTATTCGTATTTTTACTTACATTTACATCTTCATTGTTATTTTTCTATTTTTTTAAATTGTTATTTTTTATTCCTAATTTCTAAAAACATGTTATTGGACATATGTTTCTTTTGTATTTATTTTTTTACATATATATTTATTTTTACATATACTTCGTTTAAATGTGCATTGTTTTATTTTATGTATTTATTGCCCTAACAATTTGCTTCAAGGGCCTCGTGATAAACTACCGCATCACCCTCCTTACCTGCACTTGATGTGGTCCGCCATATCACCGCGGGCCAGGACTTCGGTGCAGTGATCCTTAAAGGGGCAAACCACAGTCAGCTTGTCTAGCAGCTTGTGTACCAGCAAGCTTGGCTTCCTGCAGCTCTGCAGCATGAGGGGCGTGCGGCACACCGGGCAGAAGTCGCTCTCCAGCAGGAAGCTGGTGAGGCACTCCTGACAGTAGGTGTGCCCGCAGGGCGTGTCCAGCGGCCGGATGAGCGGCTGCAGGCAGATGTGGCACATCAGGTCGTTGTCCACCTCGTCTTTGTAAAGGTACTCGTGGTTCTCCTCCAGCTGGTGGCTGTAGCCGCACGAGACGCACAGGTCCGTTCGCGGTGACTGACGCCCGGAATCAGATGAGGTAATGGGGGGTAGCGGGGCATCCTCCATCGCCAGAGCTGATTCAGGCTGCCGGCTGATAATGCTTTGGACAATTTTTAAAAGAATACAAACCAGCTCACTGACTTTCCATCTTTGGTGTTTGGCAGCAGTTGCAATAGTAATCACACTCACAACCGCTGGTGTTTGCTCTTTCCTACCTGTTGTTCATCGGGTCCTCCAGGTCACCACGGGTCTGGACTTCAGTGGCAGGGCATGCAACAGTCATCTTCTCCAACATTTGTTGCACCAGCAGCCTGGGTTTCTCACAGTTCTGCATCACGAGGGGCTCGTGGCAAACCGGGCAAAGGTTGCTTTCAAGCAGGGAGCCGGCGAGACACACACCACAGTAGGTGTGTCCGCAGGGCGTGTCCCGCGGTTGGACAAACGGCTGCAGGCAGATGTGGCAGACGGGGTCGTTTAGAGCCGGTGGGGAGGCCTCCGCCATTGTGAGCTGAGCCTGCAGGTCTGGTTAGAACCGGTCAGGTGGAGGACACAAGCGGGAGACATCGGAGGGTGACTTTTCTAGAGAAAGAAAAGGTATGAAACATCAGTCAAGAAATCCTGTACATAGATACATTTTCTATATCATAAAGTTAATAAAAAATTGCTCTTGCGCGGGTCACTTCAGCTCAAGTGAGAACCAAAGGCATGGACTATTGTTGATCAGATAGTATGGTTGGTTTTGTTAGGTGTGAACACTATCATCTGAACTCTGGTGCAGAAAGAAGAAGCGAACCCAGAAAGGAAGCTAAGGTGTAATCGCTACATAGACCACAGACATGGACCAGTGTCAGTGCAATTAGTTTGGTCAAGTGCAAACAATCCTCTGAACCCTGGTACGCACCAAACGAGATCCACAACGAGACCACCCCTTCATGTGATCTCATTCCACTTGCAAGAAAACGCCGGTGCGGTTCCTTTAACTTCAGCTCAAGTGTGATCACTACAAGGGTCGAAAGCACGGACCAGTGTCGCTCTGATAGTGTGGTTGGGTTGGTCAAGTGTGAATTATATCATCTCAAACCTTCACCAAACAAACGGGCTGAGACCATTTGAAGAGGTGCATCTCGGTCTCCTTGCAAGTGAACTATGGTGCTCTTCGGTTCACTTTAGCTCAAGTGAAACGGCTCAAAGACATTGACCAGTGCCGCTCTGATACTTTGGTTGGTTTGGTCAAGTATGTAATTATCCGAACCCTGAGGAAGACCGAGACCACTTGAAGAAGTGCTTCTCCGTCCGGTTTCAAGCAAATGTTGATGTGGTTCAGTTCACATCATCTTAAGAGTAAACACAACACGGACCAAAGACATGGGCCAGACTGTACCGAGGTTTGTTTGGTCACGTTGGAACATGAGCATCTAAATCCTAGTATGCACCGAACAAGGCAAGAAGTTTGTCTTGGTCACCTTGCAACCGAACTCTGGTGCGGTTCAATTTACTTCAACTCAAGTGTTAATCCTACACGGACCATTGTTGCTCAGATTGTGCGTTTCATTTGGTCAAGTGGAAACGCTATCGTCCGAATCCTAGTGCTCACCTGACAAATAAAGAAGTGCGTCTTTTTACCCTTGCGAGCGAACTCTGGTGCAGTTCGGTTCACTTCAACTCTAGCGTGATCACCATAACCCAATGTAAATTAACACATAACAAAGACGGATTAAAAACCCAGAACTTTTTCTCTGTGAGGTGTCACTGTTCTGCTCAGCTATAAAACCTCCCTGCACTGAGCAACATGTTTGCAGCCGACATGCCAGTTCTGTCTGTTCTGTTGCTACACGGGTTTGCGTCATATAGAAAGCAGGCCGCGAACAGATGGGCTCAGTCAGACAAACGTCACCTTGGCAACGGGCATTTCGATGGGGCTCAAACAACGGGATGCCGCTTGCTTTCAGGACCCCGTTATTTGGTCTTGGCTGCAGCATCACACTGTCTGTGGTACACATACAACACTCTACAGGCCAAAAGAAGGAAACTAAATGAGATCCTACGATAGACTGTCAAATTACAGCCTGAGCTGATGATACATGAAACGCTAAATGGGATTTTCCCTCTTTGAATGAAATTGCTGCCAAATGTGCAAACGGGATATAATCCAGATTGAACCAAAAAAGCTTTAAGACCACGTAAACAGTACAAGATATTTTTACTTAAATTATCACTGTGGAATGAATTGGCCCCATAATAAGACAATAATAAGAATCAACGTTATTAGAGATTAGATCTAATTTTTTTAATTATATTTTGAAATTAAACTATTTTTATAAGCGTACATTTTATTTTTTATACATCAAATTGCAACAATTATGTTCAAATACAAAAATATTTTATTTAAAACAACTATGGAATGGATTGGCACTATAATACTAAATAATCGTATAAATATTAAATACAGTTAGGTAAATTATTACTGAACATTTTTCTTTCATTAGATTATATTTAATTTGGTTTGAATATAATAGCTTCAAGAGAGCAAACATTATTATTTTTGTAACATTTTTCTCAACAATTCTTTTTTATTATTAAATTACCTTTGTGGAACAGACTGGAGCCATAAATAAAATGAAATAAATGTAAAAATAAAATGACATAAAATACATGGACGAGATAAAATAAATACAAAAGAATAAAATAACACAGTTAAAAAAAATAGTAATAAATACAGTACAATAAAATAAAGTAATATAATAAAATGTAACCATCCATTGAAGAATACCCATTCAAAAAAATAATAAATAATACTAATACTAATGATTCTAATACAACTACTACTACTTCTTCTATTACTATTAATAATAATACATTATAGTTTGGTCAGTGAACAACTGTTGTACATCAAAGTAGGTTAACTCAGTCTCCTCCACTCTCAACTATGTCCTCCACACTGCACTCCACTAACAGGAATAAACAAAAGTGACTGCTTAATGGCATACAAGCTGCATCTGGAATGAGGATAACACAATAAGAGCCTTTTCCCAAGCACACAAACGCGTGAAGAGAGATGCACGTGGCGCACACACATGCCTCCACAGAGCGCACACACCCGCGCAGGGGCAACATCGGCGTGGTCCGATAAGGCGGTTGTTCACCCTGCACCTGAACTCCCGACGTTTAATCAATAACTCACCCCGCAATCTAATACACAAACACTCCAAGACTGCAAAGTAATCACTCCTTGCTTTGTTATTTGTAATAACAAAACGAGGAAAAGGCTCTCGGCATGACAGGCTCATGTTTCAGTTTGTTTAAGAGCGTATATGTTCATGCTTTGCTGTTGATTTGCCCTCTTTTGTTGTGTGTTTTTCTTTTTAGTATAACAAAATATAATATATATTTTTAGTATAACAAGTAAAATGCCGACAGTAATGCTACAAAAAGAACGTAAAATGTGGATATGTGAAAAGACTCACTTCTCAGGCGCAAGCAGTCATTTGTAGCATTTTTCTTATACAGTAATCGTAAAGCAGGGTCACACATACCAATTCTTAATATCTAAACAGGCTGGGTACATACCAAACGCCGAGCCTGATTTATGCATTTTTCCTCTCTTCCGATCTAAGTAAAAAAAAGGCCCGATTGTCGGATGTCTCCAAAAGATTGTCCTGAGCGATTATCCAGTGGTGTAGGTGTAGTGGTGTTAAGAGTTAAAACGGTCAGGGCCGACAATTGTAAATGTTAAACCTGTGTAATATTAACGATCGCACATCCTTATACATGCGGTCAACACTGAGTTGATGTCGTTTTGTGTGTGCTGTGCTGTGTTGGTGATCTGGACTGGAGTACACAAAACATAAAAAATAAAATAAAATAAAATAAAATAAACCTAACAACAAAAAACTCATAAGTGGGATCCCTCACATTTTGAAAATCAGTTTACGTAAATGTTAAAAATCTGTATGTGCGTACCCGTATATAGGGATAATTACTTTCACCTTTTCCAGGGCCAAAATCAGTCAAATATTTTGCCAAAATGTAAAAAAATCACGTTTCAAGGCAACCACTTGTTTGTTTTTCTGAGGGTACATAATATGGAACAACCTGGCAAATTAATCAGGATAAGTATTGCCATGTCAGCTAATTTCCACTTTTTTTACACTCTGGTTTTAAGACCAACCGAGTTTGAAAACATGTTCCTACTTTTAATCATATTAGTGAGCTAAAAGCTAGCTGAGCTGAGTGAAAAATGCACCTTTTAGTCAGTCATTCCAGAGAAGTAGCTGGTATTTATGGTTCCCAGAGGGACGCAAATTGACGCATTGATGTAAACACTGGAACTACAGCATTTAACTGGCATTCACTACAGACAACAGCACTGCAAAATGTTGCTAACAAGGCTAAGCAAGCAGCTAGCATCTAAGTTTGCTGCAAAAACTCTTTAAAATACAAATAACAAATTGGTTACCCTCAGCCAGATTACATCAAAACGACATTTTTGTGCTAACTGGCAGCGTATTTGATGGATGAGTGAGCACCTCTGCTTGGACATGAAACTAAACATTTACTCGGAGCAACAAATTAACATCAGGCATGCCAAAACACAATCAAGTCACTTTTTTGTTCAGGCACGTCTCTGAATCATGGAAAATTCCAGGGAGTCAGATTACTTTTTTTTTTTTTCTTTTTAAATAACATTTACTATGGTCGAATCCACTTCAAGCTCTTTCAAGTTCAAATTCACACACTTTTAGTATACTGTAGATTCTCACAGTTAAAAGACAACTTGCTTGTTAGAAAGCTAGGTAGCTAGCTAATGGGATCGCGACATAGATAGTTGGATATATATCTAGCTACAGAGGATAGAAAGCTAAATAGATAGCTAGATAGAGATATTTATAAAGATAGCTGCAGTAGATAGCGATATAACGAGTTAGATAGCTAGCTGGCTCGATAGATTAGCAACGTGAGAAGTGGCGACCATCTTTTTGGAATTTTGAAGTTAGGTTTTTAAGGCAAGTGATTAATTTTGGCACATCGGCTTGTAGAACCCCTTGAAATTTTGGCTTATTGGTGGATAGCTTTGACTTAAACTTGTCAGCTAATCGGACAAGCTTCCCCGAGAAGCAGACGTAACCAAAGGTTTGAGGGGATATGTTGAGAAAGAATGAAGTTATACTGTTTTACTCTAATTTTAAGGCGATTTCTGACTAGATTTCTTATACGCGATATCTTCCAAAAAGGCCAATAGTTCCCCACACACACAAAAAAAACCTCAATTTCTCCGGAACCCATCATCCGATTTTCAAAATTCTTGCTACATTCTTCTCAGGTAGAAGTGGCCATTCCAAACACATCCAGCGTTTTGACAGACTGTCATTTTTGGGAAAATCTTGTCAACTTGCTGATAAATGGTTCAAAAGTTTAAATGTCATTTAAAGTGTCCCATGGTTTAATCTGCTACCAGCAAAACCTTAACACAAACGGACAACATAAGAGTTACAAACAGTCCACACACTAAATAAGGATGCTCATCCACAACATTAGCATTTGAGGAGTTTGGATGTTAGCGTGCTGGCGCCTTGATAGGAACACCGTGCTTAATGTTGCAAAATTGTTCATTAGTTTAAATTTAATCTTACATTTTCCAGCTGTTCATTTTTGTTCTTCTAAAAAGGGAAAAATCTACAGCTGTAACAGTAAACTTTCTATCTAGCATGTGCAAAAACTGTCGCTCACCTATGACATAATATCACAGTGCCTTGATGGCTAATTAGGTGTCAAAGGTGACTTTACAAGGATTTCAAAGTAAACGCAGGCCGTCTAGCCAGGTTAAAAAAATAAATAAATGTTAATGTAGACGTGGGCTATGCAGGGTGATGCATAAGTCAAAGAGAACAGCTGCAGGCAAATGTGACAGCCTCTTCAAGTGTCTTTAACATCCAAACAGATGACTGAAATCCCAACATTGTGTACCAAACATTCTCTTATACACAATCCAAACACATATCAACCAAACCAGAACAGAGACAACATTTAGAACAACTTTAAATCAACGTGTACAGTATTAAGAGAACATGGTTTTTTTTTTCTTTTCTTTTTTGGGGTGGGGATAAAATAGAAAACAAAAGTATACTTACATGACTTCATGAGCAATTGCAGTTCACCTGAACAGGTAGAATGTTGTAACATTAAACGGCAGAAGAAAGGGCGGAAGAAAGGACTTTGCCCCCGTCTGCTTGGGTCGGTCGGGAAACTTTATCCAGGCACTGCTGTTCTTTGGGGAAATTCTTTCACCCGCAGTGACTTCACAGGCGGCGGCTCACCTATGACAGGCAAAGGTGAGCATGAAGCAGGAAGTGGCAGCGCAGACAGGGGTGGAGCCAGAGAAAATGTAAACAAGAGAAGAACCGGATCAACCTGATCACCTAGCAGGGCTGATGAGAAAAAGATTCAACTGAGATGAGCATTTTGCCGAAACAGCACCACAAAAAGACACAAGGTAACATGGAATCCTGGAAAACAAAAAGTCATTATCTTATTCGAAAAGGTTGTGTTTCTTCGAGTGTAAAAGTAGGAGTCTTACTTGTATGCAGTAGTAATATTATGAGGAAATCTTTTGGGGAGAAAACGTCAGATTTTTTGAGAGAATGAGTCAAACATTTTTTTTTAAATTGACAAGAAATCTTACAAGAAATAAAGTTAGATAAATCAATGTATTTTAAGTCTTATAAGTAAGTGTATTTTTTCTTATTTAAAAAAAATTGAAATCATGAGGAAATGCTTTACACATAAGTATAAAAATTTATTTTTGAATAAAATAATTGTTTGAGTAAAAGTCCTAGTTTGAGAAGAAATGCCTTACGGTTGAAGAAAAAAAGTCTCATTCAGAAAACCCCCCCAGATATTTCAAGGGAAAAAAATATTTTCTTAAGTCTTAAAAGTAAAAAGGGTAATATTTTTCTTCTTTATTACCATGATTCTTATTATTTAATTATTTTTGTTCTTTATTTTTTGAGGAATATTTACTAATTATATCTGCCAAACTGCTGCTTCTGCAGAAGTGAATGGAGTTTAGCGTCTCTTACTCTTAAATTTTCGTTACGCTAATTGTTTTAGTAAGGCTGAGAACTAATCCTACTTTAAGATTTCTCTCTCTGCCTGTGGCACCCTCGAAACACAAAACACATGATAAGCACTTCAATGTGAGTCAGCCGTTGACGCAAACACAGCTGAATCATAGCTGCTACAAACTGTGGTGTTGAGGCACTATTTATGAAGCCCTGAAACAAAAATGGAAACAAAACAAAAAAATACATGAAAACCTAGCAGAGCATAAAGATAAAATTAAAAGAAAAATATCAGTTTTCTTTTTATCTCCCTGTTTTGTATAAAAACAGAAAAAGAATTCAATGTAAAGATATAAACTGGCTTTATAAAGTGTAATTACTGCACGAACTGTAGTGCTCATGTGTTGGATATGTGCCTTTAAGGGGCGTGGCTGAGTGAGTGACATCAGGAGCAAGAGTCTGGTTGGCCGGTTAGTCTGGGTGTGAGCACTTGGGCATGTGTTGCGGCTTACAGCAGGTCAAGTGTTCTCATTTTGTATTTGTGTGTTTGACCATTTGTCCCGTTCAATAAATGGATGTGCATCGGCAACTGCGGCTCCCCTTGCCGACATGCGATGTCATAACAGTACCTGAATTGATTCATTTCTTTGTTCAATCATTCGAGCAGCGGCGTATGGGAAGCTTGCTTGTAACTTACATTTTGGCTCGCAACACAAAGCAAAACAAACAAGTTCTAGCTAAAATTCTTTCTTACTTTACGTGTAATTTGAATTTATTTGTTTAATTTGTTATGGATGGTGCCTTTCCCAGATATCTTTTGCTAGTATAAATTCTTTCAGCTCGTCTCCTGGTAACTACCTTGTGAAGAAGCCCAAACCAGTTGTATTTGTTTGCAAATGTGATTCCAGATTTTTTATTTTTTTTTTACAAGCTATTTCAGAGCAGTAATGTGTCTACATTATGTTAGTAATCCATTTCGCAATAAAAACGCATTGACAAAATAATAGGCACCCAAAGCTCAAAGTTGCCAAAATTGATGAATGCTTAACATCTGGAAATGGCGGAACGGCTCATTTGAGACTCTAACACTGTTACATTACTCATCTTTTCTTTGTTACTTGATTTATGCAACGACGCTTATTATGGGAGACACTCGGGTGGCATTACGTTGTTCATTTGCTGTTCTTCAAAGCAGGCCGCAAACGCTACCGTACTTTTCTTTTTTTTTTTTTTTCTATTTCATTTTTTTATTATTATGATTATTATTATTTTTTTTTTAGTTCCAATAGTACGGGGCTCCTCTTATCACTGTGTACTTGTTTGAATTCAGTCAGCAATATTTTATTTGAGTTTAATCATTTATTTTAGCAGGAAGGTCACATTGTGATAAAATCTTCCTTTTTGTCCAAGGAGGCTGGAAAGCAAACGATAAAAAGTTTCATAAACAGATACCAAGTAAAACAGTGAATCACTGCGAAGGGGGCGATGAAAAAGATTAGAAAAAGAGGGAAAAAATGAAGTATTAGTAGAAAACATTCTATATGTAAAAAAAAAAAAATTAAAAAAAAAGTGCCTTCACATCGCAGCTATTAGCATAGCTAATGTAGCTATCACAGCCATCTCACCTATACAACCAAAAATAGAAAGACAAAACATTATTATTATTTTTTTTAACCACTTGTCAAATTTGGGGGATTTTAACGAAACCTACTTGTCTTCTATCATCTCATTTGCATAACGGTGATAAAACTAGGTCGGTCGATTTCACTCCCGTGTAGCGCTAATGACTTTATTGAAGGATTCATCAGTCTGGTGTCTACTTCTGACGCAGGGAGAAGTGTTGAAATTGCTTCACGAGGTGTTTGTGAACACTGTCACGCGTGGGTAGCGCCACTTGTTTGGCAATTTGTCCCCTGTCACGAAGGAGAAGTGGAAGGTAGTAGTACCTGTGGGACAGGCCTGACGCTAAGTGTGATGTAGCGTCGGAAGCTCAAAGACAGGCCAGCGGTGAGCCGTGATCACTTTTTAAGCATCAAACAGTGGTCGGAAGGCCCCGGGAGTCAGGTAACGACAGGCTGCAAATGAAGATGAATCCAGCTAATTTCTCGGGTGTCAGAAACACACCCTTGAACACAATCTGTTATGACGTGTTGCAAGCAAGCCGCAAAACAGCAGAATTTGACTCCATCCATCCAGTTTTGAATAATTTTCATATCATCATGGAAGGTAGACAAACCTACCAAATTACAGTTGTTGGTCTGGCGGTTAGCTAGTCAGCTAGCTAGCAAGCTAGTTAGCCAGTGAAGTTGACTGATGGTTTGAGCTCCAAGCGGTGTTTGACTTTTGAGGCATTTGCATGAAAAACATGACGTTAATATCAAACCACATTTTGTGACACTTATTATTTCTGCACGCCTGTCACCACGGTAACATACTCCGAGTGCATTCTATTTATGTTCACCTCACACCGGCGTGTTGCCAAGGCGACGTGTGATGATGCTCCTCTCGTGGTCATCGCGCTCAGCGTTAACAGCAGCCTCTTGAAGACGGCCAGCGGTGAATGACAACAGCGCCTTTGATGTGAAGCATCACACAACACCTGGGGGCTCACTTTCACAGCCTGGCCTGCCGGGATCTGGAACAGAGCCACCTGGACAAAAAAGACTGCATACGACATCACATGGCATCCATCCATCCATTTTCTACCGCTTATCCGAGGTCGGGTCACGGGGGCAGTAGGTTTAGCAGGGATGCCCAGACGTCCCTCTCCCCAGCCACTTCATCCATCTCTTCCGGGGGGATCCCGAGGCGTTGCCAGGCCAGCCGAAAGACGTAGTCTCTCCGGCGTGTCCTGGGTCGTCCCCGGAACAGCTCACCGGGGAGGCGTCCGAGAGGCATCCGAATCAGATGCCCCAGCCACCTCATCTGGCTCCTCTCGATGTGGAGGAGCAGTGGCTCGTTAGTTACCGAGCTAGTAAACTAGTTCCTTAGTCAGTCAGTCAGTTAATGCAAAAACTACTGAACCAAATCCAATGAAAGTATGACCTTTGGTGGCGAGATGGGCAGGTTACCTCGATAGTTAGCTAGTTCATTCGTTAGTTAGTTAGTTAGTTGCATGATGCAAAACACAACCAAACTCAGCTAAATCTTATAATTTTGAGGATGTATGGGACAGTTAGTTAGTTACTTACTTAGTGAGTTGATTAGTTAGTGTGTTCCTTTGCTCACTGAGTCATGCTTAATGACTGTCGTCAAAATAAACTAACTAGATAGTTAATCAGTTGCATTATGAAAAAAACGTCAACTAAGTCCTATGACATTTTGTGGGTGGGTGGGTGTGGGGTTAGGTTGGTTGGTTGGTTAGTTAGTTAGTTAATTCATTAGTCAGTTCATCCTTTAGGTCCTATGTTTGTTCATCCCTTCATTCATTCTTTCCTTCATTAGTTGAATCATGCTAAAAAACGACTAATTTGTGGAAAAATAAGCCATGTCATTTTGAATGAATCTAAACTCTGACGGCCTCATTCTCCAGCTGACTCATTGGCGGCACTTCACTCAGTTGCGTCACCAGAGCAACACAGCTGGAACGATCTTCCTGTAACCTGAGCGCCACATAAGACATTGACTTGATAAGCAGCACATAGAATAGAATGAGAAGCGAACGGTGGTGTGGATGCAGCTAATTACGGGAAGCGAAACGGACGCTCGAGCCGGTCAGGTGGGTCTTTTTTTCTCATCCTTCCCCCCCTCCTTGACCTCCCCTGCGGCGGGTCTGGGACGCCAAGCAAACATGCAGGATGGCGATGGAGGAGGAGTGGAAGGGGGCTCAGACATAAATAGACGCTGACCTATGGTGAACACGCTTATAAAATACTCAAACTCAACTGTATTAACATAATCTCTTTCGTGTATTTTGTGCGATTATTATTATTTTTAAATGCTTGATTCCCGGGAAGCGACGTCCTCTATTTGACCGTCACTGTAAAATGATGCAAAATCAGTCACTGTTCAAGTGTATTCGAGTGTAATTAGCAGCGCAGGGCTTATTCTACCTCTTAATACTACCGCTATCATGTCGCAATCAAAGAAACCATCAATACGTTACAAAAATACATATGCCGCGTACATCATCTGGAGCAGTTGACAATCAATATTTATCTAATAACATGACAAAAACATAAAATGCAAATAAGATACATCATACGCATCAGTGATGCTGATTATTAAATGTATTAATGTGCGCAGATTGCCACATATGTGTTTCGCTAGTCGGACAGTTTTGCTCTTACCAAACAATTAAAGGAAAGAAAAATGCTGATGTGAGGATGAATTTGAAATTCTATTGGTTAAAGAAACTGTCCGATTGCTAACAATGGGCCAGCGCCACTGATTCTGAAGGCCTTGGGCAAATTAGATTGAGGCTGAAATTTGATTGGACAAATCCATCATCCAAACTGAGCAGCTAAGTGAAATGCTACAAAATGAAGAGAATACACTGATGGGAATAGTTTCATACAATTTCATGGAACAAGTGTTAGCATTTAGGTTGTAAATATAAGTCAGCGCTTCTGATAGTGTTTAGGCCACAAAATAAAGCCTTGTGGGCTCTGACATCCCAAATGCTCATTAGGATCCGTGACTAACTAAAAGGGGCCCTCGAACATGCGCTAATCCCGTTTGTGTGGCCCTTAATCCTAAAAAAAATGCATGCTAACGATGAAGCGGAAATGGAGATATAATGTAATGGATTGATAAGCCAATTGAAGGAGAAAGGAGAAGGCAGCCATATAAACCTGTTAAGAGCTCACCTGGGAGCGGTGTGCACACACACACACACACACACACACACACACACATTGCATTGACAACTCAACAGACAGAATGAGTTAATATAAAAAGCAGCAGCAAAAGATGACATTATTCACTCCCTCTGTGTCTTTTTCATCAAAGCGTCAGTCGTTTTGCCAAATTATTCCAATGAAAAACGGCCGTCGACTAAACCGTTACGTAACACGGCGGGCGGCGAACAGGTCACAAAAGGCGTCGTCACGTGGCGCCAGATTCGATTCGATTCGAGTGTGCGTATATGTAAGTAAAAGTTGAGCTGGCTTTCCTGCGTCGCGTGTGCAGTAAAGATGAAGTCTAGTAGATATGAGATGGGATAAACCTCATGTTCTGATGAATTTCATTCAAAGAATGCTGCAAAACTAACATACGTTTTTTTTTTTTTTTTTTTTTTTACTTGAAAAAGAATAATTGGCACATTTCTTAATAAATTTAATTAATTAGATTTTTTTAAATTTCCGTTTTAGTTTATTTTGATTATTTAATTTTCATTTTTATTGAGGAAAGCAATGTGAAAATAATGTTCAAAAGAGCACACTTTTCGCAGAGAAAAGGCAGAAGAACAAGGCAAAAACAAAATGAAAAGTCCAAAGTGACAGCCAGCGTGTGGAGAGGGGCAACGCGCTGGCGTGTCTGCTTTAGAGTGCCTCATTGTTGCGGCGTGGAAGAGCCCTATGTCGACCTGGTGGAACATATAGTAGCCACCGGTGGCTTTAACGGGTATACATTTTCGGGGATCAAACATTTAGGCATGTGTAGGCAGAAGATAGACGCTCAACAAAGTAGTATCCAATGTTCCAGGTAATATTACTGGTATTTGATTGACAGTTGGCGGCACGGTGGCGTTTGCATGTTCTCCCTGTGCCTGCGTGGGTTTTCTCTGGGTACTCCGGGTTCCTCCCACATCCCAAAAACATCCCAGGGTAGGTTAATTTAAAACTCTAAATTGCCCTTAGGTATAAATGTGAGTGCGAATGATTGTTTGTTCATATGTGCCCTGGAATTGGCTGGCGACCAGTTCAGGGTGTACCCCGCCTCTCGCCCGGAGATGGATTGGATAGGCTCCAGCACGCCCCCGACCCGCGTGAGGAGAAGCGGAACAGGAGATGATGACATGGAAGATGATTGACAGTGGAAAGTTGAGCAGGGCGTGGTTTCAGCGCATTTAAAAAAAATATTTTTATCCCTGCCGGGTTTTTTTCAGTCATTCAAATTTGGCAGGGTTGTTAACAACACTCCTCTGTGGTGTGTCCAATTTACAAGACACATTTATTTCCATTTTCCAACGAACTGCTGTTGTTGTTTTTTTCTTTTTTTGTTTTTGAAGGTGGTGCATCATTATTGGATACATGAACGCTGACCTTTAGCCGAGACATTTTCCAGCATCCAAACCCGGCCGGTGCCGACGGGGTCGCTCCAGGGCCTCCGCTGACACACCACCATCTGATGCTTTTTTTTTTCTTTTCTGCAATAGAATTTTATTTCTTTCAATTGTTCCGTTTTGAACAATACAATTTAAAATAAGACCCCTAAATTGTCCATAGGTGTGTGAATGTGAGCATGAATGCTTATTTTTTAATTATTACTATTTTTTGTCTCTTATGTGATTGAAGTTTCAATCAGCTGATGACGCTCAGGAGCGGGGAATGTGGCTACAAATATAGACTTTTGTAAGAGAAATGCACAATTACACAAAGCTCGCTGCGGCCGTGGAAGGTTCGAAATAGCAGAAATGAGATTTATGGAGCCCGCAGCTGTCACCTTCCTCAGGGTGGGGAGCGCCAGAACCAGTGAGGCCCAGGCGAAGGCCTCATCACTAGGACGCCAGAAGGACTACAAGGTCCTGATTGGAAGACTTCATTAGGCAGCAGGTAATTATTATCCTACATATATCTGGATAGAGGAAAGAAAGATGGATTATTTTTGCTGACCTTATTGGGTCCGTTTGTCCCCAGTCATGTCTGCTTCATGGTTCTCCTTGTCCCAGGTCATGTCCACTTTACTGTTCTCTTTTCCCAGCATTTGTTTGGGCAGGATCTTAAAAAAGCATACTAAATTCCACCACCTCGGCTCAGCATGCATTCTTCCACCCCGCAGAAGACTTAGGTTTCCGGCCTTCCTGGACAGTCATTACGCATACGCATATCTTGGAAGTTAATGCTAAACTCAACCTCTTGGAAGGGAGCAGTTTTTTTTGTTCTCTTTTTCACCAACATGTCCACTTTTTGCTGTCGTTTTTTTCACCTGGACTTTATTTCAATGATGTGATTCAAATGTAATCTATGGCTCCGAACAGCTATTGTTTCATTCAGTGGGAAAAGTACAAAATCAAAAGTGCTGTTGTTTTGTGGCGTTACTGTCTTTCAAGCTGTCTTTTTCTTCCCCCCTGAAATCAAAGTTTCCACTGTGATGAATAATTCTATTTCTATTTCTCACTCTGCCTTTTAATCTTTTGGCGCCGCACATAAATCACTGACCGTCCCCGAGCGAGTGCGTTGTTCTTACTCGACGCTCATCATCTTGCTTTTTGCGTCTTTGGATGCGATCCTCACGGCGGCGTCTGAGGTAACGATTGAAGCGCCTCCATCCGTACGTCCTTCCACCCCCTGAGTGGCGTTATGTAACTGAGATGCCCCCAAAAATAACCGCAAAGTCATGGGAAGGGAAAGGGAATTCGAAAGGGAATTTTAAACAGAGGGAACGTGAGGAGGTCATCCTGGGCTCTGCATAATATTATTGTACGCCACTCTTAACTTAATATAACTAAATATAGGAAAATATTTTAAAAAAGCACTTAAATCATTATTCAATTCAAATGTATCACAAATAAGATGGAAAACATTGTACTTGAATAAATGTTTAAAAACCATTCTGCGAGATGAAATGCAAATGTATTGCTCTTCAAAGTTAAATACAACTGAACTGTACGTAGGCTGCTTCCTCTACTGCAGCGATTCTCAAAATTCTTACACCAAGTACTACCTCAAAAATACTTAGCCGTCCAAGTACCACCATAATGAGCGACACTTATATTCAGTTGCGTAGTAGGCTTACGTGTTCATCGAAAACGTGGCAGTGGGTCAATTCCTAAAACGTATATAATTCCATTATTATTGTCAGCCATTATGAAAATAAACACTGTTTAAATATAGGAACAAAAGTGTACCGATGGTTCAATTAAATGTATTGCACATAAAATTTTAATCAAAATGTAAATGCTTAAAAACAATGTTCTTAAAGATTAAATGCAAATGTATTGTTCTTAAAAGTACATATAATTGAACTGTACTTAGACTTACTTCCTTAACTGAGTCTAACGGTCTTAAATGCACTTGCAATTTTTTTATTTTTTTTTAAATCTCAATTTGTGTTTCCTCTCTCTTTAGTGGTTGATAATATATGATTCATCTTTTTAATGTCTGCTTCTATTTCACGTTTAAAAGGTATTTCATTTTAGTTTGTATTTAATTCACAGTCTTTTGTGTATCACCAGAGGGAGTTTTACCACATTTTGAGAATCACGGTCATAGATCACACGTGCTGGAAATAGTCCAACGAAACAGGGGAGCTGACTGAACTCCGTCATCGTCATCATCATTGTCGACATTTTCAGGGAGGTCCAGTCGTTTCTGCGTCTAATGACGAGCGGAAAAAAGGGAGGAAAGTGGGTTAACGTTCTCGAGAGGGACGCGGGGTTCACATTCACCAGAACAAACGCGAAGACATCAATCGATAAGTGCCACAAAGTTCCTCCCGAGCTTATTGACTGTCAAACGGTTTGATGTATTATTCGTGAGCCAGCGAGTCAATCAACACCAGACTCAACTCACGCAGACACAAACAAAGAAGAGTTTCACAACTACTGTGACTCGGTAAGCTGCAGAAGATAAAGAATGTATTCCTTTGAGTATTGTGATATTGTCTGTGTACATGAATTGATAATTGTGTTCAAATATCCCTTGCTGAAAGGGTTATAACACTGCAACTCCCGATGCTAATCATTAGCCCGTCTATGGCATTTTTTATCGTTTACTACCATAAAGCCTAGGGGACATTCTTAAGTGTTTTAAATACACAACAAGTAATTATCTTTGTTTTATTTTTAGTTTGACAGGTAACCGGGAGTGGCAATAAGCAGCTTGAACAGGAGCGATTCTACGACCAGGGGTTTAGGAGTGCTGAGAGGTGGGAGGGATTGGGTGGAACAAACTATTTTTTCGGAGAGGGGTGTGGGTTGCTGTATTTTTGTTGTTAAAATAATACGTTTTAACCAAGCACTGTTTCGTTCTATGCTTTGTCAGTAAATAACAAAAACTAATTCCTCAAATGTGAGGGGTGCTGGGATTCAATTTATGGGTGCCAGAGCATCCCCAAAAATGGGCTGAAAAAACAGCTATGGAATCGGCAACACTGTCAATGGTCCGTTTCAAAGGACATCAACCGTCTGGTGAAACAAACCAGAAAAAAAGTGCAGATAACACATACTTGCACACATGCACACACATAAACAGGAAGGATGGGTCTTGTTACACAAGGTTTCGTTTTGACACGCCGGACTCCCCCCCCCCGCCGTGATGTACGAGCGTTCTTCAAACGGTGCTACACATGCCTCGATATGTGAACCTTGAACCCCACCGGCCGGACCCTGGCGGGCCTGACAGTCCTCAGACCACATTGATTCTCGTCATCTTTTCCCTCTCTTCCGAATCGTCCTCAAAAATCGAATCACACAAAGCCAAGTGGAAGTCCGTCTTGGCTTCTGCGACCTGGAATCGGCTCTATAAAGGTTAAAAGTGTGAAGGAAATACAAGCAGAGAGCCACGTAAATAAAAAGCATGTCAATGGAGCCTTGTAAAAAAGTTCCACATGCAATAAAAATTCATTTATGTGCACTTTGTGCACATAAATGGAACAATAAAATTAAAGGCGAATAGTTCAATGAATACAGCTTTTAGTGCAGACATGAGCCGCATGCAGCCCTATGGGGGCACAAGCAAGTCCAAACTGTAGGCCGGTCCCAAGCCCGGATAAATGCAGAGGGTTGCGTCAGGAAGGGCATCCGGCTTAAAACTTTGCCAAACAAATATGAGCGTTCTTCCAGACCGGATCGGTCGTGGCCCGGGTTAACAACGTCCGCCATCAGCGCCGTCAACCTGCAGGGCGCCTGTGGAAATTCAGCTCCTGTGGGTCGAAGAAGAAGAAGAAGAGGTGGAAAGCGGGTTCTTCGGCAGAAAGAGAAGAGGAAAGCACAGAGCCTAGAACTGAATGTGGGGACTTTGAATGTTGGGACTATGACAGGAAAATCTCAGTAGTTGGTTGACATGATGATTAGGAGAAAGGTTGATATATTGTGAGCCTTTTATTTATTTATATTATTTGCCTTGAGGATGTTGATGGAAAACGTACAGAGAAGGTCAGAAGGAGCTACATTGTGTCTTTGTAGATCTAGAGAAAGCCTATGACAGAGTACCCAGAGAGAAACTGTGGTACTGCATGCGGAAGTCTGGAGTGGCAGAGAAGTATGTTAGAATAATACAGGACATGTACGAGGGCAGCAGAGCAGCAGTGAGGTGTGCTGTAGGTGTGACAGACAAATTTAAGGTGGAGGTGGGACTGCATCAGGGATCAGCCCTGAGCCCCTTCCTGTTTGCAGTGGTGATGGATAGGCCGACAGATGAGGTTAGACTGGAATCCCCGTGGACCATGATGGTTGCAGATGACATTGTGATCTGCAGTGAAAGCAGGGAGCAGGTGGAGGAACAGTTAGAAAGATAGAGGCATGCGTTGGAAAGCAGAGGAATGAAGATTAGCTGAAGTAAGACAGAATATATGTGCATGAATGAGAGGGGTGGTGGGGGAAGAGTGAGGCTACAGGGAGAAGCGATAGCGAGGGTGGAGGATCAACCGTCCAGAGCAAGCCGTGTGTGGAGGCGAGTCCGACTATATCTAGTCGGAACTTCTCGACCTCACACACCAGCTCGGGCTCCTTCCCTGCCAGGGAGATGACATTCCACGTCCCTAGAGCCAGCTTCTGTAGCCGGGGATCGGATCGCCAAGGTCCCTGCCTTCGGCCACTGCTCAGCTCGCACTGCACCGACCCCTATAGCCCCTCACACAGGTGGTGAGCCCACGGGAAGGGGGACCCACGTTACCCTTTCGGGCTGCGCCCGGCCGGGCCTCATGGGTGCAGGCCCGGCCGCCAGGCGCTCGCCTTCGAGCCCCACCTCCAGGCCTGGCTCCAGAGGGGGGGCCCGGTGACCCGCGTCTGGGCAAGGGAAACCTGAGTCCATTGTTTGTCGTCATCATAAGGGGTCTTTGAGCCGTGCTTTGTCTGGTCCCTCACCGAGGACCTGCTTGCAACGCTTCCGTTGCCGTTTGTTGAACGATTGATTATCGATTTGTAAAAATTACAAAACTTGATTCCACAGAATTTTTTAAAGGGTTGGCGTCTCGATCAAGGGAGAATCCAGTCGGGTTTTTCGGGCACATTTTGTGTGTTTGTGCAGGTGTACCTAATATTTTGACCATTGTTCAGCGATACAGCATGTGAGCTTTTCGCCATCATCGTGACACGTATAGATGTATTTTTTTCAGCGCTATCGGCTGTAATCAGAACTTCCATCCATCACTGTTTGCATAATACCCCATAATCCAGATATATGTACAGTATGTATGGATGTATGCATCAACACGAACAGGGAAGGGGAGTGGCTAGTGTCAGGGGACATTTTCCGGCGTGTCGGGGCTCCCTTTGAAGACGAAATGTCGTGCCGCAGCGCAACTCCGTGAGGCCGCATGCATGGCGGAATATTAAAATGTCTATTCTGGCTATGTTCTTTTATTTTAAAATAAAACAATAAAATAAACAGGCCTTTTTATGGTGAGCTGTCCTTCAAATGGAAAACTAGTAGTCTGGTCTGGTTGCTCAGCAATATCCAGCCGCACAATGGAGAGACAAGTCTTACTTTGAATAATGTATTCTATCTTCATGCAGAGGCAATTTTAATCTGTTAACATGATGATTCTCTAATATATGAACTATTTATTATGTTATTACTAGCATTATGTTGTTGGTATATCAGATGTGGATTAATTTTTGCCCTGTGTGTTAGCAGAACGATGTCAAATCAATGTAACACACTGTACGACTATCTTAAAATGATGCAAAACATGAGAACTTGAAGCACTGCCCAATAGTGACATTTTCACTTTATGGTGTGCTCACTTTTGTTGTCAGGTGTTTTCTATCTCGGCTGAAAATGGTATCGGATTGTATAGGTGCATCCCCAGTAAAAAAAAATAAAAAATGTGTAAGACTGTGCGACGATTTATAAAATATGTAAAATAGGGATGTAAAAACTATGTAACACTGCGTAACAATACATATAATTCATATAAAACTATGTGAGGCTATGGGAAGCCTACGTAAAAATGGCGTCAGCCAACATAAGGCTAACATGTACCACTGTAGAAGACTATTTAAAAACAATGTAAAAATGAAGAAAGACTATGTAAATATGATGTAAGACTGTATGAGACAATGAGAAAAATCAATGTAAAAATTAAAACGTTAGTGCCTGTACTCGTACTTGGTCTGACAAAAGTGGTATCAGTCGATCCCGTGTTAAAACTATCAAACACGTTACAGTTCAAATACCGTACTATACCGCAAGACTACTGTATGTGAAAACTATGTAACTATATATAAAAGAATGAAGAAAAAAAATATATAAAACTGCAAAAGGCTATGTAAAAACTATGTACCGCTGTCTGCATAAAAAATAACGTAACACTTTGCAAAACTATGTAAAAACTATGTGCGAGAATGTAAATATGATGTAATGCTGTGTAAGATTAAATAAAAACGAGGCAACGCTTCATGAGACGATGAACAAAAACAACAACAACAAAAGTGTCGCGGTAATGTGTCCTTGCCAAATGCAGACGTAAACATGATCTGTATTAACCGAGCGAGACGCGTACACGCCGTTCGTCGCATCAACGTAAACACGGGAGGTCACGCACCAGGCTAGGCGGCGGCGCCTGCTGACCCGGAGTTTGACCCCCAGGACGACGGGGGGGGGACGCGACCATCCATCCATCACGGGCCCGGCGTGGCCACGGTGAGCGCTTGTGACGGGGCCGCACGCCGAGAGGATGAGAAGAACGACGGCGAGGGCCCGGTTCAGAGGTCAGCGCCTGTTCCCACAGTAGCAAAGGAGGTCGAAAGGGGCGTTGCGTGCGTTCGCCACGTCGTCCACGCACTTGCCGCTGTTAATTCGCGAGTAGGTAAAAGTTTGCCTCGTGCACGCGAGCGAGAGTTGGCTTCAAAGTAGCTTGCTACTATGTACAGTAAAATGAGACTGTACCTTTTCCGATTCTAAGAGGGGGTGAACGGTTATATTGCGCCTGAAAAAAATGTCATTAGTTAGGATGAAGAAAAAAAGATTTTTTTGTGTCCCTTTTCTTAAAAACATTTTTAATAAAACAGTTCGACAAAGAACATCATTCATAATTTTATAATAAAAATAATTTTAAGATGGGGAAAAAAATTCATGTAAAATGTCACAATTTTATGGGCATAAATAGAAACTGCAATCCTAATGAAGTCGGGACATTGTGTCAAACTTAAATACAAATAGAATACAATGATTTGCAAATCCTTGTCAACGTATATTCAATTGAAAACACTACAAAGACAAGATATTCAATCTTCAAATTGATAAACTTCATTGTTTTGTTGCAAATAGTCACTCATTTTGAATTGGATGCGTGCAAGATGTTCCCAAAAAGCCTGGACAGGATCAACAAAAGAGTGGAAACTTTGAGGAATGCTCAAAAAAAAAAGCACCGGTTTGGAACATTCTACAGGTGAACAGGTTAATTCGAAACAGGTAAGTGTCATGATTGGGTATAAAAGGAGCATACGCGAAAGGATCAGTTGTTCACTAGCAAGGATGGGCCGAGGTTCGCCACTTTGTCAACAACTGCGTGAGCGAATAGTCCAACAGTTTTCGAATAAGTTCATAAAATTCATAATTGTATTGCTTGTATGTTTGCTCTCTGGAGTGTTTCTTGTTTCTTGCCCTCATTCTCATGTCCCTGCTTTCAACCTCGACTTCTGTGCAGGTACACTCAGCCCAAAACTCGCAACCCCCGCAACCCTCCCCTCCATCAGATGAGAGAACTCCTGCAGTGTTATTACTCTGACGGACGCCATTAAGCTTTTTACCCCCGAGCGATCGATGCCTCGCACCAGAGGGATGTTTATCTCCTGCAGGCTTCTTATCACCGAGACAGAAAGCGAGCGAGAGAGAAAGGCGAGACGGGAAGAGAACACCTTGTTCGAGCAGGATGTTGACTTTTTAATTCAGGTCTCACACTGTTTTGCCACCTTTGGAATTGCCCCAATCCAACTTTGACACCTACGAGATTAGCGGCGTGCGGGCGAAAAGGCAGCGGACAGGTAGAAACTGCAAAAACAAGTCGAAATGTAACCTTAAAAAACCTTGGCTGCTCAGTGGACTGAGGTTAACGAACCTGACCCTCGCATTTCGAAAGGGCTCACGATAACGCGGTATTAGATTCAAATGAAAAAAATGAGGATTTTTCTATGGGGGAGGGTAATGGGAAAAAAACTTTAAAAGAAAAAAATGAATATTTGAGGAAAAGTTAATTTCATAAGAAAGAAAAACATTGATTTTACAATGATGAAAAGTGCTGAGAAAAGAGAATTTTAAAGATCATTTTATGAAGGAAAGAAGTAAATATTGGCAAAACAAAAAAACTATAAAGGGAAAAAAGTACATTTTGATGAGGAAATTTTTTTTTATGAGGAATAAAGGAGGACAGAAATTAAATATCATTATCATATTATCATTATCTATTATCTATTTTTTAAATATAAGTTATTTTAAGATGCCAAATTAATTATTATTATTATTTGTTTTAGAAGATTTTTCTACTCTTATGTATATCGTTTTGGAGAGAAAAAAGGTAATTATAACTTAGAAAGAAAAACTTTAATTTTAGATGCCAAATTTGCTGGTTTATTCTTTTTTAGAGAAAACAGTTATTTTGCGAGGGGGAAATGTATATTTTTCTGAGAAAAAAAATATTTTTTATGTTAAAAAAACTTAACATGAAGAGAATAATAATTGAAAGAAGTCGTAAGAGTTAACTTCCTTCTCTCAGGACAATATTGTTTCTCAGTTTGGCCCTTACACTCCTTTGGAGAGCTGCAAAAGAAAAACATCATGTCATGAAATTACAATAGAATGGATTTGAATGGTTCTTTTTTTCTGGAACAGATGCGATCGTTTAAACAACAAAGCTGGTGGCGACCCGCAACTATTGCGGAGTCATTTCACTGGCGTTCACTCAACTGCGATGCATCGCACATTCAAGCCGTCTGTCAGATTGCGCCTGACGCGCAACACGACATCCGTGTTTGGAATTTGGAAGGTTGGCTTTCCCCGTGGCGGTTTGTGCCTGCCGATACACCAAATAATAAAAAACATGACTATCCGAGCGTATCTAGAAGAGAAGTGTGACCGTGCTCCGGTGGCTCTGCAGTGATGAGCTTCTGCTGCTGCTGTTGAGCTTTAGATAAGAACGTCGGTAATCTCAGGTCTCGGTATCACGCCGGCATCAAAAACATGACCCCAATCCCGCAGTCGATATACTGTATTGGTTATTTATAGCCCATTTATATATACTTGGAAAGCATCGTTTGACCTGATTGGTTTTAAACACATTGCACAAAAACTATTACTTCTGTGCCCAAGAACGTATACATATTTAAGAAAATAATTTTATGAGGGGGGAAAAAACCAACATGAGGACAAACATGTTTTTAGGAAAATAAATGCTTGTGGAAATATTATTATTGTTTTCAGATTACCATTATGAGGAAACATTTATATATTTCATTTCAGATTTCATTTTTTTAAGAGAAAAAAACTATTTCAACCAATTACATTTGAACCAATTTAGAAGTGAGAATTACAAATGACAAACAAAATATCCGTTGGTGGCGCTAATGTGCCATTTTGCTGGTTTGCCAACTGCCAACCGTCGAAGAAGAATAGCAACAAGAAAAGAGAATACATTAGTTGCAGTCGCAAGTTGTGCTCGCATATTCCGTGTTTGCAAGAGCAAATTTTATTACTGTGCGTTTTTTCAGTACAATACTTCTGAGTAGAATTTTTTGGGTGGGGGTTGAACGGATTAATTGCATTTGCATTCATTTCAATTTGGAAAGATCGGTTGTCGCGAAACAAATTCAACTTGTATCTCAAACCATCACTGTATTATGAACCATGTTTATTTATCCACCTTAATTTTACGATTGAATCACTTTCTATTAAATCTAAAGGCCACCTTGTTCCCCTCGTGGTACGCGCTCTAGCTTGACGTGGCGCTGCCAGGGGCCCGGCGGGTGCCCGCCTTAATTACTCGTCCGCTCGTATAAATCGGGGCTCACCTCGCCGATCGCCGTCAACCGCAGTGTGTCCGGCCTAATTGCAACCGTTAACCTCAAAGTCACTCCGGTGAATGAAACTGACAAGTTGTCAGGCGCAACTATTTCGCCTCGCGGAACGGACAGGGTCGTTTTTTTCCCCACCGAGCCGCTACCATCGCTTAACCACGACTCATTTTTCACGTTTAGCCGAGCGCTAACGCTGACGCGGCAAATTGCAGGGTTGCACATTTTATACAGCGGTCAAATGTTCATTAATTCTGCCCCGAGGTTCTACCTTTAAAGCTGCTTGGGAAGTTCACATAAAACGCACATTAATATTCACTGGAATTTTAGTTTCACTTAAAGGCCTACATCATAACGATTTAATTCCCAATTGTACTGCTGAGAGATGCTGCGGAAAGGCCAGAGAAAAAGAATATCGTTAGCCTAATAGCCGCAAAGTTTTCACATTTGAATGTTTTGGAAAACAAGAAAAAATATATACATTTTGTTAGCAAGCATATTGGTATTTTTTATTGACTTGGAAACAGTAAGTTAAAAATAACTTGGGCAATTATGCTAGTCGGCTAACGATATGCTATTTGCAGTCATCGGTTTGGATTAGCATTTTTTCTTCTTGAAATATTACAAATTTATTCTCATAGGATTTAGCCTTCATTTTTCTTCTTGAAAATATTACGTATTTTTTCTCCTGAAATGTTGAAACTTTATTGTTGTAAGATTACGACTATTTTCTTGAAATATAATGACTTGATTCTCGTAAAATCACACTTTAAAAAAAAAATAAAAAATTAAATATCTTTTCTTATAAGATTTTTAAAAATTCTTGAAATATTATAACTTTATTTTCACAAAATTGTTCCTTTTTTTCTGGAACTATTATGACTATGCCTGTAAGATTGATGCTATTTTCTTGAAATATTAAAACATTATTATCATAAGGTTAGTCCTTTTTTCTTGGTATATTACAACTTAAATCTCATAAGATTGCAACTTTTTCTTGAAGTATTATGACATGATTTTTGTACTGTATATATATATATATATATATATATATTTCTTGAAATATTGCAAGTTTATTTTACTAAAATGTTTATTTTCGAGAAAAACATATCCCATTAATCTAGCAAAACTTCAACTTTTGTCTTCAATTATCAATTTGAGTATATGTTTTTTTCTGATTTTATGTTCGCTCTCTCTTGGCCTGAAACACTTTGAAGGTGAACATCACAAGATCCGAGCGCGATACGTCCTGGTTTTCGCCACAAGTACTTTGAGGCAATGCCAGGGCATCTTTTCGACATCATTAATATTCTGTCCACCATTTTGATCTGTGCCAAATGTTGCGTAACAGCAAATATCAAAGATGTCGTTTGAACGCTCGCCATTCGTTTTCCGAAGGCGAGTGACGTTCTGGAAAACTCTGGCGGCGTTCCATACGTTCTCGCTGGAGGCGGCGTATGAATAATGTAAAGACGTTATGCATATGCATCAGCTCCAGTGCAACTGGGAGGGAAATCCCAAGTGTTGGAAGTGTTGTTTTATTAATAGAGCTGTGGATCCTATATACTTCATGCTCATCTATGCTACTTTATAGATGAATACAGAGGGTCCCAAAATAATGTACAGTGAAAAGCTGTTTGTTGCAGGGGATGCATTCCTCACCGCACAGAATTGTTTTTTTAAATATGCATTTTTTTTTTGCCCCTCATGAATTTTTGCTCAAACATATACATTTTTTTGTCCTCATTAAACAAAAATGTTTACAATCAGAAAAATAAGTATATTTTCCTCATAAAATTGCGTCTGTCTCAGAAAAAGAAAAAATATTTCCTTCAAAAAATAAAATTTTAACTATTAATAAAATTACTTTTTTTCTAAAAATATATATAGATTTGTCCGCATGAATTACATGATTTCCCTCTGTATTTTAAATTGTTGTCTTTGTAAAATTCAAATAATTAAAACTTTTTCTTATGAAATAACAAATCTGTAGACTTCAGTAGCAAGGGATGAGTAAGTACAATGAACTTCGTACTTTACACACATTTAAACGTATTAAAACACACTTGTTAACACTTTTAAACACCCAAAAAATGCAAGCATAAAATGTATAGAAATCACTATGGGCTCTATTTGAAATGTTCTGATGTACGCCGGCCCACAAAATTCACCAAAAGCGGGTCTAACTCGCGCAGCGCTACACTGAGAAAATAGAACCCTTTATATTGAATGTGTGTGATACATATCTGTCTTTGGTATGTATCACACACACTGGCAGCCTGGATGAATATACGGACACTGTCACATCCTATATCAGTTTCTGTGAAGAGGTTTGTGTACCAACAAAATCATTTCGGACATTCAACAACAACAAGCCGTGGTTCACTGCTAAACTTAAGCAGCTTCGCCAAGCTAAGGAAGATGCATATCAGAGCGGGGACAGGGCCCTGTATAATCGAGCTAGAAACCAGCTTACTAAAGAAATTAACATTGCAAAGAGGATCTATGCAGCAAAGTTGGAAAAACAGTTTAGCGCGAACGACTCGAAATCAGTCTGGCGTGCATTCCAATCGCTGACTAATTACAAGCGACGATCCCCCCAAGCTGAGAACAATAGCACACTAGCCGACGACTTGAATACCTTCTATTGCAGATTTGAAAAGGACAGTTTCACTCCACACACCCACCCGGCCGCACCCGCGACCACAACCACACCTCTGACTTCTGCGTTAACCATCCATGAACAGGATGTGAGACGCATCTTCAAACAACAGAAGATTAACAAAGCGACAGGACCGGACCATGTGTCCCCATCCTGCCTCAAAGTCTGCGCGGACCAGCTCGCTCCAGTCTTCACTCAGATCTTTAACAGATCTTTGGAAATGTGCGAAGTTCCATCCTGCTTCAAACGCTCCACCATCATTCCAGTCCCCAAGAAACCTGCAATCTCTAGTCTGAATGACTACAGGCCTGTCGCTTTGACATCTGTGGTCATGAAGTCCTTTGAACGTCTCGTGCTGGACCACCTCAAGAGTGTCACAGCTCCCCTCCTGGACCCCCTGCAGTTTGCCTACCAAGCGAACAGGTCTGCGGATGATGCAGTCAACATGGGACTGCACTTCATCCTAGAACACCTCGACAGTGCAGGGACCTACGCGAGGATCCTGTTCGTGGACTTCAGCTCAGCGTTCAACACCATCATCCCTGAACTCCTTTCAACCAAGCTTCTCCAGCTCAGCGTCTCACCTGCCATCTGCCAGTGGATTTACAGCTTTCTGACGGGCAGGACACAGCAGGTCAGGCTGGGGGAGGCCACCTCATCCACACGCAGCATCAGCACTGGGGCGCCCCAAGGTTGTGTCCTCTCTCCGCTGCTCTTCTCTCTCTACACGAACGACTGCACCTCAGCGAACCCGACTGTCAAGCTCCTGAAGTTTGCAGATGACACCGCTGTCATCGGCCTCATCAAGGACGGTGATGAGTCTGCATATCGACAGGAAGCGGACCGGCTGGAGCTGCGGTGCGGCCGACACGACCTGGAGCTGAACACGCTCAAGACGGTAGAGATGATCGTGGACTTCAGGAGGCATCCTTCGCCACAGCAGCCCCTCACGTTGTCCGGCTGCCTTATGTCAACCGTCGAGACCTTCAAGTTCCTGGGAATTACAATCTCTCAGGACCTGAAGTGGGCGAACAACATCAACTCCGTCCTCAAAAAGGCCCAGCAGAGGATGTACTTCCTGCGGCTTCTGAGAAAGCACGGCCTGCCACCGGAGCTGCTGAGACAGTTATACACAGCGGTCATCGAATCGGTCCTGTGTTCTTCCATCACAGTCTGGTTTGGTGCTGCTACAAAAAAGGACAAACTCCGACTGCAACGGACAATCAAAACTGCTGAAAGGATTGTCGGTCCCCCCCTACCCACCATTGAGGACTTGCACGCTGCCAGAACTAAGACAAGGGCGTGCAAAATCCTCTCGGACCGCCTGCACCCCGGTCCCCGGCTCTTCCAGCTCCTTCCCTCAGGTAGGCGCTACCGATCAACGCAAACTAGAACTAGTAGACATTCCAACAGCTTCTTCCCTCTTGCGATCAACTTCTTAAACACCTAACCTATAATTCCATTACAACAAGCTGGCAATTTTTTGACTTGAGTTCGTTGTCACATTTCTGTGGGGCCAATTATTTATTACTTGTGCACTCACTGTAGTTGTCTCGTCATGCTGCACTATTTGCATATACTGGCCACTCATGCCAGAGTAGCATCTGCTCCATTTGCACACTGATTGAGGAGTATCTGTAACATTTGCACAACCGACATTGTCCCAGATGATCGCACTACTCGTCACTTTAAACCGCATACACTCCTTGAAGTCTCAGCGCCCTTTGCACAATGGTCATTGCACCGGACTATTGCAATATTAGTCGTTCGAACTGCTCTAAGTGCTAGAGGACTCTGCATCTTTTTGCACAATTGTTTTTTGTCAATGTCTTTATGTCCCCAAAGTGTTCTGTAAATTGACTGTTTGTTGTACTAGAGCGGCTCCAACTACCGGAGACAAATTCCTTGTGTGTTTTGGACATACTTGGCAAATAAAGATGATTCTGATTCTGATTCTGATTTAAGAGGCAGAGCATAGGAGGATGGCGTGTGACATCGGCGAGTCTGTGTGTGAGTGCCGGTACGTGAGCTGCGGTCGACCGCAGCTTCATGCGTGTGTGCTCGTTGTGTGAGGAATTGGACTTTTAAAAAATGATCGCTATAAACCGGATTTCCGCAACATAGTGGGGATTTCTGTGAAAGACAAGTTGATACAGTCCACAAAAAATCTGCAATGTACCTTGCAAGCCGTAGAACTTGCTTGTCAAAGTTGGCTGTCACGAGTTTCACTCTGACCAACCAATGAGAGGAGAGGAAAAAAACGGACACTATTGTAAGGCCTATTTGAAATCAGATTGCTGAAAGAAACAGTCTCATTGCGAATCACGTTTCAGTTACATGGGCCAGCACTACTGATTTCGAAGGCCCTGGGCAGATCACCTTGGTAACACATAGTGGCTGAAATCTGATTGGACAACATAAATAAATAAATAAAAATATCTAACATACACATACTGAAAACAGTGCAGCCAGGAGAAAACCTACAAAATTAATAGAGTTGGGAGTAAATTAATACACAATCATCGGACAAATATTAGAATATAGGTTGTAAATGATAGTGTTTAGGTCAACAGCAGAGAAAGCCTTGTTGATCTGTGCTAATAAAACCCTAAATCAAAACAAAATATGACTCATAGCGTGAGCACGTCTTTTTTGGGACACAATATATTGTCATCATCCATAAACCCACCCTGCAAAAAAAAAAAAAAAAAAACGTTTGACTCGAAAAGCGCAAAGTCGGCGATACCACGGATGGGAAGATGAGTTGCGAAACAGGTTGCCCGCCCGGCCAAATAAATATAAATGAGAAGAAATGACAAATGCCATTAGTCGAGTCGTCTTTCTCACGCCGCAGCGGAGAATCAAAGCGGGAACGAGGCAGAGACAAAGTGAGCGCTGACATGTAATATGGAAAAGCACATGGCGACCCACGAGCGGATGACGAATGGGTCGCCGGGCGAGTGAAGTTTCATAGTCGGGGAAGCCACGTGAAGACTTTAGACGAGAATTACACGCAAGTAGCGCCAAGGACAGACTGACAAGTGACCGACTGGCTGACATTAAAAATCTGACTATTTTCATAAAATGCAAATCTTTATTCTTCTGAGCGAATTGTTACTAATGAGCAGCGGTAACGCACACGGGCCATACTGCACACACTGTGCGTGCCAGCGTGCGTGTGATGCATTAATAGCTCGCCGGGCCCTTTTATCTACGCAGCGGCCGTGATCTACATGATGTAACAGGTCCATTGAAATATCGTCAGTGCACAGAACAAAAAGAAAGAGGAAAGAAAAACTAAAATTGACTCCGACTGCAACGGACAATCAAAACTGCTGAAAGGATTGTCGGTCCCCCCCCTACCCACCATTGAGGACTTGCACGCTGCCAGAACTAAGACAAGGGCGTGCAAAATCCTCTCGGACCGTCTGCACCCCGGTCACCGGCTCTTCCGGCTCCTTCCCTCAGGTAGGCGCTACCGATCAACGCAAACTAGAACTAGTAGACATTCCAACAGCTTCTTCCCTCTTGCGATCAACTTCTTAAACACCTAACCTATAATTCCATTACAACAAGCTGGCAATTTTCTGACTTGAGTTCGTTGTCACATTTCTGTGGGGCCAATTATGTATTACTCGTGCACTCACTGTAGTTGTCTCGCCATGCTGCACTATTTGCATATACTGGCCACTCATGCCAGAGTAGCATCTGCTCCATTTGCACACTGATTGAGGAGTATCTGTAACATTTGCACAACCCACATTGTCCCAGATGATCGCACTACTCGTCACTTTAAACCGCATACACTCCTTGAAGTCTCAGCGCCCTTTGCACAATGCTCATTGCACCGGACGATCGCAATATTAGTCATTCGAACTGCTCTAAGTGCGAGAGGACTCTGCATCTTTTTGCACAATTGTTTTTTGTCAATGTCTTTTTGTCTCCAAAGTGTTCTGTAAATTGACTGTCTGTTGTACTAGAGCGGCTCCAACTACCGGAGACAAATTCCTTGTGTGTTTTAGACATACTTGGCAAATAAAGATGATTCTGATTCTGATAAATGAGAAAAAAGTCTTTACTCTCGTCATGTTCATTTTTTTCTGAAGATTATTGACTTTTTTCCACAAGAAAATTCAACTTTATTTTCCAAAGAAGTATGATTGTTTTTTCATGAGATTGGGACTTTTTTTTCCCCTTTAAAAATATGACTGTCTCGTACCAAATCAGTAAAAAAAATAAAGACGATTCCCATGCTATTTTTAGAAGTCTTTTCAGTGTGACGAATATTCCTTTGTGGCTTCTTCCACCAGGTATCTTAATCACAATTTCATGACATCATTAAGCAAGGGCGAGCAGACGATGGAGCGCGGCGCTAACCGAACGAGCCTGTCTATCGGAAAGGTGAGCCGGGGGTCTTTAGATCATCTCAGGAAACACTTCATCTTTGCCGCGGCAGCTGCGCTGGTCGGCAAATGCGCGGATGTCGCAAATATTTACATGAGGTGCGTACAGACATTGAATCTCTGCCTGGCGCTTCCTCTCTCTCTTCCTGCGAGGTGAAGGGCTGGGGATTCTCTCCAAACACATTTATTAGACGTATTAAGGGAAGCTAAATATTTGCGCAACGTATCAATCGCGGAAGGAGGACATCAACATCTTTGCTGATACACTTTCCTTTTGCAATTTGAAACATGTGGAATAACATTTCTTTGGATGTTTGGCACTTCTGATAATATTCAGATGCCCATCTAGTTTCCAGTTGGGTCTCATTTGGGCAAATCCCATAGAAGGAGTTCGTCAAAGTACACATAGAACATTTTTGGAGTTTTGAGACTCCAAAAAGATGATTTGTATGTTCTTTGCTTTGAGATGGCAAATCCTCAAAATGATCATTAAATTTTGACGCCATACGACACGCACATTAGAAATTAATTTATGGTCACCCGCCTGTCTAATGGCTGGAGTTCACCCAAAATGGCAGTTTCAAACCCAAAGTTTCATTTTCAGGCATGGGTCCTTGAGACTTATTCGTATGTCCTGTTATGACAGACATGTCCACCCAATTTCATGTTGATTGGTGAAACTGGTGAACTTTCCAAGGAACGCTATTGAGTGAAATTTTGCTGAATAAAGCAAAATGGGCGACTTCCAGTTCAGTTTTTTGCATGGCTTCTTGGAGCTTTTTTTTTTTTTTTTTTTTTTGTACACCAAATTTCATGTCAAACAGGGAAACTAGTGATGAGGGCTGTTTTTTTTTTCTTTCCAATGGCCGTTACTGAGTTCGAAATTGTCCACTCAAACAAAAATGGCTGACGTCCTGTTCATTTACATTCATGGGTCCTTGCGACTTTTTCGTGGAATGAATTGCATGTCGACTGGTAAAACTGGTAAAAAAGTTAAGGAGGTTGAATATTACTTTAAACATTTCCTAAACAAAATGATTCCGTCTTGAATGAATGATTAAGGAAAGGGATCCAATTTTTCTTTTTGCACATTTCCGCCTTCAGCTTTTTTTTTTTTTTTTTTTTTTTAAAGCATCTCCTCCAAGCCTTCCAGTGGACTAATATTTGTCTTTCCACCTCCTCCCTCCTGTGAACATCTGGACTGAAGCTTTGCCGAAACATCAACTTCCTTGGAGACTTTAGTGGCTTTTTGGTGCATACATGAAGCTCAGAGAATCAGCACGTAAGCACAACTCGCACTTGTAAAACATTATTACAATCATTCAAAAGCAATATCGGAGCTCAAACGCAAACATCACAACCAGGAGTATACTGCTAGTCTTGTTAACTCAATTGGCTAACGTGTCATGTTAGTAGCATAATGTTAATATTTTTGTTTTACGAGTGAACAAAGACTGAGCAATTTTTTTTTAAAGATGATACAAGTTTCTTAGCTTGACTGCAATCAAATGTATAACATTGTCTCGATATTAGGGAGAAGGAGTGCAACGCGTTCTGACTTAAGTACAAATATGGGTAACGTGAGACAAAAAAAATACAGACAAAAAAAATTACTAGAATCTGGCACAAAAAAAAAAAAAAAAAGACAATTCGGACACAAGTATTGCAAAACCTGACAGAAATCTGACAGATATCAACCAAAACAACTGACGAAAAATGACAAAAACGGATGAAAATATGACAAAAACTGTCAAAAATGTATGACAATTTGGCCAAATATAAAACACAAAATCTGGCAAAACAGACAAAAATCTGGATCAATTATTTTTATTTATTATTATTTTTTTTTTATATGTATTTGTAAGGAATACAGCTAAAATGGACAGAAACCTGTCAAACACGGCAAAAAGAAATCCTGACAAAGTCAGGGAAAACTGACAATGTTAGACAAAAATTTTACAAAAAAATTACAAAATTTAAAAAATCTGGCAAAACAGACAAAAAACTGAGAAAACCGAAAAAAAAAAAAAATCGGGCAAAAACAGATACAAATTGGACATACATGTAAATATGGCAAATACCTACAGAAACCTGACAAAATTAGGGCCAAAAATCAACAACAACAACAGAAATACGGGCAAAAAGCAGACCGAAAATGGTCAGATACAAATACGATAAGAGCTGTAAAAAAAAAAAAAAGGCTGAAAAAAGTGCAAAATATAGCACAAGAAAATTGATTAAAAAAAAGAAAAAGATGAAAAAAAAGTTGACAAAACCTGACTAGAAATTTGGCAAAAACTGACAATAATTTACAAATATTTGGCCAGAAACTGAACTTTGTGAAAATATGGTCAAAACCTCAAAAATTTCAAAAAGGAAATGAGAAATTTGGCCAGAAATTGAGCAAAAACTAGGCAAAAACATACGCATGACGAGAACAGATCAAAATCTGACCAAATCTTTCAGAAAGCTGTAAAAACTGACCAAAAAGCTGCAAAAAAAAAAAAAAAAAAAAAAACTAAAAAGATGATATAATCGGGAGAAAAATTTGTCAAGAAAATTGATGAAAAAAGGAAGAAAATCAGGTTCAAAATGGGACAAAAGTACATCCTATTTGAAACAATGTAAATAGATCTGGACTGGGGTCAAACCAATTATTAATGATGCGCACTGACCAGAGCCAATAAAGAAGAAGAAGGAACAGCGTTGTCAATCAGGGAAATGGCGGGGGGAAATGGCTTAGTGCTGAAAGAAGGAGATGGATGTGACCCGGGGGTTTGTCACGTCCCCTCGTGGGGTCCTGGAAGGGCGCCCACCCCCCCTCCCGCCTCGCCTGGCTCCCTCCCGAGGGCCCCATCCTGCACTCTGCTCTCCCGACATCTGGAGCCTGTTTAGCGTCGTACACGCGCCGTGACACCCGTCGGAAAAATGACAAGAATCTGCACTTTTTTTGTGCGGGGATGTTTTCTTTGGCAGAAGGATCCGTTCTTCTATAGCAACTAGAAATTGACTCACAAGTTAAGTTTAGCTGCTAACAAATGCTCTCGTCGAGCAAAAAAAGTCAGGAAAACACTGAGAATGGTGACAGAAAGCCAAATATCCACGAGTAACTGACGCTTCCCACAAAAGCTTTATAATGCCACACAATGACAGAAAAGCACTCTTTTTGTCTAAACGAAGCGCCTCGATTCAAATCAACACAGTTCATTGCACCAAAATACCACAAGATGGCAAAGAAGCACTTTTTTGGCTGAATGAAACTTGTCAAGTCACTGCAATATAGGTCCTTGCCACCAAAATGCCACAAGATAATACCAAAGCACTGCTTTTGTCGAAACAAAACTCCTCAACTCACTTCAACATAGTTCCTTGACAACAGAATACCACAAGATGGTGATAAAGCACTACTTTTGTCTAACTAAAGCGCCTCAACTCACTTCAAAATAGTTCCTTGGCACAGAGATGCCACAGGAGGGTGGCAAAGCACTACTTTTGTCTAAATAAAGCTCATCAACTCACTTCAAAATAGTTCCTTGGCCCACAGATGCTACAAGATGGTGGCAAAGCAGTGCTTTTTCCAAAATGAATCTCCTCAAATCACTTCTACATAGTTCCTTGCCACGAAGTGACCACAAGATGGCGGCAAGGTCTACTTTTGTCCAAAGTCACTAAACTCACTTCAACATTATTCCTTGGAATTGGACATCAAGTGTTTTGAGATGATGACCATGTTTTGTTTTTGTGCTTATCCTGATTCTAATCATTTGGTGTTCAAACACTGGACTGGTGGTTATTTTACAGCAAGCAGCTCATTTCGAATGGTGTGTGTGTGTGTGTGTGTCTGTGTTTTTGTGCGTGTGTGTGTGTGTGTGTGTGTGAGGGTAACTTTGGGGGGGTCTTTGTGAAAGATGTGAGGGGTGAAGTTGGGGATTGTTAGAGAGAAACACTTACATATTTGTGATGACTTGAGCAGACAGGCTGGATGTGTCGGCTTTTTGCTCTCTACCACCGACCAACAGCAGAAGCTGTTTGGAATGCAGAACTTCGGAGATCAACACAAACACATCTAAATAAAAACAGGGGAAAATTGGGCAAACAATTACTCTCCCCCCAAAAATAACAAAATTAGGCAAAAAGAAAAATTGAGCAAAAACAAATACAAAGCTGCCATGAACAACACAAAACAGACACAAATTTGGCAAAAACTGACAAAACATTGTTAAAAATCAGGAGGGGAAAATGGACAAAAAGGGGGAAAAAAATTACCAAAACCTATGGAAATCTGGGAAAAAAATGATTTTAAAAAAGCAGAAAATTAGATACAATCTGACAAAAACTAAAAACAAACTTTTTTTTTTTTTAAAACAAAAAACATGAACAAATGTCAGGCAAAAGAAATTACAACAATAATAAAATAGATAAATATCAGATGAAAATTACACCAAAAACTGCCAAAAATGGGAAAAAAAGAAGGCCAAATAGCAGGCAAAAGCATGCCAATAACTGAACAAAACTGATAATAAGTTGACAAAAATGCACAAATAAAAATCGGGTAAACCCCCCAAAATTGGAAAAAATAGACAAAACAAAACAGACAGAAACAAATCATCCATCCATCCATTTTCCCTCAGTCCGACTAAAATGTTCCCCAAAAAACTGTAATAATGCTGACAAAAAAAATGACAAAACCTGGACAAAAACATGACAAAAACAGACTCAAAAAAATAAAAAGATAAATAAAATATATGGTAAAAACTGACCCAACAATCTGACACATGAGAAAGTGACTGAGAAAACTACTTAAAGGGGGGGGGGGGGGGCAAATATGGACAAAAAGCCAAATAATAACAAAAAAAAGAGAAAGGACAAGTCTGACAAAAATCGGGCAAAAACTGACGAAAATATTTAGAAGAAATAGGCATGAAAACTGTCACAAGCTACAGAAGGCCAACAAAAAAACGGCAACAACTAAGAAAAATAAAAACCCTGACAACACCTGTACCAATATTCAGGAAAACTTAAAAAATAAAAAATAAAAAAAACAGAGGCCCCTAAAACGAAAACACACCTCATAGGAAGCAATGTACATCGACCCGTACTATGGTCAAAACTGTGGCCAATTATAAAACTTTTATTAGCTTATCAAGACTGTCACTGGTTTACATTAAAATGAAAAAAAAAAAAAGAAGCAATAATAAAAAATGTTTTTTTGAAAAACAAGTCGCATGGGCTTTAGGCCCATCATGTAGCATGATGTGGTATGCTTTGGATCATGGTTGCTCGATACAATGTCTCTTAACGTGAGCCATTATCGCAACCTCCTGAGTTTCAATCCCTTCCTCTGTTTAAAATGTTTGTCTTGTGTACCAACAGTTTATAAAACACCACTGACAGGATGACAATGGCTGTTGTGTTAGCCGGAGAAGAGGTGACGGTGTTGGGGGTGAAATGGAGAGCCCCCAGGTACACCCCCCGAAGGATTAAAGCCATAGCATCACATTGTCATTACACGGCAAAATAACATTCTACTCACTCCCCGCAGGAAATCATTTACCGATTCAATGAACGGCAACAACGAAAACACAGCTGACACCTCAAAGCGAGTGTGCAAAAGTTGTTTTAATGCCCCATACAATAAAATAAGAACGTTTTAAAATATATTTCACGTTTCGAAAGTATCAAACAAACCCTTTCCTATACTTACGGCACCCCAAAAAAAAAGTCCCAGGCCAGTTTTTAATTGGTGTGGCTCTGAACTGTAAATTTCTGCAATCCATTTTTTCATGTATCAGGCATTCATTTTCATGCTTTTTTCTCATTCATTCGTTTGATGTTTTTTGTGTTCTTTCAAATTAATTTAATTACATGGCATTAAAATATATATTCTTCTCATTTTGGGTACCAGAAATGAAGCAACGGTTTGTTTCAATTGGGTCTCTTTTAAGTTATTATTGATACGTTTTATTTATTTAAAATATAAATATTTATTTAATTTTTTTTTTAAAAGTATGTGTACATGGATTAATGTAAACAGCTACAATTGAATCCCTGTCTAAAATGAATTGAAAACTAAAGAAAAATGTGCTTATAAAAAAAAGATCAAAAGATGAGTCATCAAAATAAAAAGAACAGGGAAAAGTATGAAAAAAGAGAATAAAGTACTGTACATTAAAATGTATTCACGTGAACAAATATATTTAAATAATGTATCATTATTTATCAAAAATTAACAAATATTGTAACAAAAAAGAAAGTACATACGTACATATATTCACATAAATAGCTAGATAAATCAGTGATCAAAATACATTTGAAAAAGAAAAAAAAGAAAAACAAGAAAAGGTACATGGATTTATGTAAACAGTTGCAGTTAACGTAATAATCAAAATCAATTAAAAAAGCATACAAAATCAAATAAAAAGTGCATTTACACAATGTAAACAAGTACCGTTAAATCATTCATTAAAATAAATTGGAAAAAATATATTTTAAAAGTGCAAAAAAAAAGAAAAAAGATTCGTTTAACTCGTATTAAACTATTAACATATTTAATCAACAAAGGTACTGACTATGGAGCAATGACTGTACTGCATGTCCAGCAGTTTCAGATAGAGGGCAGCGTTTGCCTTTTCAATCAGTTGAGGTGCCCGGAAGAAGAAACACCACCACCGCCGCCAAAGTGTTTCATTTCAAGCAAAGTGACTTCTGCGCTTTTGTTTGCATTCTAAATAAAATCTTTTATTATAGCACTTTGTGACGTGAGCCCTCCCCCCTCCCCGCCACCTTTCCACTCCTTCCCCCTTTGCCCTACTTTGTTGTTGCCCCTGAGAATGATTACTTCGTAGTGTAATTGGCGCTTTTGCACTTTTGTGTCGCGTGAAGAGCGAGTCTCAAGACGAGGCCCCCGAGTGGATCCTTCTCGGGCGACGAGTGCCGTTGTAAGCCGTCACTAAACCCGGGCACAACACACAAAGCTGGACGACACATGCTGCACACGTGTAACGTTCGTTTTTTTTTTTTTGTTTTTTTTTATATCTCTCTATATATAATATTTCTATTGAAGCTCTCTTCAAACAGCCCCAATAAATCAATGACATCCATTTTCATTGAAGCAAGGAAGAGAGAACACGACGCAGCAATAACACAGTTTGCCCTGTCACCTACAAACGACCTCTAAAATTGTATTACAGGCCGCTGTTTAAGGGATAGACCCCCCCCCCCCCAAACTGTGCCCCCATATGAACACCCCTGGGTGCCAACTATTCCTGCAAAAGGACAAATGTGAGAGCAGAACCGATGTCATGAAAACTTGAAGCTGTTCATATTTGGACGCACTTTGACATGACAGGCAAATGTCAACAATATCCAACAAAGAAAGAAAGAACGACTGAAAGAATGATGGAATGAAAGAAAGGAGACGATGGACTGAAGAAAAAAAGAAAGGAAAGAACACAGGGAAAAGAAGGGAAAAGGAAAAAAAGGAAAGGGCACAGGGAAATGAAGGGAAAAGGGTAAGAAAGCAGCAAAGAAAGAATGAGGAAAAACTGAGGGAAAAGGATGGTAAAATGGACAGAAGTATAAAAAGAAGAAAAGAAAATGAAACAAGAAACCAGGAAAAGTGAAACAAAGAAGCAAAGAAATGAGAAAAGGAGGAAGAATAGAAGAAGCATGAAGGGAAGAAAAAAGAAGCAAAGAAAGAAGGAGGAGAAAGAAAAGGAAAAGGAAAGAAAACGAATCAATGAAAGAATGAAGCAAAAGGACAAAAGAACGGGAAGATTGAAGTAGAAAAGAAGGGGAAAAAAGAAGGGGGGAATAAAGAAAGGAAAGAGGAGGGACATACCAAAGGTAAGGAGACGAGAATGAAGAATAGAAGGAAAGAAGGAAAGGAAGAGAGGAAAGAATGAAGAAACAAGGCAGGAAAAAGAAAGGCAGTATGATGGACAAAAAAGGATGATAAGATGGACAGAAGTCAAATAAAGGCAGAAAGAAAGCAGGATAATGACAAACACAAGGAAAAAGGAGAGGAAGAAAAAAGAAAGGTGAGAAGAAGGATAAATAGGAGGAAAGAAAGAAGAAACAAAAGAATGAAGAAAAAGTAAAAGGATGGGAAGACAAAGTAAAAAGTAAAACGAATGAAAACAGGGAAAAGGGAACACGGCAAGAAAGAAAAAAGGAAAAATGAAGGAAGGTAAGAAGGAAAGGAGAAAAGGAAATAGAAATGACAAAAAAAGAAGGAAAAGGAGAGAAAGATGGACAGAAGTAAAATGAAGACAATAAAACAGGGAAAGCGGATGAAAAGAAGATAAAAGGAAAGAAAAAAGAAGGAAATACAGGAAAGAAAGAAGGGAGAGAAGGATGAAGGAAGGTAAGCAGTAAGAAATTGCTGTCAAGTCAAAACGAGTGAAACTTGACGGCCTGCCTGGGTGGGTGCTGCTGTTTTGGTCCGCAACAGCCTCGAAGCGAGAACAAATAGCGTTCATGAACTGAGCTAATTACGCTCACTTCCTGTTTTGATTTTGTTCCCGCCGGTAAAAGGGACGGCGTGCATTTATAGCGACGCGAGTCATATTAAGGTCGTACCAGCGACAGTGAGTGAGGGCGTAATGGTGACGAGCGTATTTGTTTGTCAGCGGTGGTCTTTGTGCTACGGCCCGTTTGGAGGAGGATGAGCTTCGTCGTGGGGATCCCCGCGAGCGGCCGAGGGAGACCGAGTCTTTGTCAGTGGTTCACTGCTTTGTCACACTTCACACAATATGACAGAATTATGGAGAATTATGGCCGAAAGGACGGCGTCGTCGGTCGAAGATGTCGTAAGCCCCCTCCTGTTAAGCGATAGTCTTTCCACTTTCACACTTTTTCTCTCACTCCTCTTTCAAACCATCATATTCAAACCTATCCAGAATATGAACGTTTTTTCCCTCAAATGAGTGCTGTTTCTCCTGGAGGTGCAGGGAGACAGTTGAGTCTTGACTTGAGGGGTTTGGGGGGGGTTGGTCCCTAAGAAGAGAGATGCATTGAACGATAAGATATCAGATCCCTGGGAACTGCCCTGAGAATGTCCGACCTTGTCCGATCTCAGAAGCTAAGCAGGCTTGGTCCTGGCTAGTACTTGGATGGAAGACCACCTAGGAATACCAGGTGCTGGGGTTGGGCAGTAGGCCAATCACCTGCTCCTGTAAAAACTACATATTACTGAAACCGCAATCACGGCCACGTGTGCTTCATGGCACTGAGAGAGACGTACAGGTTAATTAGTAGGAAGAGACAAGTTTTAGATGGTAGGATGAGACTTAATGGAAGGACCAAAGGGAGGGAGAAACATGTTTTGGATGGTAAAAAGTGACAGAATGGAAAGACCATAGCGTGAGACATATTGGCAAGATGATAGGAACAGATACTGATTGGTGTCTTTGATCGCTAGTAGAACAAATGTGTTGGACCTTATGATGTTCATCCGTGGAGCATTGGACCACCGGTAGAGCCAGTCGGGGTAGGACCTCAGGAGAACACAGGCACGCTAGTTCCCAGCATCATCATCATCATCCTCACAAAAACACCATGCTGTGTCAATGTGGAGGTCAGATGTGCGCTTTCTGAAGAAGCGTCTGTGCGAAAGCGGCGAGGACAAAAAAAAAAAAAACGTCCCCGTCGCACGAAATGGAGCGACGGGGACACGCCAAAACCTTTGGGGATAAAACCACAAAGAAAGCCTTCAAAGCACTGACAGGGTTTAATAAAAAATGTTTGACAGTTAATATTAGGCTTTGTGAGAAACTTGCTATGTCCATTGTACGGAATGATGATCTATACACTTGTCAATATCATTCTATCACCAAATAGCTCTCTTGGCTTACCCTTAATCGCCGTGTGGGGCGAACACCCCCGCCCCTGCGGCCACCCGCTGTAAAGAAAAGTGTTATGAATGTATGTGCGTCTTAATTCTCCCGCAGCCGACGTTTGTGGGTGGCGAAATTGGGGTGGGCCGACTTAAATGGAAAAGCATGTCCAGTTTAACCGAGCTTGCGATAAGCCAATTCTTTAAGGTCACGTTGGCACCAATGGGGGATTAGCTTGGGTCAGATCAATGTCTGATTGGGAGCTTTCTCTTGCCCATTGCCTCCCTGTGTCCTGGCAGAATGCTGCCTCAGTCTGGCGATTTGTACCAGGCCGACAAGAAAGCTCTCTCCTCCCACGGTGGACAAAGATGCACATTAGCTCACGTTTCGCTGTTTTTTCTTTTTTGTTCTGCGCCAGGCCCCCAAAAGAATCAAACGAGGGAAGACGTGAAGAAGACGCACAAACAGGTGTCGGTTATTAGCTGTTAGTGACCGTGCTAGCCGTAAGCAGCTAATCCTCATTTACGATGGACACAACGGTTGGGCGATCACACAACTTGTGATTTCACAAACATCTTTGCAGAAACCCTAACAAAGGCTGGAAACTTTACTTTGAAACCTTAACCCAGGCTTGAAACACTCATTTTAAGCAGTAAACCTTGTTTGGAACACCAACACTGATTTTAAATTCTACTTTGAAATCCTAACCTTGGCTCGAAACCCGACTTTGAAACACTAATCCTGTCTCAAAACATTCTTTTGAAGACCTGACCCTTGCTTAAAAATTGAAATTCAGGTTCAATACGCTAATTTGAAACCCTAATCAATATTTAAAACCCTTGTTTGAAACCTTAACAATAAAATGAAACCCTGACCCTGTTTTGAAACTTGTAATTTAAAACTCTATCCCTCATTTGAAACACTAACCCGGTCTTGAAAGCATAATTTGAAAGCCTAACCCACACTTCTGACACTAATATGAAATCTTAACACAGGCTTGTAACCCTAAAATAAGTCTTGTAACCCCTTGTTTGAAAGCCCAAGCCAGACTTGAAACCATAACCAAAAGATTGAAACCTTTACTTGAAACCCGAACCTTATTTTAAACCATTACAATTGCTTGTCTTTCACCACAGACAGGCTCTGTGGTTCTCGTGTTGGCTACTGAAAATAAAATAAAGTCTGAAAGTCCACTTGGATAATTACCGCTATTTATTGTTCGAAACAAGACAATAAAAATGATATCTGTCACACCGGGTCGCCGAACCGCCGAGTCGGTCGGAGTGAAAAGCACAGAGCCGGCGTCTGAATATCAGACGAGGACGTCGAGGACACTGTCGGCGCGGGTTTGAATGGTCGTCATCCTCTGACACAACATGTCTCAAGTGACCCGGGGCCAACACAAGTGGACGGCGAGGTCCCGCCGCTTACAGAATGGACACTCCGCCTTCTTCAGTCAGAGGCCATTGAGAGGATCAGCAGCTGGGAGTGTTTGTCTCCTCATCGCAAACGGGGTGTTGGGGGGGGGGGGGGGGGGGGGGATGTGTCACGATTGGGGTCAACGCACCCAATGGGTTTAATTGACACGGAGCTGGCCCTCACCTGTGACATCCCCGACAAAAAAGACAAGAAAACTACTCTAGTCTTTTAATGAGCAAACATGCGCACAATGGCGGCCTTGTGGGCGGAGGATACGACGTGAGGGACAAAAGTATTGGTACGGCCTGCCATTATGCGGACAGGAAGTGAAAAACAGCTTCCATTCTCAATCAAGACTTTCTACAAGATGTCAGAGTGTGTCTAAACTCATTTAAGCATGCCTCTATTCAAGCCCTAACTCAGACTTGACACCCTAATTTGAATCCCTAACCCAGGCTTGGCACCCTAACTTGAAACCCTAACTCAGGCTTGATACCTTAACCCTGCCTCTAAACCCTACTTTGAAAACCCGATGCCTGACTTGAAACCCTATTATGAAACCGTAACTATAGATCAAAACCCCAACCCTGGCTTAAAAAGCTCATTTGAAACTCTAACCCTTTTTGAAAGCATAACCCTGCCTCAAAATCTAAAATGTAAACCCTAGCACTGTCTGGGAACTAAAAAGACGAATCTAAAACCTTGGATTTAAACCCTACTTTGAAACTGTAAGCATGGCTTGAAACCCTAACCTTTGTGTTGAAACTGAGCCAGTTTCAAAACCGTTCTTTGAAACCCTAATTTAATTTAATTTAACCACTGTTTGAAAGCCTCCTTCGAAACCCTAACCATTCCTCAGAACTCTACTGTACTTGAAAACCCCAACCCTGATTTGAAACCCTAACGCTTGCTAATTTATGAATTACAGGGCTTGTACTTTAACGAAAATCCACTACAGATTTCGCCCAAATGAGCCCTAAATAGTGGTACTGAAGGTATCCCAGTTAGAAGTATTTTTTTGACAATTATTCTTGTGTATTTCTTTGATTTTAATGAATCAATAAATTTGACCTGCAACATATCAGGAGGTTTGAGATGGTTTTGATCACGTCTCGGAGCGTCTCTGACACCTCCGATGGGTCTCGGGGCATTTTTCATTTTTTTGTGCCGGTGGCGAAGACTGACAGCGCACCTGTGAAGGAGCAGGGCCTGAAAAGAAGCTTCCTCAGCTCAGCAAACCACTTCAGTTCTCACTTGAGTGCCTCTCTTTAGGCCCAGACCCCCGTAGCCCCCCCACCACCACTTCCCCAATCTAGCCACTGCTTCTGAAATTCCTCCACTGGCCTAGTACTGCGGACCCCCCCCCCCGATATCGAGGGGCATTCAAAACGAATTAACACCCAATCAATGGGGGAACGGTGAAAAAAGGGCAAAAAGAGAAACAGGGAGAAAGGGAGAAATCTCCTTAGCAACATAATCTAGGCGGTCTGGCGAGAGAGGAGCGCTGAAAGGAGGAGAAAAGGAGTCTTGTGGGCCGCGCCGCTGTTTGGGGAGGCGCGAGGAATCGGACACAAAGGCGGCGGCAACAAAATGGAAAATGAACACATAAGAAACTGTTCCCTTTTTACTCTCCCAGGAAAAGGAGCACAATTGGGCACATTAAAACCGAGCCAGGCCTCCATCTCTTCTCCTCCCGCTAGGCCTGCGGATCAAACCACTAACAGTAAAAGTCACAACTAGCTCAATAAAATCCTAATACTGTAGCTCATTGAAAGTTCCCCTTAAACAAAAATGAAGTCCGTCAATAAAATTCACCAAAACGTTCTGGAAAAACATGGCTTCAGTTCTATTTTTTTAATAGTTATCTATTGATGCTGCACTTCCCTAAAAAGAAGACAAACTACAGTATTGAAGTTGCACTTTCCTAAAAAGAAGCCACTTTCAAAAAATGAGCTGTTATGTATCCATCAATCCATTTTCTTTACCGCTTATTCTGCTGCAGCCTATCCCAGCTATTTTCGTGCGGTTAGCGGTTTTATTCTTTGAAATACTTATTTTTCATTTTATTGCATACATTATTTTATTTGTTTAATAATATTTTATTTATTGAAGAATTTACTGCTAGCAGTTTGTAGTTTTTTTCATATTTAATTTTAAATATCAATAAATGTGATACGGTTTACACAAAATAAAATAAAAAAACACTATGATGTTTTGCATTTCCTTCCCCTACATTACCCAAAGTGAACCAAACCGCAATTTAAGGCTGTTTAAAAATGTGCTTGAAATGTGTTTGTAAATTTTTAACATGAATCATATATTAACTAAAAATGTTAATTGTTTCGGCAGTCAAATAACTCCAAATATGACCTGAAAAAATACCATAGTCCGTTTTGGGGCATTTTCTTTAACAGTGATATCGGTGACAATTAGCCAAATGGGAAAATGGCAGCGGATCCCTCCCAAAAAAGGAATTTATCGCAGCAAGCGGTGGGAAAATGAACTCAAAATAGGAACAAATCAAAGGTGGAAGAGATTGTGTTCACCGTATTTGCACTTAGCTAAGCCTGTTTGCAGACCTTATCTTCAAGTGACTTGTGGGGGGGGATTTACGGCGTCTCGTCTAGCCTTTGGACAAACAGAGTCTGATTTCAACATCTCCGACTCGGAGTCTGCTGCAGGACAATGTAAACGCTCCCACGCGGGGATCTAACAAGCCATTAAGGTGCAGAGTACGTTATCCCCCAGCGGTGTTATGATATTGTTTCCATATCGAAGCACAATTAGCACGGGGGGGGGTTGCGGGGGGCAAGCCCCATGGCCACCAGCCGCCCCCCGTAAGCGGCCTTTGACCTCCCCTACATGATCAGCCCATTGAGAGGAGGGTGGGCTTTAATTAGAAGGCCAATAGCCCGCCTGTTCTGTTCCTCTCTCAGGAACAGCAATCATGCCACTGGGTCAGTTTGACCCAGGGCATGCTTAGCTATGAAAATGTGCCATAAATTACCCAAAAAAAAAAAAATTATTGGAAAGATCTAAATGTACAATTTTTAATTATTTATTTAATAAAATGATCACGCGACACCTCTTCTGTTCAGGGTCAAATTGACCCGCTGAATTGGAATCAAGATAAACGAAAATTTGCATTGAAGCTAAGCACCACTTTTGAACAACAATTAAGTTAATTACAAGTTTCCTGTAAAATACTTTATTTTAAACTATTTATTACTAACTACTAACTATTTACGATTAACTTTAAACAAGGGTCAATTTGACCCACCACATGAGGCAAATGAGCCATGAAATGTTTCGTTTTCAACAATGAGAAATAGTATTAATTAGGCTTTCCACGATCAGGATTTTTGGGCCCGATCACTGATCACCGATCAGAGAGTTTAAAAAAACAATAACCGATCACCAATCCGATCACAAGATGGAGGAATGTGTCTATTTAAATAACCTGTTCATTTACTGTATATACGTGTGTACTTAATTGCTCAAAAAAATTTGTTCCTCTATTTATGCCAGTGAGGCATAGTGACAGACAGAACAAATGAATGGTCCTCTATTAGATGGCAAGAAGTAAATACATTAATTAATGTACCCACTTTTTGTGCCATTTTTGTTTGTTGGTGTGCAGTGAGATTTTACAATTGTAAAATATGATCCTTGGCTCCATAAAGGTTGGAAATCACTGAAATCAGATCGTGTTTTCTAATCAGTCAGGTCAAACCAACATTACAACGTGACAGAAATAATGGGTGCTAACTTACTGTAATTAAATTACTTTATTTTTAATTAAACGACTTCCCCCACACCGAAACTTTAGAGCATGATTCGACAGAACGGCGGCATGTTTACGTCCAACAGTTCGTGCTACCGCGAGCTTGCTAGGCTACATAACATTTTATTGCCTGCTTGCGAGCCGTATCGTATTAAAAGTACGGGACCATACCTCAAGCAAGCCTTAAACGAACGTCCTCTCCTGTCCTGAGCACCGGTGACCACTAACACACGTTTTTCCTCATTTTGTCCTTATAATACAGTTGGTGCAATCCACTCTTGTTGTCGTAGCCACAGTAACGAGTGTATCCGGTCGCATTTGAGTTGACAAGATAAAGCCCAATGATCGTAAAAAAATGGGATGCGTTGGTATCGGAATACAAGATTTTATTGCAGGCGTCTGACACAGTGCAATCGTGAAAGAGCAAATTTGTCTTGTAGTCTTAATCGGGCATTACGTGTTGTCTGTCTCAGACGTGTTGTCTGTTCCACACCGCCGACTTTTTTTAAATTTTATTTTATAAATAATTTATTTGGCCGTCAGATATTTACAGTACCACGTCAAAAGACACGTGACAAGGCTAAAAATAAACTGGCTTTTGGATTCAAATATACTGTGCACGTGGCGACACGGAGTTAATGTCTTTTGCGGAGCCGATCAATGTCGGCGAATTATGACATTATGCCTAAATATCGGCCGATACTGATCAAATCGGTGTAAAGTCTAGTCTAGACGACTGGTTAGAGCGTCTGCCTCCCAGTTCTGAGGACCTGGGTTCAATCCCCGACCCCGCCTGTGTGGAGTTTGCATGTTCTCCCCGTGCCTGTGTGGGTTTTCTCCGGGCACTCCCGTTTCCTCCCACATCCCAAAAACATACATGGTAGGTTAATTGACAACTCTAAATTGCCCGTAGGTGTGAATGTCAGTGCAAATGGTTGTTTGTTTATATCTGCCCTACGACTGGCTCGCAACCAGTTCAGGGTGAACCCCACCTCCTGCCCAATGATAGCTGGGATAGGCTCAAGCACCTCCGCGACCCTAGTGAGGAGAAGCGGCTCAGAAAATGGATGGATGGATTGATTGACAACAATTAATTGACAAATTCAATCTGGAATTTTTTTAAATATTTTTTTTCCTACAAAAAACATACATTTAACATGGGTCGATTTGACCCGCCACATAATATGAGGCTCCCGCGACCCTTGTGAGGATAAGCGGCTCAGAAAATGGATGGATGGATGGATAATATGAGGCTTATGAGCCGAGATCCATACACTGGGCAGGAGTTTGCTTTGCTGTACAACATTCAATTAATGGCATTTGAGGGAAGTAAATTTACAATTTGCATTCTTCAAATCTACTCTTTGGAAAAAAATATATAAAACATGGGTCAATTTGACCCGCCACATAAAACTAGGGTCACAAGCCAAAAACTCAAGACAATGGACAGGAGTTTGCTGTTATACGACATTGAGAAAGAGTATTAATAGAGTGGCATCTTTTTTTTTTTTTTTAAAACTACCTATATTTTTTAACAAAAAATAACTAAGTGTGGGTCAATTTGACAAGAGCCAACCTCCACAGTCCACACAGTGTTTGCTTTGCTAAGCTACATTGAAAAGGAGAAATAATGCATTAGAGAGGAGTAAACTCACAACTTTCATACCGAAAAAGTACATTGAACTATATTTGACAAAAAAAAAATAAAAATAAAATACAACTTTGTACATGGGTCAATTTGACCCGCCAGGAAACAAGAGGGCGGCACGGTGGACGACTGGTTAGAGCGTCAGCCTAACAGTTCTGAGGACCAGGGTTCAATTCCCGGCCCCGCCTGTGTGGAGTTTGCTTGTTCTCCCCGTGCCTGCGTGGGTTTTCTCCGGGCACTCCGGTTTCCTCCCACATCCCAAAAACATGCATTAATTGGAGACTCTAAATTGCCCGTAGACGTGACTGTGAGTGCGACTGGTTGTTTGTTTGTATGTGCCCTGCGATTGGCTGGCAACCAGTTCAGGGTGTACCCCGCCTCCTGCCCGATGACAGCTGGGATAGGCTCCAGCACGCCCGCGACCCTAGTGAGGAGAAGCGGCTCAGAAAATGGATGGATGGATGGAAACGAGGACTGTAAGCAACACTCACACATGGGACAGGCGTTTTCTTTGATTAGCAACATTAAGAACTACTATTAATGCATTAGAATGGAGTAAAATGACAAGTTTTATACACTAAAACGACTTTAACTATTTCTTTGTAAACAAACAATAACTTGAGGGCAATTTGACTTGCCGCATAACAGGATAGTTACGAGGCAAACTCCACACACTGGATAGGAGGTTCCTTTGTTAAAGGAGAATGAATGCACTAGAGTGCAGTAAATGTGACTCAAAATGTAAACTGTGACCAGACAGTCAGGAAAATCCACCTATTTTCCCTGTTTTTCCTCCATGTTCCACATGCGTGATGGGAAGGTCATGCATTAATAAAAAAAGAATATGAAGGGCAGGTCAGCACCAGATCAGAGAAAAGCGCCTAAAGAGGTGAGACAAAGTCAAAAGGTTGGGGGAAAAAAATAGATGACAAGAGTGATTCTCTGCATTCAAGCGGCTGATTTCACACTGGCACAAAGACGCTTTGGGGACGTTTCATCCTTTTCACATTTCCTGCGCGTTTATTCAGCGTTTATTCGTCAGGCGCGGCGTCCGCTGGAAGGAGTTAGCTCCATTCAGAGCGCTCTTTTATAAATGGCCCCAGCATGCAGCAGTAGACCGCGGCCAATCGGCCAATTACGCCCCCCCTCGGCACACCGGGGCCGCAAAAGAAGGCGGCACACAATGGGATCACAGGCCAGATAAACGACCCTTTAATGGAGTCGCCCCGCAAACAGGCCCAAACCGCGCGCCCCACTTACGTATTCCATCACGCCGCTGCCCCTCGCGTTTCCTCTTGCAGCAGGCACAGCTGGGGAGAAGCTAGCACCAGGAAAAATGACTCTTTCCCCTGGGCCCCCCCTGCCCCACACACCCACGGCCTCTTTCAGACTTTTGGCCGAACAAAAGCATCTGTTGCAATACTGTGCCGCTCCCCCTCTACCCCATCCTAATTCTTTTCGTAAGTTGTGGGGCAAATTGACCTGTTTAAAATGGGGAAAAAAATGGGCAGGTAAATGCTCATTTTTGTTCTTTTCTTTTATTACATTTTTTTGGTAACTTTTTCGATAAATTGTACTTGTCAGAGTAGTTTCAATGCATACATTGGAGAGACTAAGCAGCCGGTGCACAGGCGAATGGCGCAGCATCAACGGGAGTTTTTCTTTGGGTCCAAAATCAGCGGTTCATTTGCATCTCAAGAATAAGGGACATTCCTTTGAGGACAACAACGTCCAATTTCTGGATAGGGAAGAGACCTGATTTGAAAGAGGTGTGAAAGAAGCCATCAATGTCAAACTAGAAAAGCCGTCTCAAAACGGACGTTTGAGGCGTCACTTATCGTCCGCCGATAACAATGTCCTGACATCTTTCCCCACAAAGATCGCCTCATTCAATGGCAAGAGTGGCCCTAACGAGCTGTTTTGCCACAAGGTGAGTGAACGACTGATAGGTACGCTGGACGGTGGTCTCGCAAAAAAAAAAAATTTTTCAAAGTGATTCAGTTACGTGACACCTGGCAGAAATCTCACCAGTTACTCAGTATTTGAGTATTTTTTTTCACTGAATACTTACTAACTCTTACTAAAGTAATTATTTGGAGGACTACTTTTGATGTGAGCCATATTATTGAAAGTAACAGCACTCTTAACTACAATTTTAGTTGTTCTATTGACAAGTGACTCAACTTTTTAGCCATGGCAGGCTGTACATTTGTTTCCCGGGCCTTCAGTTGTGAGCTAGCCCAACTTAATCCACCTCTGTATCACGTCAACATTATTTTAGAAAATCCAAAGGGTTCACATACTCTTTCCTTCCACTGTAAAGTAAAACATGCCTTTCTTCAGGTAGTATTAAATGACAGTCAAACTTTATACTTCCCACACCACACAAGAATTTTTTTTTTTCAACAAAAAAATGTTTTCCAGGTTGCTACACAGCTTACAAAAAATGTTTTCTTCATAAAATGTCACTTTGTTTTTGAGAATTAGCGTCTTAGATAACCCATTCGGTAATTGAATAGGCAGACTTTTGCCAGTAAATTCATTTTTTCTTTAAGCATCCACTAATCAGCAATGTTGCTACCTTGAATAGTGTCTAAAATATAGTTTGAAAAATCTGCAGTACTACTGTTTTTGTAGAATACTCAACGTATTTTGCATAAGTGTTTTTTGTTTTTCCAAAAAACATTTATATAGCATTTTTGCCTTCATATTTTTCTAAATAAAGTCTAAATTGTTTAGAAATTTAAGTAAAGAATGGCGTAAGAAAGAAGATGGCCTCGAAAAGGGACGAACAAATAAATCACAAAAGTACTTATTGCTTTATCGATGATGAAACACGCAGTGTGTCACTTTAACCCATGAACGAGCATAGCAGGAGGGTTACGATGCAGCACGGGGCCGAACGCAGCTGAGGCTCGCTCACCTTGCGCCGCTCGCTATTGTGCGCCATCCCAGGAGTTTCTCATCTATCTTTGTGTCGCAAGCTCAAATAGATAGAAGTGAGAGAAAAAGGGATGGATTCCGAAAAGAGAGAGAGGAGTACAGCTGCGGGATGAATAGGAATGGGAACGAAGGGATGAGTTGGGAAGGGGGCAGCTGCAGGGTGGTCCCCCCCTACCCCCCCACACTTCTGGCCCCATGCCGGTCCGGCAGCGCTGCACTTTGTTTGGATTCACACGTCGTCGTACGACATTATTTAGTCATCACGCTACTAAATGGGAGTGTTAAAATGCTCGAATGCACAAGCAAACAGGATTGTTCATAAGCTTTCTTTTGACTCTCGGGTTTTACGATGTCTAACGTTGCCTTGTTGAATACTCTGCGTATTAGAAGACGTTTGATTGGCTGTCATTGTGATAAGCGTAGAATCAGAAATGGGACTTAGCGGGTGAATTTCGAACAAGTCTATGTCCTACTTTTGGCAACAATCTCCCATTGTAAGCTCGCCACTGCACTCGTCAAAGTCTGGCGAAATATCACGACAGGTTGTATAAGTTGAAATAAGACCCAAATTTGTGTCCTACATTGTGACAATAATGTTCGATTAACCACACGTTTTGCTTTTTCATTGGCTTTTGGGGGGAGGGTGGGTGTGAGACAACACTCTAATATTCTTAACATTATAAGTGTGAAAAGAAGTGAACCATCAAGAGTGCATGCTCCCTTTGTTGATGAATTTGGTGAAGAACAGCAAGAAAATGCGCAAGAGAAGTTCTTGAAATATTTGTTGTCCTCACAGAGCAGAGAGAATATATACTCGTGAGTATTGTTGAATGCTCCATTTGTATGTGCTGCTGCTCCTTGTGTGTTAAAGTAGTAATTGTCTGAAGGTTTATAATTGCCGTAACGTGTGCTGATTGCTTTTAGCCTGTCTATGGCGTTTCACATTATACGTTAGCGATAAGCTAGTGGAATTTGGTTTGGATGAACATTTTGGTGTTGAAATATAAATGATTATTTGTTTTTAAATCTCTTTTGTTTTATGTTACGGTTTAGTTTCAGTTTATTCACATGTCAAGCAATAACAGCTGCACACACATCAGCAGCAGGATACTCAAAGCTTATTGGTTGGGAGCTTCAAACATAAAAGACAAACTCAACATAATGTAAGATACAAAAACAAGACATTGATCCCAGTCGGTAGATTCGAGCAAGTACATGGACAATAATTCAGTTTTGAATATCCTCTCGAAGATGGATTTTTTTTCGATGAGCAATGTGCCAGTTTTACAGTCAACTTCAACTGGCAATGACAAATAAAACAGCTTGAAGCAAGCGAGCTTTGCCTCTTATTTGAAGACCTGTGAGAGCGAGTCTTCCTTTAATTTCTTCAAATTGACTTTATACCATAGACTCACATTTCTTGACGGCAAGAGAGTAGAGGCGCTTAGTAATCATTTAACAAGTCTGTTTTAATAAGTTTAAATGTGTTTCAATTATTTGTGTCTTTTAATAAGTTTCAGTTTGTTTAAGGCATGTGGGAAGGGTAAAACCAATCAATTCAAATGTTTATTAGATAGTCTTTCTTTATTGCAGATTTTCACCTGCTTGGGGCGGGACTGGAACATATCCCCGATAATAAATGGGGGTTCACTCTAATAGGTTCCGAAAAGAACAGAACACTTTAATGAATGAATAAAGTGACAAAAGCTGCAGGTGCATATAAAAAGTGTCACCAAGTTCAAATCCCTCCTCCACCACCCTCTCCCGTGTCCGGCGGGCCGCACTCATCAGCCGAACCTCCACCCTTCCTTCCACCTGCTGGTGGCCCCAAACACACCTCTCGGCTTCGATTGCGCCAAACATAAAGTCGAATTAAAAAGATCTTCTCGCTGGGGGAGGTCCGAGCCTCATTTTGAATGCGGGCCGCGTCCAACTCTACAGTACGAGATATCTCCATGTCGCACTTAAAACAAATTTACTCCTGGGGCCATTGTGGAGCTTCTTTTTCAAGAGCGTTTAGCATTCATCAAGTCTTTGTCCGGCCCGCTTGCTCTTCAAATCTCCCGAGTGTCGCCAATGGGCGTGAGGGGGTTCTGGCGGGATGGGGTGTGGGGGGGATCGATTTGATTCTAATCGGAGCATGAAAAGAACATGATCTAACTGCTTTCACAGGCGAGTATATTTAGGCCCCAGTCCTCGAGGCCGCCGCCCCTCCTAAGGCTCAACGCGGGGGCACAATGAAGCTGAGCCAATTTAAAAAAGCTTTGAATGTCTTGTCAATGACTTTGTGAATGCAAAGGAGAGAGATTTGGAGAGAAAGAGTGGTGACAGGGTGGAGGGACAGGGGGGTTTAAAAAAAATAAATTAAATAAAAAGGCCAGAGAGCAAACATAAAAATTCCAAGAGTTGTTTAAGGCGTGGGTGGGTTCATTTGCATGACAGCGCCTGCTGAATACGACTGACTCCTCTCGGACCGCCCCGGTGCTCGGGGCCGAGCCGCGGCCCGATGCGCACGCTTTGACCCGGCTCATTGACTCTGAATGGAAACTCTGTACGAATGAGAAGGGTGGGACGTGTGCAGTGGACGCGCCCCCCCCCACCCCCCAGTTTGAGGTGGAAATCATTGAGTAACTTATGATAATACAGTGGAACCTCTCAGGTCGGACACAAGATGTTTCGGGATGGTGGTAGATCTCCCATTTCTTTGTCAGACTCAATTTTGTACAGGAAGCAATATATACAGGAAGCCAATATGCATGAGAACATTGTTGTCATATGTAGGATTCAAAATTAAACTACATGAAGAGCTTTCGACTTTGGCAAAATATCCTCACAGAGAAGAACCAAACTTTGATGGAGAACGTGGCAGTCCACGTGCATAGGGAGACTGTTGTCCCATGTAGGACAAAAAATTTTTTTGAATTCCAAATAATACAACCAGAAGAGCATTTGAGTTTGCCAAACTACGGTTTTTCAGAGGAACCTCTAAACTTTGATGACGAACCTTGCGGTGCACTGGGACATTAGGAGATTGGGATAAGGGAGATTGTTGTCACGTGTAGGACAAAGTGAGTTCCATTTTTCTAATTATTACTCTCACTTTAGATGTTTTGAGCAGCCACTGGTACCCTTCTGAGGCGACACCCCTACTGCTCGCCAGGCCAGTGGGAAGATCTCCAAAAACGTTCTTATCACCGACCCCCAGGCCTGTTGTGAAGTTATTGAAGCCCGCTAACATTAATCACACTCCATAACCCCGCTCCCAACACACACACACACACACACACACACACACACACACACAGATACATACACTCGACAGGTGCAGCCGAGCTCTTGCACGTGCACAACTCGGTGCTTGTGTCTATGATTTAATGCAAACAAGCAGGTGAGACCGGGACATAAAGTGGAACCCCCGAGTGACGCGGCCCGCATACAAATCACCCCTTCGCTCACCCTCGCCCGCGAGCCCCGTCCCCTCGCCCTCATGCGAAGCGGTGACAAAGCTCAGACAGGGGCGCAAACACTCGCTCTATTCATGTGGACTGCGACAGCGCAGACAGGGGAGCTCCTGACCTCGACCCCAGCTGTCTCCGGAATGCTAAATTCATGTACTGTCGTGACACAAACAAAAAAGCGATGGTCACGAGAAAAACGGCCCGCTGGCCAAAATACACGCAAGGAAAAGATGCACAATCGAATCGGATACAAAAAGCTTGAGAAGCTACATTTTCATGAATACAATGGAACAAGTTAAGCGGAGAACACATATACCGATAATCGGGCCTAATTTGTGCACGTGTCCCCTCTTCCGATCAAAGTCAGCAAAGGCATGTTTGTCGGATCTCTCTAAAAGATTATCATGAGCGATTATCCTGCGGGGTGTGTGTGATGTATTAAGATTGAATTTGCTTCTCAGATTTGCTCTGAAAATAGTTGGGCCGAAAATCAGAAGGTGGAAGACACATATACCGATAATCGGACCTAATTTGAGCATTTTATCTCCCTTCCGATCAAAGCTAGTGTAGGGTCTTCAAATGATTGTTCTTAGCGATCATCCTGTGGTGTGGGGTGACAATAGCTAGAGCAGGGACCAACCTTACCGATAATCGGATGAATTTGTGTATCTTTCCTCTTTTCAGATCCAATTTAGTGAAGGGTCATATTGTCGCAAGTCTCCAAAAAATGATCCTGTTGTGTGTGTGAAGAGTTTTACCTCTCCGATCTTGACATTGGTTAAAGCCGGGTACACACATACCAATAAATGATAATAGTTTGAGATATCGTTATGTGTGTTGTGTTGGTCATCTGAAGCACACCATAAACGAAGAGCAGTTAGAACACATTGAATATTTTTTTTTTTTTTTTTTTTTTTTTTTAACCTGGCATGTGTGGGGTCTCTCACATTAAAAAAAAATCGCTTTGGATGTTAAAAAATTGTCATGGTTGAACAGATTTGTGGGGTAATTTGGTGGAACTTTATGAAAGTTTGCCTGTCCATCTCGTAGGCGCAAGCTCACAAAAACACAAAACGCTCAATTTCCATCAAATTCACATCTGATGATGGTCCGATTCTGGAATGTTTATGAGGAGGAATACGTGTCAAAGAAGAAATGGAATGCCACCAAGTCAAAACCCTCCATCAAAATTGGAGCGATTGTCCCTTCATTGTCCAAATGAGCTGATGGACTCCACTTTTTTTCCTTCTTCTTTTTGAGCTTTTCCATCAGAGGAACACAAGATGAGCGATAGAGAGAGCAGTGCACTGTTTATCTGACCTCCGACGCAGGATGAAGTGATAACAAGCGACCATGAAAATCAACATAATGACCCGCTCAATATAACGTGACACTTTACCACATTCTATTCCATTGTGCGGTGTCATTTGTTTGAGACACTGCAGTAAATACAGCAATAAAACTGTACAGTGTTACCTGTTACTTCTTTTTGAGTCAGGGACCCTAGAAATGCCAAAACAATGGCGGTTGGAAAAGGCTCTTTAAAGGATCTTGGAACTCCCTGAGTGCCCTTGAGCAAGGCACTGAACACTTCACTGTTGCTGCCTGTGGGAATTGTTGAGAAACACATCGGCTTGATGTGATTGTCGGAGAAACTGCCGCATCCCCGGACAGGTGCGTGATTGCCGATTGCACGACTGTTTGCTCGCTGTCTGATGAACAAGCGTGGCAGAGAGTCATCTATTCAAAACAAAAGACCGCGGATGCAACATTCCAGTCTGCTTCTGCTCGAGCAAACACGTTCAATCGCAAGAATGTACACTCCCCCCCACCCCCATCCCTGCCTCTGTCCCACTGTAGAACATCTCAGCTCCTTACAACTGTCGGATGGACGAACATGCATGGTAGAACCTAAAATACGTACTGGTACATACTGTTCAGGTTAAATTTGAGATTTACCTTTCACTCAAGAAAAATGGTGCTAATGGTGGCAATCTTGAAACTCTGAAACTACACTAGCCATAAATGTGTTTAAATGTTGAAATGTGTGTGAAGACGGCACTTGAAACAGTTCTGAGAACTGTCTGTGTTCCGCCACATTTGAACAGGTTCTCCAGGAAACACGTACCTGTTGGTCTTTAAAGGGTCACACAGCGAAAACAGTAAAAGAGACCAAGTCGTGTATTTCTAAGGAACAGCGGGGACGGTACCGTGTTCACGGGGGAGTTTGAAACAGTCGCGAGAACTGTCCATGTTCCCATCACATTTGCACAGGTTCCGACAGAAAAACAGACTTGTTGCTCTTCGAAGGGACATGGGGAATCTTGAAATACTGAAAGAGGATAGATCATACATACAAGATACTAAGAACTACTCATTGATGTTTTTTTCCCCAAAAACAACTTTAAAAAGCACTCCATATTTTCTCTGAAACATTGATTAAGGATAAATTATCCATTTATTCATGTCATACAGGCTATTACTCAATTTTGAAAAGATTTGTAGTTCACAATTTGATAAATAGATAAAGATAGATCCAAACAGAAGAAGGGCGAGAGGCATTCGGGGTTAGTGGTGAACTAAAAGATGGACGTTTTATGCAGATGTTGAGAGGCAAAATGCAAACATGAAGATTTAAGCAAAATGCCGCTCATTAACGAAGCTAAACTGGTAGCTTGAACCAGCAGGGAGCCCAATAACGAGTCCTAGGAAGAGCTTCTCATTACGACGAAGGCCGGAAATTTTGGCGCGTTTGACAAGTGGAGCAAGAAAAAATTGAAATAAGGGCTGTTTTTCTTGCCGTAATTGCGTTTGCTTGCTCTGCCGGAAACAACCGAGGAGGCGGCGACGGGGGTGCGGAGCGCGACAATAAGCTTTAATGGCGACGCATTCTCGTGGGAACTTGACCGTGATCCGCCGCCATCGCCATCACTCGCCGTTTATCCTTGGATTTTTTTTTTTGTTTTTTTATTTTTGCTAGGGCCTCGTTTAATTGCTAGCGATATCGGGGGGGGGGGTCATTGCAGACGGTGATGCGGGGTAGAGAGGGCACACTTCAGTCTGGAGCGTCGGGAACGTCCGAACGGCTCGAGGAGGCTGAGGAGAGTCGTCCTAATTAGCGGGGAGGCCGATGCAAGACGTCTGTATGGGTCGCCCTTTGTTCGGCAGCCTCTTCTTTCTCTCAGGCTGTCACTTTACTTTTCCATGAGAATGAGAGACGGGCCTTCCAACCATCCTCCAGCTTACAAACACTACGTTTGCCAGGCATAACAATCTTTCAGGACGGCCCGCCACCCGATCTGTTTTCATCTATTGAAGCTAAACGATGAGCCGAGAGCTCAGGACACAATTGAAGAGCTCAATGGCTCTCCATTTTTTGGTCCTAAATTATTCACATAACAATAAAATTACACTTATGGTAAATATGATGCTTTGTGAATGAATATTAATAACAGGTAAGTATGACAAGCCTTCATATCATTTAACCACTATGCGTTGCTGATATCTAGAATTCAGTTTTGCCAAATCGAAAAGGACATTTTTGATATCGGTAACTACATTCTTCCTATTCAGATTTAGCATTTAAGATATCTGCTACATCATTTTGCCAAGGACAAATGACGCAACTTTTTCCATTCATGTGTATGGCCTTTGTCATTACAGATAGATACGATTCATTTGAAGATATCTTCTTTGTAAATTACGGAATTGTAGCTATCTCACACTCCAGTTTGAGATATGAACTCTATGTATGTTTTAATTCATTTCATCATAAGCTCATAACTTAATTTACTAACATAGCAAATTAATTTGCCTCAGTGAAATTAACTAAAAAGCCATTAATCTGTTTTGGCCCGCCAAAAATACTTTGTTGTTTTTACGTTTTTTAAAAAGTAGCACTATATTCATTCATCCATTTTCTTTACCGCGTATCCTCACTAGGGTCGCGGAAGTGCCGGAGCCTATGCCAGCTATCATCGGGCAGAAGGCGGGGTACACCTTGAACTGGTCGCCAGCCAATTGCAGGGCACACATAAACTAACAACCATTCGCACTCACATTCACACCGACGGGCAATTTAGAGTCTTCAATTAACCTAGCATGCATGTTTTTGGGATGCGGGAGGAAACCGGAGCGCCCGGAGAAAACCCACAAATGCACGGGGAGAACATGCAAACCCCACACAGGCGGGGCTGGGATTTGAACCCTGGTCCCCAGAACTGTGAGGCAGATGTGCTAACCAGTCTTCCACAGTGCCGCCTAGCACTATATTGTGAAACATAATATAAATAACATAACATATAACAAAACATTTGACTAAAGTTTACTTAAGCCAAAAGTCACACACACACTGCACTACATTGTGTGTTGATGTGTGCCTTTAAGGGGCGTGCCTAAGTGAGTGATGTCATCGGCCCGTATTCAGTCCAGTTGTTCATCTAGAGCATTTCCCCCATGCTCCTTGTGAGTGTAGTCATTTTGTATTTGTGTGTTTGACTATTTGACTGAAAGTGCAGCAACGACCGTGGCGCTCCTTGCCCAGACGTGAGGGCATCACAGTACCTTCAAGTAAGTTATATGGATGGGAAGCCAAGCAAGCTATCGTTCCAAACGGAATCATGGCAAACTGAAGGCTACCTTTTGGTGGAACTGGGGCGGGGATTCTTGTACAACGTTCGACAATGGGAAGGGGGGAAAAAAATTATGTGCTTACTTTCCAGACTGCTCCTGCCTGTGACTATAACCTCCTGTTGCGCTTCTCTTTGTCTCTGCCTTGGCTTGTCACTTGCATTTTTTGCAACAGACGCAATTATTTCCAACTCATTTTTGCATAGAAACCTAATTATTCACTGAGAACTAAATGAGATTTTGTACCCATGAAGCCATTCACCGTCACTCCCCCACCACCCCAACTCCTTCAATTCCCCCCCTTTTTGGAAACCATGAGATGGAGAACGGCCACTGCAGCTGCTATTCACAGCGACGAGATAATTGTCAATGAAAAGTCATCGCGCGGCATTATGTTGTCGGCAGGGTCATTGTTCATCTCATTGAAGTCTATATGGCAGAGCAGAGTGTTTTCCTTTGAGTCGGGGGCATTGAGGATCTGTTGCCCGGTAACTAATAAAGGGCCCAATCACGCACTGTATTGGCCAAAGATGGGCCGCAGACTGGCCCCGCCTCGACAATGCCACGTTTGTAAAAAGGCGGTGATACAAGTTAATGATACTTGTTCAACAAAACATTAATGGGCTTCTTCACGCTCTAATATGGCATGGGATGGGCGGTGAATGAGGCGGAGAGGGGGCAAAGGGCGGGAGAGAGGGGTTTCACTTTAACACTTTAACAACTTTGTGTTTTTACTACTGGGAGGAGCTGCAAACACATAACGTGATCCACACAAATGCAGACAAAAAAGGTAAAAATGCTGCTTTTTTTTTTTTTTAGTTAGCTAACTTGGGTCCTGAATCATCTTTTCCTTAAAGCCCCCCACCCCGTTTAAATTGAATTTTCATTCGATTGAATGGGACGGTGATTAATTACCCATCACAAAGTGAAAGGGGTGAATAGTGGCGGCTAACCACTGCACTCCAAAGTTTAAGGGAAAAAAAGGCGCACAACAGTGAAAGCGAAAAAGGAGCCAAACAAACGATGACTACGACTACCACGATGTGCAAAAAAAAAAATTCATAGAATTATCGAAACTTGATAAATAACTATGAGAATATAGTCAAACAAAACAATCATATTGTGAGGAAAAAGTTACAGGGTTAATGAAAAATTATGACATAAAAGAATGACGTCGTAATGTTATGGTAAAAGAGTTGCAGTGTTACGAGAAAAGTCAATGTTACATGAAAAACAATTTTTTTTTTAAAGTTGTGACGTTACGAGAATAAAGTCTCGTAATGAAACGTCAGAATATGAAGTCCTTATTGGAGTTATCAGTATTGAATCTTTTTAGAATCGATTATCCTATAGCTATTTTGTCGAGTACTCAAGTAATCGCCTCACCCCCACCCAAAAAAAATTAATAATCTAAATTAAAATTAATCTTTTTAATACTAAAATGCTTTTTATTCCAATTTATGTATGCTATAAACAGAATTTGAGAAAAAAAATAGACTTTGCTAAACCGTTAGCATTCACGATTAGCATTAGCGCCCTAGCGATTACCATTTTAGGTTAAAAAAAATGCTAACTATCATTCGGCTCACTCATACATTATGTTATATGAACAACACACATCTAACAGTGTCTTTAAAAATCACTTACAGACGCTCTTCTGCCATTTTTGGCAATGCTTTTCCACTGGTTCTACAGTGCGTCCGTCTGCAACAAATGTCCCCGCGGGAAACATGGACAGTGGCTAAATAGTTCCGGGAGGCGCAAATATGCTTTTATATATTTTATTTATTCCATCGAGGTATACATTTTTGCGTCGACCATTTTTGTTTTGTGGTTGACTTAGAGCCGAGTTAGACGTGGTTTTTTTCATAGCTCTAGTTGTAATACGAAGAGCATATTGCCGGCATTTTTTAAAAAAAGTTGTAGATAATTATAGCCTGTCAAGTCCCTTTGCATACTCCTGTACAGTAGGTGGCGGTATGCACCAAAGAGATGTAATTTAATTAAACTAAAGAAGAAGAAGAAGGTGAAAGTTCGCTTTCAGTTCACGCAATTTGCGGCACATGAAAATATCAAATTTGGATGAAACGCACAAATTGCCCGTTATCTTTATTTCCCATTTTCCATTTGCGCACAAAATCAGAAATCGGAATAACGAGTCCTTATCCTTTTTTTTCATTTTGGTTTTACGAACGAATATTAAGAAAACAAGTCATTATTTCGTTTTTGTTTCGGTTTTGTTTTGAGAAATGAATGATACATGGAATTATTTCATACGAGACACAATTAAAAACATTTTATTTTTTATTTTTTAAACATGAGCACACACACAATCAGGAGTGGATCTCGATTTTGAAATAAAGAAGGGCAGGCATGTCCCCCCGAGCAGAATAAAAAGGAATCATAGGATATATTCTTTTTTGCCCTTAAATGGACTAATTTTCTCCTTGAATTATGAAAGTAATGGCGAGGTAACAGCCTGTGCAGCTCGGTACCCGGCGGCTTAATGCCTCCTAAACCCTTCCACGTGGCTCCACTAGCCCTGGCAATTAGGCCTCATTATAGCCTCATAAAGGGCCTAGTTTGGGGGATTACTTAATAGACAATGAAATTTTATCGTGCAGAATTATGGAAAAATAATATCGTGTGTGATGGAAGGGGGGCGTGCGCCACGCATCATTCTGCATGGTTGGAGCGCTGCTCTCTCACACCGAAACACACACACACTGTTCGCGTTGCAACAATAGCCATGTGTGTGTGGTGGTGTGTGCGTGCATGTGTGTGTATACATGTCACACACCGGCCTTGCTTTATTATAGCAATTATGTTCTGTGTGTGATGTGACAGTCGGATTTGAAAGGATTTTAGAGAAAGTTAGACGCAACATGAGTGCTTTCAAAATAATAATAGAGGACAGTTCTACATTTTAATAATAAAAAGAAAAATCATTAAATATGCTACATAGGGGTTGCCTTTTTCAAGGCGAACCCTTGAAATGATCATCACATCATGTTGTCAACGTTTCATGGCCTAGGCAAAAAAAAAAAAAAAAAAAAAAAAGGAATTTAGTATTGCATATCTGTCTCGGAGACTTCCTTGAGACTGCGGCTCGTTTGGGGGAATTCCCCAGTAGAATAACCCAAAATGGTGGTTTCAAACCAAAATGGATGACTTCCTGTTAAATTTTGGGCATGGGTTTTTCAGACTTTTTCATGTGTCCGGTTCTGACAGACATGTCCACCCAATTCCGTGTCAATTGGTGAAAGCAGTGGCAGCGTCTGATTTTTTTTCTAACTTTTAGGGCTCGCTGGAGTGAGAAATCATTGATATGAACCAAAATAGCTGACTTCCTGTTCAATTTCGAGCATGGGTCCCTGGGACTTTTTTCGTGCCTCCTGTTATGATAGACATGTCTACCTAATTTTGTGTGCATCGGTGAAACTGGTGGCGGAGGCTAATTCATTTCTAAGTTGGCAGAGGTCGCTACTGAGTGAGAAATAGCTGCTTCGAACCAAAATGGCCGACTTCCTGTTGAAATCCGAGCATGGTTCCTTGAGACTTTACCGTGCATCCCATTATGACAAACGTGACCACCGAATTCCGTGTAGATTGGTGAAACAATTTTCCCCCCTAACTTTTCAGGGGTCGCTAATGAATGCGAAATGGTTCATTCAAACTAAAATTGATGACTTTCTGCTCAATTTCCAATATGGATCTTAATACTTTTTTGTGCATCCTTTTAAGACACACGTTTCAAACAAAAATGGCTGACTTCCTGTTCAATTCCGAGCATGGGTCCTTGTGATTTTTGTCGTGCGTCCTTTTAGGACAAACGTGTCCAGCAAATTTCGTGGCGATCGGTGAAACAGGTGGCGGGGGCCAATTTTTTTCCCTAACTTTTCAGGGCTCGCTACTGAATGAGATTATAATTGTTTTTTGTTTTGTTTTTTTAATCGGGATACACTTCCTTGCAAAAACTGGTGAGTTTCCGGGCACGATGAATCCTTCAAAACGGCCATTAGAATAATAAATACACACAGAGACCAAGCGGGCCCTGACAAAAATGTTACGAAATCAGACACACAGAGGGTCCGAGTGGCTACTTGGCAGATGAAAGCAGAAGCCAAAGCCAGCAGTGACCCACCCGCCCCGGCTGCCTGCTGCAAGGAGTGGGTGGGTGTGGGTGGGTGAGGTGGGGGATCAAACCCGCTAATTATCGTCACAAGACGAGGGATTAACGCATTTCTGGAATAACTGCCTGTTTACCCCCAGTGCCGGCCCACCTTTATAAACACTTTCTAATTTAATCCTAATCGCTATCCAATAGCCCCAAGCAGACGCACCGGGCACGGCGCCACAAAGCCGCCAATGCTGGAAGTGACCAAGTCACCCCCGGTCCCCCCAAAAAAAGTGTGATCAGAGGGCAGGTTAAAGCGATTCTGCAAATCGCCTTTGTAATAATATATCACATTCTAGAATTTGGGAGTGCTCGGTACAAATGCTCGCAATTACGATTTACATTATTTACGGGACACTTCATTAGGTACGCCGTCGTAATGAGAACCAACGAGAACAGTCAAACTTTGCAAAGATGCTAATAAATACGCACTTTTAATCCCAAATCATTAAGGCCAACATGCTAATAAATACTCACTTTTAATTCAAATTCATTACTGGAGATGTTTCAAATATGTTTGCACCTCTCACGTGGCAATAAAAAAGGTGCCCAGAATACGTTGTACACCACAGCAAACTACAACCATATTAATAAGCATATTGTCCAATTACATTTGGAAATTTAGATGTGCACATAAATTACAACCATACATTAATAATAATCGCTTGAGAAGTGATAGACGCACATACAGTATGATGTGGTATGCTTTGGATTATTAACTTTTCCTTACCCATAGACAATTCACTTGTTAAATGTGTCAGCAATCCAAGCTTCTCTTTTCCTTCAACAGACATTAATGAGTGGATTTTTCATTACACTCTTGTTAAAACATAGATTGTGTACAGTAGACACAAACAAATATATAAAGAAATTAAAAATGATGTGGCATGCTGTGGATCATGAGCTCTTCCTTGCCACGGATGGATGACACAATACAGTGTCACTGCAAATTTTACAGTGACCTTTTATTGCGGGCAGCCTAAGGCACACCTGTGCGATCCGCAGGCTGGCTAATAAGCATCTCGATATGGCACACCTGTGAGGTGGATGCCTTATCTGGGCACAGGAGAGGCGCTCACGAGCACACATTCAGGCAGATTTCTGAACCATATCGAGAGAAATTGACCTTTTAGCAAAAACACACGCTGCATTTATATTTTGCTCAGTATAAGATGTGGTGTGCTTTGGATCATCAGCTTTCCCTTTTCCACTGAGAAAGGTACTTCCATTTTTGGTTGGATGTGATTAAAATCTGGTAAACTGACAAAAGAAAAACAATCAAATAATGTATGTTTGTTTAACACATTTTAATCATGTGCAACCGATTCATTTAAGTAAATTCAAAGGACTTTTTTTTTTTTTTTTCTTCCAGTATGGTTCACTTACTTCTTTACAATGTATGTCGACAATTCCAGTGTAGGTTTTTTTTTTTCTTGTCTGGGATAACCTGCAAAAGGGAAACATATTTGAATTAGGCTACTTCATTTCAATATAATAATAATTTTTTAAAAATTTAAAAAAAACATACCTTGTTGTTTTCTATGTCAACTGTCATTTGTTAAACACAGACAAAATTCACAATTCAATAATTGGTTTTAACAACAACAATACAATTGAGTTTGCTATGACTATTGAATGCTGGGAGTAGCAAACACGTCGATTTTGATACATTTGATAGACAAAGACTTGGGGGGGAGGGGGGGGTAAAAAAGTGCAAGTTATGATGGTTGACGGGGGGTAATGAGGGGTGTCATGTTATGTATGCAGCAGTCTTGGGTGGGTGACGCTGCGCCCAAGGCCCACCCACACCACCCACCCTCCTCGTGCTCCCTTTTGTTGCGCCATCAAACATAAAGCACCTTTGCGAGCTCCCGAGGGGCATCACACGCAAGCGAGGAGCGCGCTCCACTCTGTCGCCATGTCCAGATCCTTCTACGTGGATTCGCTCATCGTCAAGGACGCCCGACCGGCCGAACACCCGGCGGCGGCGGCGGCCCACGACTTCCTGCTGCCCATCAGCGTGCACACGCCGGGCGTGGTGCCGGCGTGCCCGTCCAGGAAGAGCGGCGCGTTCTGCGTGTGCCCGCTGTGCGTCAGCACGCACCTGCACTCCAACTCCAGGCCGGCCCTGAAAGGCCACTTCTCCACGGGCACGGAGGCGGCGCAGTACTGCCACCGGCTCGCCCACCACCAGCACCAGACTGCCGCCTTGGCGCACCCGGGACATGCACCTGTTTGCACGGCGTCCGTTTTCACAGACCCGCGGAGATACCACTGCATCTCCATGGGTGAGACTGGAACTTTTTTTTGTTTTTTTTTTGTTTTTGTTGTTGTTGACTAAGCTACTTTTCGGATGCCATATGACAGACCTTAACAAACTTTAAAAAAAAAAAAAATATATATATATATATATATATTAATATTACTACAACTTATGAAAGTATAAAAATGTGTTGCCATCCATGCATTAATGCACGAATTTGCTCATAAAAAAAATAAAAAATTGCTTTTTAAAAAAACAAAACGACTTCTAAAGCATCTTCCCAAGACACTGAACACTGACACAAAACAGGGGTTGACAAACTGTGGGTGGCGGCCCAAAATGGGACCCAGGTCAGTTTTTAACATAACCCTTTAATGATCCCCAGAGTGGAAATCCAGGTGTCACAGCAACATACAGCATTGTTTCAATAAAAGTAATAAAAACAATACAGGCATAGAATAAAATTACATAGTGAGAAACTATTGTATACAGCAACTTTTTTGAATGCTGAATAAGGATAATACGATTGATTGAGGTTGGTTTGCTTTATTGACATTTAAAAACAACACAGTTGACCTAAGTGCTGAACAACTAAAACAAAAAAATGGTAACATTTCAGAAGTTTCAAACAATACAAAATAATATCAATCATCTATAAGGCCCAGTTATTTTTTTTTTAAATCGTTACCGTTATGGCAAAACATATGGTAATAGCATAATTGCCTACATCCTTTTCGAACATTTTCAATCAACAAGAAAAAAAGCGCAACAAGGCTTCATGTTTAACCCCCCCAAAAATGGGTTAACCAAAAATATGGACCCAATCTAATACAAATTAAATTTGAGAGAACATTTAAAAATGACACATTTGAACCAAGTGCTGTATATTTCAAAACAACAGAAGATGTGTCTTAAACTGATTAAAAAATAATATATATGTGTGTGTGTGTGTGTGTGTACCCTACTAAAATGTGTTTACATAAAAAAAAAAATATTTGCTCTAAAATTTTAAACTTTAATCCCCCTTTTACTTGTGTTTCTCAGAAACAGAAAATAGTTTCCCTGGGTCGATTTGACCCACTATCCAAAAGTGTTAGAAACAAAAATTATCCCAATAAACATTGCTTGTATCTCATCATTAATTCCATTACTCACACATTTTAATCAATATATAGACTTGATAACGCCTATTAAGACACAAACTACTTAAGAAATAAACAATACATCCTTACAATGGGTCCAAATGGTCTGTTTCAACCTCTTGTTATATTGGTCATATTACCCATTATTAAGGTATTGCTTAAAAAAAAAGTCACTTAATAAGTGTAATCAACTCAACACTACAGGAGGGTTGAATGGGTCAATTTGACCCGTGATCCAAAAGTGTCAGAAAGGGAAGAAATCCCAATCAAAGTTGTTTATATCTCATTGTTTACTCCATTCAGCTTCATTTCAGTCTGTATTTATCAGTGACTATCCTACAATGACTACCACTTCACAATGGGTCAATTTGACCCACTATCCAAAAGTGTCTGAAATGAATAAACTCCCAATAAACATTGTTTGTATCTAATTGTTACCTCCTTACTCACTATTTAAAGCAATACGTAGAATTGATTAGACTTAATGCAGTTGCTGCTTTTATATCTTTACAATGGGTCAAACTGACCCGCTGAATCCACCAGTTCTGCTGCAGGCCAAATCAACATAAGTCCTGAAAAAGTGTAATCGACTACAAATATTGATTTGTTTGCTGATGCTTTTGGATAACGGGTCAAATTGACCCATGGTAAAGTTGTTGTTTTTTTAAGTAAAAGTTGCTGAATACAGTAAGTGAAATAAACTCAACATACAGGTAAATCCGCGGCCTAAAGCTCCACTTTGCCCTCCCCAACAGGCGCCTCGGAGAGCAGCCACATCCAGAACGGCAAGCGCATGCGCACGGCCTTCACCAGCACCCAACTGCTGGAGCTGGAGCGCGAGTTCTCCAGCAACATGTACCTGTCCCGCCTGCGCCGCATCGAGATCGCCACCTACCTGAGCCTGTCCGAGAAGCAGGTGAAGATCTGGTTCCAGAACCGCCGCGTCAAGCACAAGAAGGAGGGCAAGGCGGCGCAGAGGAGTTCCCACGCCGCTGGCGGGGGCGGCGGCGGGTGCAAGTGCTCGGGCGCGCGCTACCCTCGCTCAGAGGACGAGGAATCGCTCTCTCCCGTCTCGGCTTCGGAGGAGAAGGACGGCGCGCTGGTCATCATGTGACTACCGCCAATTTGGACCGAGTGACCTCTACCTGCATGAAAACTGTTGACGAGGAAAACTTTATTGATAATGTGAATGCACGTTTTTGACAAAAATGAATTTATTGGACTTGTCGTGCATCCCTTATAACAGGGGTTCTCAAACTGGCGTCCACGGGCCGTAACTTGGGGCTCCGCATAATTATTTGGGAGTAGTCGTATTGTTTGATAAAAGTGTGTGCTTACATACCGTATGGTGCCAACTGAACAAACACAATAAACCAATGACATGTCACAAAAATCTGACAGTCCTAAAAAAGTAAGAAAAAATACATTTGAACAAAATGTGTATCATTACAGGAAATTTTCCTTTTTTTATATAACCATATTTTTCCCAAGAATTGAGTGTTAGGCAAAAATCTGTGCATAAGTGACGAGCCGCGAATACGTTTCATGAGGTTTTACAGAGGCCACGAGATACCTCAACTCACTTCCTGGGCACCAAATTACCAAAAGATGGCGGCAAAGCACTACTTGTGTCTAAACGAAACTCCTCAATTCACTTCAACATCCTTCCTTTGGCTCCCTGGCACCAAAGGTAATACTTTCATTTCACCGGCCTGAGCACAAAAACAGAGGAGAGGTGAGATTTCAGCAAATAACGGAAAATAGGTTTCACAAAATAATTTACAAAATCGCTGAATTTGCAAATCCCAAACTATGACTATGCGGAGGTTCACTGTAAAGCCCTATTTTTTTATTTTATTTTGTTTTACTTTTGATAATAAAGGTGTCTCTTCCATACTTAAAGGTGTAACATTATGAGAATAAAGTCGTGTTTTTAAAAGTCTTAAGATGATGACTTTTCATCCCGACAAAATACATTTTTGTTCTTGTTTTTGTAACATTCCAACTTTTTTTTTTTTTTTTCACAAAAATAGGCAGCTTTTGAATTCCTATGGCATGTAAGGGCACACGTGGCGGTTATGTTTAATTGGTTTTAGGATTATGAGGTTACCTTGTAAAAGATTTCTCCCCAGTGTGAGGTCCCTGGACCCAAAAAGTTTGAGAACTCCTGTCCTATACAGTCTGGAAGTCCTCCACTGTTGACCCTTCACTGTGAGTGTGCGTGCGTGTGTGTGTGTGTGTGTGTGTGTGTGTGCATGCGTGCATGTTTGTGAAAAGGTCTTAGAAGCAATATATAAAAAATGTAAAAAAAATGTTTTTAAATAGCATATAGGACAACCTGTGTGTGGAACCCGTAAGCAACATGTGTTTGCAAGCTATGTGTACATGATGTCTATTTATTGCAATAAACAATTTAATTTGAATTTGTCCATTTTTTCCACCCAGACAGTATGCATTTGTGCGACTGAGTCGTAGAAACACACATATGGCACACTTCGTTAAGTACGCCAGCACAATCTAATGAGACCCAAATATAACAGCATAAATTAGGCCTTTGCAAACAATGTGTGTGTGTTTTTTTTTTTTGTTTTTTTTTTTTGGTTATTGACAGTGTTGGTTGTAGAATATGATTACAGTATTTCTAAATATCTAAACAAAAACCCCATTGTCCGAACCAAATTCTCAGTGTCCTAAACCCACTTATTGAATTGGTCAACCTAGAACCTTAAGCACTTTTCACGGTGTCCACCATAGTCCGAAGATTCAGAGACGTGAACAGCTATTTATTTTTTATTTTTTATATTATTACGTACATTTTTACAGTATGAGTCTATACAGTGCTGTGGACAAAAAAAAAAGGCTTCAATGTATCCATTTTACACACATATAAGTGCTAAAAATATTTTTTAATGTATTCATTACATCTTTAATCAGATACTATATGTTTATATATAATGAATATATTTAGAAAAATTAGTTGCGCACCTATTTTGTTAAAATATTGTACAATACATAGAAATATATAGAGATTTTACTGAAATGCATGCCATTTTTTTCGTCATTTAAAATGGGGATTCATAATGAATTTGTTGTATCATCATTTCTTACAACAATTGTAAATATGATGCATTATTTGTTTTTATATTTGAATTGCATTGTAATGTTTTTATTTATATTAAAACACGTTTACATATAAATGTGTTTTATATGTTTGCATATCATTATAAGACAAATTCTAAATTCCGTATGAGTACACAGAATACATAAAGAATAAAATGTATCTTGTTATATCATTTCTTTTTTATGTATTTTTTTTCTTTTAATATGTTAACTTTTTGTTCAACTCCCAGTCATTCAAAACACATTTTACAGTATTTATCAAAGAGCAATTTACATGATATAAGCTCTTGTTAATTCCGAGTGGAGCTCACAAACCTTTGTGATAATGGTCCCTTTTGAACAACAACAACAAAAAAGAAATAACGATTTTTTTTTTCTTTCTTTTTCCTGTGTGGTTCTAAAAAAAAAACGAGTTGAATTGCGTTTGGGGGTCCCACGTCGTTTGATTGTATCCTGGCATTTGGGGCAGCGCGAGCGAGGGACAGGATATATAGAAGCGGCCAAAGGCTTTGACAGGTTAGATTGTCCCGAGGGGGAGACCCCCTGATGTGGGGGGGGGGGGGCGCTCACACCGCTTTTGAGGGTGGGGGCGGGGGGTGGTATCGACAGGGTTCCACACGGGGACCCACACAAGGCGAGTTTTAGTCACTGTTTCATTAGGGCCCATTTGAACCTTTCAACTTGGGGGGACGAATGGGAAAAGACCTCTGAGAAGGGGATTAGGGTAAAGGGGGGTGGGGCCCCTGCGGGGGGGGGGGGGGGGCTTGAGGGGTGCTTAAAAATTAGCTGACGCCTAATTTAACTGGTTTCTCTCAGAGTTTGGGATACACTCCTAATTGAGAGGGGAAGCAGGTGAACTTTTTTGGGGTTCCCATTCATCGCGGAAGTAAATGGCCGCCTTTCACACTCTGTTGCTGATCATATATTATTATTGGGTGATAGGGGAGGGGGCACCTAATGAATTTAGACACTGAAGTTCCTATTAAGTGAATTTGTGTTGCCTTGCAGGTGCTAGAGCAGGGGTGTCCAAACGTTTTCCTCTGAGGGTCGCATGGAGAAAAATTCAAGGATGCAAGAGCCATGATGCACCCTTAAAACTGTTGGGTTGAAAATAACCCAATATGGGTAATTTGAGTACCCCAACGTGTTCCTAAACTTGGACGGTTCGAGTAAACCAGCTGGTCTGGTCTATGGGTGTGACCCTGCGTGTTAGGTTGGGATTGCATACACCCAAAAAGGGTTAAATTTGACTTTACTGTTGGGTTAATCCAATGTGACCTCAAAATTGATTGAGGTTATCCATTCATCCATTCTCTGTACTACTTACCCTAACATTTGGGTGACAAATCTTCAATTGACCTACAATGCAAGATTTTGGAATGTGGGAGTGTCTAGTGGGAACTAGAGTACCCGGAGAAAACCCACATAGGCATCAAAAAAGAGGAAATTAGAAACAAAAACAGCACATTTGAGAAGGAGTGTCTTGTCCAACCCAATAGTTGGGCTATCAAATCAATGCATTTTGTTTTATGCTGTGGGCGGGGGCATCTCTTGCCATGGGCGGGGCATCTCTTGCCCAACAGATTGTTGAATAATGTAATCCAATGTTTGGTCAAACTAACCCAACTTCCGACCCAAGTGTCAACCCAACAGGTGAACGACAAAAAAAACATTCTTCGACACAAGCTAAAAGGTGGGATTTATTTTGGAGTGGCCTTCAGCCCTTTATTCCACTAGAATAGATCTGCCCCTGCCCTGAGCAGATCTCCATATTCAGAACCAAAACGAGAGCAATCGGTAACAAGACGACAATAATTAAGTTTACTTGAGGATCATAATCCATCATGAACGTGATACGATCAAAAATCAGACTTTGACACAGAGCAGAAAGAGAAGAAAGCATTTTTAGTTCTGAAATTCGATTACCTCTATGCACGAGGCATTATACAACGAATGTTTAATGTTAATATTTAATGAGAATACACTTTTCCACCAGAGGCAACATTTACCTGCCAAAACGAGAGGTTTTGCCCCTCCCCCCCCCCATCCAACCCCGAAAAAAATACCCCTCCCAAATGGCCATTTGAAGGTGCTCCAATGAAGCCCCCGTGCGCCATGAAAAAGTGGCCAATTACGCATGACAAAAGATAATTAATACGAGAGTCCTTTGAGTCGCAAGTGCAGCTGCCGTTTGACGAGGAAGAAGAGGAGGATGAGGAGGATGAGGAGGATGAGGAGGGGATTTGCATTGGATCGCCGGGTGACGTCTTCATCTGCGGCAATGGCGCGCGCGACGAACTCCATTGGGAAATCCGTGACATTTCCAATCTCCGCGGGTGACGTCAGGAACTAAACTCTAACGTGACATAAATTCGCACTAGATGTTGACTAGCTAATGTCTGCGAGCTATCGCCGTCTATTATTCATCAATAGGCTCTTTTTTTTTTTTTTTTTTTTTTGGGGGGGGGCGTGCCAGAAAGCTCGTTCCTGATTTAAAACGGCCACTCGGGGGTGGAGTCTGACGAGGGAAAAGTTCAACTATTGTCAACGGGGTTCCCAAAGGGGGGATTGGGAAACCATGTTTAGGTGTTTGTGTTTTATATATGTTAAAAAATAATAATAATAATAAAAAAAAAAATATATATTTTGCGCTTCAGCACGCTGGACAGCTCCCACGGGGAGGGTGGGGCGTAATTGATGGCAGTGACGTCAAGTCCACCGAGCCAATCGCGACATATCTTTATAACTGTCACATTAAGAAACATATATATGTATTGTTACATTGTATATTAAAGATATAGCTTAAAATGTAGTTAAAAACGGCATGTCTATCCAAAGTTAATAAGTAATTATACATTCATGACATTGTCTTCTAATTCCTTCAATTAAAATTCAGCAAATCAGATTTACCCCCCCCCCCCAAAAAAAACAACACTGCAGCAGAGACCTCTAGTGGACAGTCAAGAATGAGCAAACAGTTTGAAGTAGAAATATAAGTATTTATTACTAACATTGAATAATTATATTTTTCGACCTCCACTTTGAATAGCATGAGAATAGTAAGTTTCACACTACCCACCAAGGACACTTGATTAGGTACAACAGCACAACCTACAAGAGGTCTTAAATTGACATTAAGGGCCAATTTAAGAATTTGTGTAGGTGCAGGTGTACCTAATAAAGTGGCCAGTGTGTGGGAACTTTTAACACGTCAGTGTTCAACGCACTCTCTGGATCTTCATCACACAAAGTTTCCAAACTCACAATATGTACTTTTCGTTGTGTTATTTTAAGAGAGAGAGAGAGAAAAAAAAGAAAGTTAAATAAATAAAACACTTGGTTTAAAATGTGCAAAGTTCGGCCATTTTGCGGTGGAAAGCTTCCAGGATCCTTTTGTTTGGAGAACAAGGACAGTGTTCTTTTCGCCAACATGTGGAAGCCATTGCGTCCAGGCAAAGTCTGCCTGCATGTTGTGATGGGGTGGGGGGGAGTTGGTGAGTGCGAGGACCCCCATTTCTCCTCATCATGGCCCGCTAGGAAACGCTCAGTTCGGGGGGGTCCAAATCGTGGTATCTATACAGTAAACAGCTGACGCATGCGCGCCACTTGCGTGCACTTTGCCAGGCTGTGTGTGCGCGTGGGTGTGCGTGTGGAGGCTGGGGATTAAGATGGTATTGGAGCGCCCTCTACGAGCTCAGCGCGCCACTGCACCCCTGCAACTTCCAAATGCCAACTACTGACTGGGTGGCGGGGGGGGGGGGGGGGGGGGGGGGCACTCGAAATTTGTTTTGTTTCCTCCTCTCGCTCGCTCACTCTCACGATATTTACAACGTTTGTTAATCGTACCGCGTAAAGGAGTGGGAGCAGGAATCCACAATTGTGAACTGGAATACAAGTGCAAAGAATTAAGTAGCACGAGTAGTCACTCGTGAGTACTCGCAGATACCGGGTACCGATAACACTGGTACTTTGGATTCATAAAATTTCACGTGATCCACCCACTGCAGTTTGGCGCCAACTACCGGCGAGGAGGACTTGATGTCCGATTTTTAATTGAATTTGATTTATTTTCAGCCTTAAGTATCGGTGGCTGGTATCGGCAGTACTTCACAAGTACCCGATAACTTGAAATAAGCTCATGTTGGGGGAAATGCTTCAAAACTGGTTCTAAAAAAAACCCAAAAAATCCTGAATCAGCACAAAATTTCAATTCAAAAAATGAAGAAATACATTGGGTGAAAAATGCCTGAAAACTCATTGGGAAATTGTGGATTAAAAAAATCCTGGGTGGTACAAATTTTCAAATAAAACCTTATCGTATTAAAGATAAAAGCAAAAGGGATCATGTCAAAAATAGTAGTACTTGTGTTGAGCGCCACGTGGCAGAAGGAATGAAATACTTTTGAGGGTCGGTTTGTCCTCACAGTAACGCCTGCCGCAGGCCATCAAGAGGAATTCTGCGGCAAGAACATTTTCTTTTTTTGGTTGATCATTTTTTATGACCGCCTGTGTCTCCTAATGACAGTCAAAGCCTTTTCGCTTGACCCGAATTACCTCGGCGCAAACTTTGACGATGCCGTTTAAGCAGTTTTGCTCTTTGACTGACATCCCGTTGACTAACACATAAACGGCTTTCAATACGAAAATGGATAAGAATTAGCATAAAACAGCATCACAGACGGGAAAGGAGTTGCGCTTTTGCAATGGATGAGTTATTTGTTGACCTCGCTTTACGACCGCATCTGTGTTCAAGTCAAACTTTAACTTGGAATCAAACACAACGCCAGAGTATTTACAGGATTCAACGAGCTCGACTTCTTAATTATGAATAATCCTTCCTTTGGAAATATGTTTACTCCTCCATTTGCTTTCCTGTCAATGCAACACACTCATTTCGCCCCTGGGATCCACAAAGCATTCGAATTGAGAAACTATAGCAACATTTCTATTGTTACAGTATTGTTGTGGGTTTTTCTTTCAAATATGTAATATTTGAAAATATAGATTTTTTTAAAAATTGGCGAAAATGCCCAGCAAACTGGGTTCCCAAAAACTCCACACCACCTTGCTATTTAAGAGTACAGACTTCCCCCAATAAGATTTGGATTTGCTAAAAATGAAAAATAGTAAAAAAATAAAATAAAATAGGGGAAAATATGAATAATCAGTACCAATGCTTGCGTATTATTTTACTATTTGTTTTAATAATTTGTGAGCAATTATGTCTCTTCTACAGTTTGCTTATTCTTTCCTGCACAGTCAATAACATTTCGCCCCAGAGCCATAAAGCATTATGATTAAGAAATACAATCGCACATTATCATTTTTATTGTATTGTGTGGATCTTTTATTTATTTATTTTTTAGATCCATGCCATATTCCCTCAGAACTTTAAAACAAAAAAACAAAACAAAAAAAAAGAAAAACATGCCTGACATTTTTAGGAGTAAAATGGACTGCAGCATCAACTTTTCCATTTATGTTTTTAACAGAGGTCCACTAGCGTAATGCTAACCCACAATGCAAAACGCTATAGATGGGCTAACGAAACTAGCGTCAATGTTGCGATGGCCGTAACCCTTTAAGCGACAGGTATTTAAACTTCAAACGATGTAGCAACAAATGTAGCCAGACAGTATAACAACACTCGCAGGCATGTATTATTTATCCTCTGCAAAAAAAAAAAAAAAAAAAAGTACGAATATTTCCGCATCTTACTGAGTCACTTAGTTGTGAGAACTCTTCTTCGTGTATTAAGTCTGTATTATACTGCTCCCTGGTGGCCGAGGCAAGCACACAATATGAGCACAACATCAACGGGCATTGACGCACGAAATCACAAACTTTACATTCTATTTATTTATGTTATTAAGCACAATACTGTGGAGTGCTATTTTTTTTATTTAAAAAAAATTGACATGACCATTTTTTAAAATAATAAACTAAAAAAAAAAGCAAGTTTTAGTGTTACTGAGTAAAAAGAATGAAAATATTTTGTTTTTCTGCAATACAGTAATCCCTCGTTTATTGTGAAGGTTAGGTTCCGGACACCCTTCCCCCCCCCCCCCCCCCCCACCACCCACCCTCCACCCCACAGTAGGTGAAATCTGCAAAGTAATCCCCGTTATTTATACATATTTTAAAGCTGTATAAACCTCTCCAGACTCTTATTAATCTTTCCCGACACTCCTATTAACCTCTACCACTCTAACATACAATTATAAACACTTTCTATACTCTTAAACCACCTTCCAAACTTCTAAAAATACACTAATGCACAGTAGAATTATACACTATTTAGATTTTATTCTTTGTAATGTGTTTTGTAATTATTATTATTATTATAAATTCTTTTTTTTTTTACAGTTTTGATGTTTTAGGCCAGGACACGTTGATTCCCCACCGCAAATACAGCATACACTCAAAATCCTGCCATATGGTGAATGTGTGTGTGTGTGTGGGGGGGGGGGGGGGGGGGGTGTTCTGAAATACATTGAATCCGCAATAGGTGAACCGCAATATAGCGAGGGAAGACTACTCTGGAAGGTGCAAGAAGTGGGGCATTCAGAGTGGGGAAAAGGGGGAGCGATTGAGTGGGTGGGTGTGCGGGGAGGGGGTCTCATTTCCTGAGAGTGACTTTACTTGGAGCCAGATGATGACTTTGCTTAGGGGAGGGAGGAAGAGGAGGAGGCAGGACTCGCAAGTTGGACCCACTCACAGGTCGTCCTCGCTCAGTCACACAGTGGACGTGGACACACACACACACACACACTCACACACACGCTCCCTGGACTATTAAGCGCCTTTTTGGAGTCAACTTTTTTTTTTTTTTTTTTTTTTTGCGCTGTGGATGTACTCACTCTGACGGATTGTAACGAGAGGATTACGCAAGGTAAATTGAAAGTGAAGAAGGGAAGCAGCGCGCGCTCTCTCTCTCTCTCTCTCTTTGTCGGGGCTTCCTTCGTTAAAATAGTGCGGTTGATATACATGTGATGCAAATGCGTTTATCTAGTTGCAAGTTAAGAGTGTATTTGGCTATATGGTGCCCCCCCGCCCCACCCCACCGCCACCCCACGCACACGCACACCGCTGGAGGTGAGGCGCACCCGGCTGGACAGAAGCTCCGCGCAGCTGGAGGTATCACCTCAAAAGTCCTGGAAGTCATTCTGATCCACCGGTGGGATTCTTTTTTTTCCTCCCCCCCCTCACACCTCCCACTTTGGAATTTCACTGCAGCTTGTTTTGTTTCCTGTGGAATGCGAGGAATTAATTAATTAAACAAAACAAAAAGCGGGGGTAAGCATCATTTGGGGAAGATTGGACTGTGCACGACAAACGGACTGTAGGCTACTTCATAAACATTTTTTTTTGCATGTATTTTGAGTCAATCTAGCAATTGTCGTGCGTGTCTGCGTGGAAAATGGGGGACAAAAATGGATAAAGTCGTGTTTACACGGAAAATGAGCGCAAGCAACAAACTTGCGCACTTTTACGCATTGCGTGCAAGCTCGGGGATCATTGCACAGACAAGGAGCGCTTTCAATCCAGCTGGCCGTGCAAAAACGGATCTACAGAATTACATTTTTGTAAAAAAATATATATATATAACTCGAATATACGCGTAGAAATACGCATTAACGAAAAAGGCAACGAATTAGCATCCCCCGCCCCCCACCTCACATTAACGTATGCAGCGACTCAAAAACCTAAAAAACAAACATTCAAACATGACTCAAAAATAAAAAATAAAAATGTATTTAGGGGTTAAACTCGTACTGCCTTGCAGAAAATGACTGGACCCCTAAATGTGACCTCAACTGCAAAACAACCTTTTTTTCCCCCCCTGCTTAAACTGACCAAGCATGTCAAAAAAGACACAAAGAAAAACAAACGTCAAATTAACCAAAAAGGTTACAAATAATCACGTAGACAATCAGGTATTATCAATCAGCAGCAGTTTGACATGTAAAAAAAAAAAAAAAAAAAAGAGCAGGAGCAATTAACTTTTCAGTGGGGGAAACGGGAACGATGGAGGGTGAGGGGCGAGAAGAGGGGGGATTTTACAATAGGTGGGGTATGTCTCCCTCTAGCGGTGGTCTCGTGAACTACAACAGCCGGATGATTAAGCCACTGACTGAAAGCAAAAAAAGAGGGGAGGGGGGGGGGGGGGGTGAGTTTATGAAAAGGAGAAGCAGAAGGGGGAAAAGTACGCACACTCTGTACTTAACTAGAAGTACTCGTGTGAAATGTTACTTTGGTAGAAGTACTTACGACAACAGAAAATGCAGCAAAATAGTTTCCTTCTTTTATTAACTTGCGTATTTATTTGAACTTGCAAATTTCCCGATTGTGCGACTAATAAATGGTATCTTATCATAGTGCTTACACTGTGATGAAAAATGCTTATGTATTGAACTGACAAAAAAATGCTAAATTAGTTCATAAAAACTGAAAAAAATAAATAAATAAACCTTACTAGCTGTATGTTTTTTTTCTTCATCAGATTCAACAGAGACTTTTTGAGCACCGGAAGCTTTTGGTTTTTAGGCTGGCACAAGAAACAACGCATTCGCCACGAATCATTCATCGAGCCGACAACCCAAAAAAATCTTAAAACCACAGATGAGGAATATCTTGCTTCTCCGATATGTTGCGTCATTTTCTTCGTCTTCTTGACGTCGTGTCGTCATCCGGAGGTTGGAAAAGTAATGGGCTTCTTTTGACCAAATAATAAGAGGTAGAAAGTACAGATATCTGTTTTCAAAAAGTTAAAAGTCGTCAGAAAACTAAATACTTAACTCCTCATCGGTACTGCACATTAAGAAAGCAAATAAGCCGTTTTCAGGACCATAGATGCCAACTCAACATGTTTCTTTGAAGGAATCAAATGTAGTTCACATTTTCTGCAATGTTTCCAAGCAGTGAAAAACAAAAACAGTAATGGGGGTGTGGGGAGAGGAAAAAAAAAAAAAAAAAAAAAAGGGGTTTGTAACCATCCGAATATATCAAGAATCCAATATCCGCAAACCTCAAAACTGCACGTCTTCGAAGAAAGAAAAACTGTTTTGTCATTATTTGCCCTCTGGGGATTGCAGCGACTCTCAATTTGCCGAACGTGTACCACTCATGATACATGGTCTCCCTCTAGTGGCACCCGAAAGAATTGCTGAATGAAATGTTCAAACTGTGCATAATGTTCCAACGTGTTTTTTTTCATTAATCCAGTCCAGTACATTTGTTAAGTACAGTTCAGTTCTATTTAACATTTTTTTTTTAGTACAATACATTTGCATTCAATCTTTTGGAACTGTCTGTTTTCAAACATTTTGGTACATTATCATTGAGTCATTTAAGTACACTTTCTCTTACTTGTTAATATTCAAACTGTGCATAATGTCACAGTGGCTTACAATAATGTTTCATATACTGTTTAGAAAAACAGCTTCGTTTTTCCCCCGGTGCTATTTGGTGTAAAAAGTTCGACAATCGCGGTTTTAAATGCTTATTGTATAAATATGCTCTCAATATACATCTCATCGATTGATTGAGGCTAGTATTGAAAAATGATTGATTGTAATTATAACTGCCCCCGCCCAAAACATTTGATTATTATCATTATTATTATTTTGGTATTTGTCAGTTAAACGTTAAGTAGAGTAACAAAGTATTTGCGACTGGAAACAAAGTGTCAGGATGTTTTTGTACTTAGTAATAGAATATTTGTACTTAGTAACAAAATATTTGTAGTAACTAAGTATTACACTGATGAAAACAGACAATTATGACATGGTAATAGTTTTAATTGGGGAATTTCAAGATTTAAAATGTTTTTTTCTCCACATGTCCCAGAACGTCCATAAACATGGATGGTTCCAGAACATTCCGTGTGTTCTTTGGGTCCATCATGGCGCTGGCCATCACAGGTATGTAACAATTTGATTTCACAGTTCCAAACTTTGAGTGTTCCAACCAGGTATCGGTATCAGGTCGATATCGACCTGATTGCAAGGTACTTCAAGCAAAAAAATAACAACAACAACAACAAAAATCTGGTATGGAGTAAGTCCTCCTCGCCAGTAGTTGGCGCTACACTGCGGCAGTTTGACACATCGGCGAATCTTCACGTGCGTCGGAAAGAAATTATTCTGTTAATTGAAATTGTATGTATACAAAGTACCAGTGATATCGGTACTCGGTATGGGTAATTGTGAGTACTCAAGACTGAATACTGGTATCAGTCCGACAAAAAGTGATATGGAACATGTCTAGTTGAAACTAAAGCGACAATGTTGATGTCGCAGTTAAGTGCAGGCTGCCGCCACCCACCATCATCTCCGACGAGACCGAGTTCGCCTTGCGGCCGGATTCGGTGTTCAACATCAGCTGCACCGGCAAAGGCGCCGTCGTCTGGGCCGAGCCTCTCCCCCGGAATACGTTCGTGTTGCCGGGCTACATGACGGCCACGCTGTTCATCTACAACGCCACCGTGGCTAACACGGGCTACTACGTTTGCGTCAACGAGGATTTGGCGGAAAACCCGGCGGCGGGCGACCCGGAAGTGGAGCACAAAGCTGAGATTTATGTTTTTGTTCCAGGTGTGTTTCATTTTTTATTTACATTTTATGTTTTTCATTTTGGAGTCAACATGTTGGACTACACATAAATACTGTAATATAGCTAATATAATTATATAAATAAGACTTTATTGTTTGTGATAAAATTTGACAAAATGTCACCAATTTGTTTAGAAGGGGCGGAGCTAGGACAAAGATTCTGAATTTCTGAAAAGTTTGAATTTCCCTTTTGTTAACATCGGTGAGAGGGCATTTATTTTTTATTTGAGTGTTTTCTTCCCTTTTTAATATCCCAATAGAGTGCTTCCCCCCCGGTGTTTCATTATTTGGGTTAACTTTGTTTCCACTGAAAGAGAGGGTATTTATTTTATGTTTCAAATTTATTTTTGTCTTCCAGTTTTGTTAACGTTGCGTCAGAGGGCATTTATTTAATATTTTTCAATGTATATTTCATTTCTTTTGCTTTTATGAACACTGCAAGACAGGAAATGTATCCAACTTTTTTACCCCGTCATTTCCCGAAAGAATGCTTAGCTCTTGTCAACAAAATTTGGTCACATGCAGAATGTGTTTATAGTATTTAATACCAAGGCAGTACAATTTGGTGCAGAGGTCTGGAATTTCCAAACTAATTTACGAGTTTGTTTATTATTGAGGTTGTGGTTAGTTAATTTGTCAAAATGGAGCATTATTAACTTTAATACAGCTCGTGTGCATGTGTACCTAACCAAATGTCCCGTGAGTCTGTGTCATGACGAACCGACAAACCAAACAAAATGTTAAATTGTCCCTTTTTTTGCACGCCCAGACCCCCAGGTTCCTTTCGTCCCGGAGACCCCCGCCAACCTGATCGTCGCCATGGACGCCATGGCAGTGTCCATCTCCTGCCGCGTGTCTGACCCCCACTCCCACGTTACTCTGCGGAGCGTCCCCGGCGGAGAGAAGATGTCCGCTTTCTACGACAACAAGCTGGGCTTCTTCGGAAGCCTCCCCGCAGGCCAGTACCAGTGTGAGACCAGCGTTGAGGGGCGAGTGCTCACCAGCGCCATCTACACTGTCAAATACGACGGTAAGTCGACTCTAAATTTGGTTCATGGCCATAATTGTCGATAAATTAATGCTGTCGACTGTGTGGGATGCTTGTTGTTCGTATATTAAGGGCAATTGAGTCAAAATGGAGCGCACTACTTGGCTGCAACCAGCAGAGGCGCTGTTGATTCGGTATCGACCAGACTAAAGAAGTCAACACAACGTCGCCTGTGGGAAGTTAAGCTACATCCACGCAGGCTATCGACTATAGCGCGAACGACTCCGTATCGTTATTCCAGTCAATACGACAAACAGGAGTTCGGAACATTTAGAGAGAGATACTGCCATCTCATTAGAAACTCTAGTTTGAAATTAAGTAATCAGTTAATTGAGCGTACATTTTCCAGATAGTCAAGCAGTTGCCTGTTCCGTAATAAGATTTTGAATGGTGTGAAATTTCAAACTATTAAGTGAGTCCGGATAAAATCTGGATTACATTTTTGCAAAAATGATCACACTTTGAAACAAAATTATTTCATTTTAAATGTCATGATTTCAGTGTTTTTCACCGATGATAAATCGTATACCTAACAGATGAACTATTAGCATTAAATATTCTGTTTACTCTTTCAATACGAGTCTCGAAACAGGAGTTCAGAACATTTAGAGATCCATCCCTTTAAAAAACATTTTCAAGCTAATCGTTATTTCTTCATACTCAAGCAAAGAAATTTAGTCAATTGCCTATCGCGAAAAAATATTCTACATAAAAATGTAATGTGTAATTGGACTGCTGAACGTACAACCCCAATTCCAATTAATTATTCCAATTACTGGTATTTTCCTGCCTTTTTCGGCATTGCTGTTCTGTGTAAACATAATTGACACGGATTGTAAGTACAACCCCAATTCCAATGAAGTTGGGACATTGTGTTAAACATAAATAAAAACAGAATACAATGATTTGCAAATCATGTTCGACCTATATTTAATTGAATACACTACAAAGACAAGTTATTTAATGTTCAAACTGATAAAATTTATTGTTTTTAGCAAATAATCATTAACTTGGAATTTTATGACTGCAAGACGTTCCAAAAAAGCTGGGACAGGCTCATGTTTACCACTGTGTTACATCACCTTTTCTTTTAACAACATTCAATAAACGTTTGGGAACTGAGGACACTAATTGTTGAAGCTTTGTAGGTGGAATTCTTTCCCATTCTTGCTTGATGTACAGCTTCAGCTGTTCAACAGTCCGGGGTCTCCGTTGTCGTATTTTACGCTTCATAATGCGCCACACATTTTCAATGGGGGACAGGTCTGGACTGCAGGCAGGCCAGCCTAGTACCCGCACTCTTTTACTATGAAGCCACGCTGTTGTAACACGTGCAGAATGTGGTTTGGCATTGTCTTGGTGAAATAAGCAGTGGCGTCCATGAAAAAGACGTTGCTTGGATGGCAGCATATATTTCTCCAAAACCCGTATGTACTTTTCAGCATTAACAGTGCCTTCACTGGTGTGTAAGTTACCCATGCTATTGCACTAAAACAGCCCCATACCATCACAGATCCTGGCTTTTGAACTTTGTGTCCATAACAGTCCGGATGGTTCTTTTCCTCTTTGGCCCGGAGGACACGACGTCCACAATTTCCAAAAACTATTTGAAATGTGGACTCGTCGGACCACAGAACCCTTTTCCACTTTGCATCAGTCCATCTTAGATGAGCTTGGGCCCAGAGAAGCCGGCGGCGTTTCTGGGTGTTGGTGATGAATGGCTTTTGCTTTGCATAGTAGAGTTTCAAGTTACACTTACGGATGTAGCGCCCAACTGTATTTACTGACATTGGTTTTCTGAAGTGTTCCTGAGCCCGTGTGGTGATATCCTTTACACATTGATGTCTGTTTTTGATGCAGTGCCGCCTGAGGGATCGAAGGTCACGGGCATTCAATGTTGGTTTTCAGCCTTGCCGCTTACATGCAATGCTTTCTTCACATTCTCTGAACCTTTTGGACCGTAGATGATTAAATCCCTAAATTCCTTGCAATTGTACGTTGAGGAATATTGTCCTTAAAGTGTTCGACTATTTTCTAATGCACTTGTTCACAAAGAGGTGAACCTCGCCCCATCTTTATTTGTGAATGACTGAGCAATTCAGGGAAGCTCCTTCTACACCCAATCATGGCACCCACCTGTTCCCAATTAGCCCGTTCACCTGTGGGATGTTCCAAACAGGTGTTTGATGAGCTCAACTTTCTCAGTCTTTTTTGCCACCTGTCCCAGCTTTTTTGGAACGTGTTGCAGTCGTAAAATTCTAAGTTCATAATTATTTGCTAAAAACAATCAAGTTTATCAGTTTGAAAATTAAATATATTTGTAGTGTATTCAATTAAATATAAGTTGAACATGATTTGCAAATCATTGCATTCTGTTTTTATTTATGTTTAACACAACGTCCCAACTTCATTGGAATTGTACAATCTGGCTCAAACCTGGAATGCCAAAGTATCACTGATATGTTGTAATATTTCTTCAGTCAATACGAGAAGCACATAAATAAGTGTTCCGAACATTCTTCCATCCCATAAAAAAATTGTATCTTAAAAAAAATTAACGTGAAATTGGATTAAAATCTGCAATGTGGATAAAATCTGGATTAAAATTGCACAATACCCCCTTTTAAACACAGTAATTTTTGTTTCAATGGGACACGATTGAAGATATGATAAATGGTAGTTTGAAACATGAATCATTTTTCATAATGATGTCATCAGTGTACATCAAGGACGCTGTCCAAGATGAAATGGGAACATGCTAAATAATGTACTTAAAGTAAGGGCAAGCACTCACCCAGCGCACTGTATTTGAAATGAGAGCACTGCCGGCTGATCTCACTGCATGAGAGCCATTATATTAGGTCATTATCACAATGGGGGAAATGACCAAACAGGCCTGTTTTTACTCATTCAGTGCATGTGTGTGCTGTCAGCGCTTAATGATAAATGACTTGATGTGCTCAAGTGGTCAGAAGATGCTCTAACTGTTTGCCTGTCTTCTGTTTTTTCCAGTCGAGGCGGAGGACTTTGACGTGCACGTAAAAGTCAGCACGGAGGCCTTGAGGGCGGGTCAGCCCCTCAACATCACGTGCGTGGCCCCTGTCGGCTCCGCCTTTCAGCAGCAGTGGCTCCACCCCAAAACACAGGCGAGCTGGTTTGCATTTTTTGTCTCATAAGATCGAAAACCTTCAGGCTTTGCTCCGCGTCCATCTTGTGCTCTATTTCCCTTCAAACTGCGGGTTACGCCTCTGTGTTGTTGTCCTCCTCAGGAGCGCAGAGTCTCAAATTAGCCAAGCGTTGGTTTTGGCTCTCCTTTTAGCAGGCTCTAAGCAAACGCCTTAAGAAAAACAGAAGCCGGCCAACGGATGTTCTTGTGTGTTTACGATGAAGACATCGGCGCTAACTGTTCATGTGTAACAGTCACGGGAAAGTCCGAGTGCAGGACAAATGGCCCGGGAGAAGGAAGAAGTTCAATGTGTTGTAAATCCTTTGACCCCCCCCCCCCCCCCCTCCATCTTCAGACTTGTAGGGCAGATGTTGTCTTGCTCACGACAGCGAGGGTTTGGTGTTCTTCTTGTGCAGACTGGTTTAATCTCAACAGCACATTGTAGGATCATGAGCTCGGGGGTTCCCCTGAGCTCTTTTCCAGTGAGTTAGTTTCTTTTAACTTCATGTTTTAGACTCCGTCGTGATTCATCTGTCACCGTCTATCAAGTGTTTTAACCATTAGCCGCTACTGTAAACTTCAGTCCTCGGAATAATTCCTAATTTGCTATGTTCTTGTAGGCTGTCAATGCAGTTCAGAAGAAACAGATTTTCCCCGACAGGGTCGTCTACACCCTGGAAATCCAACGAGCCAGCCCTCAGGATGGCGGCACCTACGAGTGCTCTGTCACCCATCATGTCAGTGGAAAGGTCCGGGTGAGCACCGTGGCTGTCACCATCTTCGGTAAGACCCTTTGCCCCATCGTGGTGCTTGCAAGTCGTTTTCTCGGGGGGATGTGGAGGTTTACCTCTGTGTTCAACATCAGACTCGTTTATGTGATGGCTTCAGCAGATGTGCGCCAGACCCTCTCCTTCGCCACAGTTCCTTCCCAGCCACCTCTGAATTGTCCCCTTTTAACCACTTTCCCCCCCATTCTCTGCAGAAGAGAGTTCCTTTGTGGCCCTGGACCACAGCGGGATCCTAGCGACTGAGTTTGTCAGCCTTCTGGAGGAGACCGAGTTCACCATCCTCATTGATGCATCCCCCTCGCCCAAAGTGACTTGGCAGCGAGATGGCAAGGACATACCAGAGAGTTACTACACTCTCACCGAAACGAGCCACCTCCAAGGCAACCGGTAAGAAAATACTGTTTGGTCCATCCATCCATCCATCCAAACATGGAACAAGTTAACTTGGCCTAAAGTAAAGCTTGCCAGTATGTTTCTGACAATTTGCTGCCCAAAAAGGCCTCTCATAAACATGTCATAATATACAGTATCTCCAAACAAGCACTGAGGAGTTCTGTGCCAGACTATCTTGGCTTGGCCATGATCCCAGAGGCTTTAGGCTCCGTTTGGCTCCAGCCAAGCACTTAACCACCTGCAGAGCTACATTGTTGATTTTTTATTTTTTTTTCATGCAGATCAAATAAACCACCTGAGCTCTAAGAGCTCTGGCTGATGCGTGCTGTTATGTTTGGACGGATCCAAGCTTTTTTTTCATTTTTTTTTTATTTTTTAATGGCACATCTGTTTTTAGGCTTTGTGCTGAACTAAAATAACCACTAGCCGGATCTAGTGAAAATGTAAAGATTTCAATATTTAAACTTAATTACACGAATACCAAGACATTGGCATTCACTCTGCTGTTGCGCATCTGGAAAATATTTTAAATTTTTTTCGTAGTATTTAAACAGGTTAAAATCAATCACAGACACTGCATGTTGCATGTTTTCTGGGCATTGCCATGATATCGCTGACAAAGGCATGTGTTAATCGATCTTGTGGCAGGTACCAGAGCATTCTGACATTGCGGCAACCTCTGGAAAGAGACAGTGGGATCTACACCATCACGGCTGTGAGTGGCTCTCGCACGGCCCAGTTCTCTTTCGCTCTCAAAGTCAAAGGTAAGACCGTTAAGGTAAACCAGCAACTAAGAGTTACAACGATTACAACAAAAACTTTACTTAGGGTTTGGAATGCATCTATATGTGGACTGGGAAGGGGGGCGGTATTGCGGGATAGTGATTAGGACATCTGCCTCACAGTTTAGAGGTTAGGGGTTCAAATCTCGGGTCCTGCCTTCCTGTGAGGAAGTGAGGTCCTGCCTCTATCCTTAAAGTCAGCTGGGACAGACTCCAGCTCACTACCGACCCTAATGAGGACAAGCAGTAGAGAAAATGGATGGATAGATGCACTGGAGAAGCTAGTGCTACAACCTGGGAGAAGGAGTGTGATGAGTAGCTAAGAGGATGAGATGTTCCAGGACAGCATAGGGATAGTGAGACAGGCAGTGTGTGGTGGGGATGGCTCTGCATTACCAAATACCCCTGTAAAGAATTTGAATGCAAATACGAGGACCGTCCAGAAGTTTCCATAATCGGAACGGCTGTGTAAACCAATTAGAGTGGCCCGACACCAAGCGACGACATCAGATTTTAAGAATTGCGAAGAATTTGAGTGCAAATGCAAGGACAATACAGGAAATTGCATAATCTTAAAGACTGTGTAAAATAAATTACAGTGACTCAACACCAAGCGACATAATCTATTTTTTGATTCCTGTTTTTCCCTTCAGCCTCCACTGCCTTGACCTTCCCGCCATCCTCGGGCCCGGTGCTGCTGCCACAGATGGAGGAGATGGTGGTGACTTTACACGCTCCCTTCACGCTGACCTGCCGGGGCGAAGCGAGACTGGCCTGGGACGTGCCGCTCGACGTGCCTGAGGAGACACGGGAAGACAACAGTGGTCTGTTTGTCACTACCATCACAGTGGACCAAGCCTTGGCCATGCATACGGGCTTCTACACTTGCTTCTACAGCCAAAACGTCACTGACGAGGTGGAGGAGAGCAGCATCTACGTCTACGTGCCAGGTCTGCTCCGCACAGCATCTCTTTGGCATTTTGGTCGTTCCGTTCCTTACCTGGTCTGAGCGACTCTTCTTTTTTTTATCAGATCCTGATGTTCCTTTTGTTCCATCACCGGTGCCCTTCGGGAATCATGTCCTGTCCGGCCACGAGGAGATGGAGATTCAGTGTAGAGTGTCTGATCCCAGCGCTAATGTGACCCTGCTTAACGTGGACAGCCAACAACCAGTCCCAAGTGTCTATGACAACAAGAGAGGCGCCCTAGGGGTGTTCACCGCCGGAACATACGTCTGCAAGGCTGTCATAAATGGAGTAGTCCACTACAGTGAAGAGTACATCGTCCATGGCTGGACTGGTGTGTATTTAGAAGGCTCGGGGGAGCAAATCAGCCCTTCAGCTGCAGGTTTGACCTTCTTAATTGTTCCATGTCAGGTGGTGGCGCTCTGCACGTTGACCTGGCCGCCAAACGGACCGCTCTGTTGGTCGGTGACCCCATAACAGTCACATGTTTGGCTCGCGGGTCAGAAATCCTGGAGGACCACTGGAAATACCCCGGCAAAGTGGTAAGTGCTGTAAAACAAGTTGCGGTCAAGTCATCAAATGTAACGGCGGATCTGAAGTGCGTACTTTGCGCTCGGCAGGCTAACCGTGCCATGAAGACAGTGCAGGAGAATAAGCGGGATCAGGAGATTCTTTACACCCTGACCATCCCACAAGCCTCAGCCAAAGACAGCGGCATCTACGCCTGCTCCATCACTGACATCATGAGTAATGAGAGCCAAACCAAACAACTAGCCATCACAGTTTATGGTATAAAAATACTCAGTGTTGTAATTTGCAAGAGGCACTGTTAAGCACTCGTAAAAGCATCTCATAAACTGCTGGCCTCTGTTCCTGAACAGAACATGAGTTTCTGTTTCTGCGGCCGGAGTTTGGCAGCCAGGAATCAGCAGAGCTGGATGAGGTCCGTGAGTTCAGGGCCGAAATCGACTCGTTCCCCGGCGCTCGGGTCACCTGGCTCAAAGACGGCCTCCCGCTGAGCGACGTTACTGCCGAGATCTCCGCCAGTGTGCGTCAGGTCAGCGAGACCAGGTGAGACTCTCATTCTGACTCCACTAATTAGAATGGCTCATGTTCAATGTAACATTCCAGCAATGTGGGCTGTCATTATGCTTGAGAGTGAACCTCAGCTTATGGTCTTGTTTTTCTGTGTAGGTACTCAGGCGTCCTAACCCTGATCCGTGCGAAGGAGGAGGACAGTGGGAACTACACCATGAGAGTGGAGAATGGAAACCAAACTCACAGTGTCAGCTTTAACCTCAAAGTCAAAGGTCAGCAAAAGGAATGCCCAAACCCCTCTTAGTGTGATTTTAATGTTATCACCTTCCTGCACTATCAGGCCTTTAGAGGTGTTATCTCACATACTTGTGACTCTTCCAGTCCCTGCAGTTATTGTGGACCTAATGGACATCCACCACGGGTCAGCCTCGGGCCAGTCTGTGGTGTGCATCGCCGGGGGACAGCCCACTCCGGAAGTAGAGTGGTTCATCTGTAAAAACATAAAACAGTAAGCCCCCATCGCTTTGGAATTCAACCTGGAAGACTTGGGATGTTTCAGTATGTTGTCTCTTGTTCAGCTGTGCCAACGACTCGTCATACTGGGTGCCGCTCCCCGCCAACTCCACGGACGTCGAGGTCGAGTCGCACGTGGACGAGGACAACAACCTGGAGAGCCAGGTCCTGTTTGGCCATCTGCAGAACACGTTAGCGGTGCGCTGCTTGGCTCGCAACGAAATGGCCGCCGTCAGCCGGGAAGTGAAGCTTGTGTCCAGCGGTACGAATAAACACCATTTTCACATCCTCGGACTTCTGATGTTGTCAAGTCCCTTCCGCTTCCTGTACGACAGGGCTAGTAAAGTCTGTGTCAAAGCAGTTGTTCAGATCCCAGCCTGGTTTTGACAGCTAATGCAGTTGTTAAACCACATGGTCCTTCCACATGAGCTTGATAACCTACAATCAGTAAACTCCTCCCCTTGTTTCCAGAATAGCTTATGACCCGAGTAATGAAAACAGCCTTTAAGTGCCTCTTAAGGCCTAATGGATTTTTCTCATGTCACATCTCATCAAAGTAATCATACGTGTCATCAGTAAATGCGTTTCACCCCCGACTGTCATCCCGAACAGGCCCTCACCGGGAGCTGACTGTAGCTGCTGCCGTGCTGGTGCTGCTGGTCATTGTCATCATCTCACTCATTGTCTTGGTTGTTATCTGGAAACAGGTACTAAAGTCATTAATTCATTCTCGTGTATTCATCAGACCATCTACTAGTTTGCAGCTCTCCCCATCAAATTCCATCACCCGTGAAAGCCTAACAAGCGGTGATGTGTTTTCAGAAACCACGCTACGAGATCCGCTGGAGGGTGATCGAGTCTGTGAGCCCTGACGGTCACGAGTACATCTATGTGGACCCCATGCAGCTGCCCTACGATTCCAGATGGGAGTTCCCACGCGACAGGCTTGTGCTGGGTGAGCCACGAGGCGCATCGCCACTATTTGTAAAAAAATTGTAGGACACCTTGACAGTACACCTACGAAGAAGTGACAATGTACAGAAATATAGATTCAGTAAATCCTCTTGGAAGACATTCGACTATTTTATTGCATTCCTCCAGATGATCCTCTGTTTTTGCATTTGGTTGTGCCAGAACAGAAAAGGGCCTTTCTACAAAGTTGGAAGTATACAATTGTGTCCAGGACTTTTGTCCGTATAGTGTAACAGTTTGTGCCCAGTGATACAGCATCACAGATGATAAAGCAGAGACATCCAGTCTGTGTTTGTGCGCATGTTCTAGCTTGATAGCTGACCTTGTGACTTTGTCCCCAGGTCGTATCCTGGGTTCTGGAGCCTTTGGGAAGGTTGTAGAGGGCACCGCCTATGGACTCAGTCGCTCCCAACCTGTCATGAAAGTGGCGGTGAAGATGTTAAAGCGTGAGTTAACCTAGTTTCTATCTAATTCAAAAACCAAAAAATCTGGTTAGCTCAAACTGAAGATATCAAAGCATAGAAGTCATTGGGGTTGTTCTTGGGAGTAACTAAGTTGCCTTCTTGTAGCCACGGCCCGATCCAGCGAGAAGCAAGCCCTGATGTCAGAACTGAAGATCATGACTCACCTCGGACCTCATCTCAACATCGTTAACCTCCTGGGAGCATGCACCAAGTCAGGTAGAGATGTCAAGATGAGGGTTCAAATGAAAACCCTTCAGAGCTGTGAATTGAGTGGAATCATAACAGGCTTTTGTGGAAATTTTTGAGGGTTGCCATCTTGTCCATCCATGCCTGTTTTTAACAAGATTAGATTAGTCCACCGGCTGACTTTTTATCTGCCATTTCCTTCCCAGGCCCAATCTACATTATCACTGAATACTGCTTCTATGGTGATCTGGTCAACTATTTGCACAAGAATAGAGAAAGCTTCCTGAGCCTGAGCCCAGAGAAACAGAAGAAAGACTTGGACATCTTTGGAATCAACCCAGCAGACGAGAGCAGCAGAAGGTAGGGCTTGGCTGGGTTACTTGAATGTAATTTATTTATCAGAAGTGAGTCAGACACTCGCAAAACCACGTAATATTGATTTATTCCATTTCTTTACACACATACACACACACTCCCCCAAAAGCGGAGATCAGTAACTGTATCTCCAGTCTCCCCCGCGAGTTGAGGAGATTGTCTGGCGTCTCCACCAAATCAAATCGCAGACCTTAAGTGGTCTCGGCTTTCACGCTAACATCATTGTGACGGAGTTACAGTACAGCTGTCAATCCCAATGCGGCCAATCAGCAGCCATCTCTCCCATCTGAGGGTCGACGGATGACTCACAGTGGCTGCTCCTCACGGTGACCACAATGTTTTCTAAATGTGGCGCTTGCGTTAGCCTCGACCGCCAAACCCAGCCGCAGGCGCATGCCGACATCAAGGAATGGTTTGCGCACCCGAGAGATACGTGAATACGATGCAGAAGTGTCAAAAGGGAACAACAAAACCACTGAATAAATTAAACAATGACAGGACAGCTGGTTCAACTATAGGTTAAAGTAACCCAAGAACTGTAACCTTAAACTGGGAACAGTAACTTTAGCCCAGATGCTAGCTTGAAAATACTGTAGTTTGGAATAAAGATTGCCTGATCATTTCAGTGTGCAGAAAAATTCCAACAAGCACTGCACACAATTCTGAACACTTAGCGCAGATGCTAGCACTAATAAAATAAGGCTCTCAATATTATAAATCATTTAATTAAGAGTTTCAATTATGCTATTCTCCTTATTACAAACCAGTGTACCATCCAAATTACTTAAAGCTTATATTTTTTGACAAACCTGAATTGTTGCTTTATATAAGCAAAACAGCAAGAATGTAGTCGGTTGATGGAGGGATGGCTGACTTAGCATTAGCATATAAATGCTAAAAAAAATAACACTTAGAATGATTGCTAACAGCAACCAGGGACTAGTGCATTCTTCCGAGAAGTTGGAAAAGCCCCACTTGGCGCTTAGGAAGTCAAAACTCAAAACGTTCAGATCAAAACATTGACAGAAAACATTGCTGACGGCCACAAAAAGCTAGTGTTAGCTTCCTTGGTGAATACAGCAAGTGAATTCTCCTTTTTACCGAATTTTTAGAATACATCGTCACATGACACAAGAGGCCATATGTTCAGTTACTGCCGTACATGCTGTTTTATATTTTGTCGGCTGAGATAGATTTCAGCTCCCTGCAACAATGTTTAGGATAAGAGGTATAGAAAGTGGATAAATGGGTGGACTATAACCAATATATACAGATAAATCTTTTTTTTTTTTTTTTTTTTGTTTTAAATCCTTGTACGACCGGGTACACAGAATTGCGTTGAATCTCCAACGTCAGAAATTCCCCACCCTTTTCTGGAATGCAACAATCGATTACAGTCAACGCAGGCTGGTGAACTCGGCCTTGACACTGGTACCTCGTCTTTGCCCACAGCTATGTGATCCTGTCTTTTGAGAGCAAAGGCGACTACATGGACATGAAGCAGGCGGACACCACTCAGCAGTACGTGCCCATGCTGGAGATGCCCAACACCTCCAAATATTCCGACATCCAACGCTCGGACTACGACCACCCTCCCTCCCAGAAAGGCTCGAGCGGTGAGTGCATTTCTTGGTGTGGCTCATTTTTGCCCTCTGCCCTCTGTTGTCGGTCCACGTTTGCTCGGCTTGTTAGTCCAAGGGTACACCCTTCTTGGAATTTAGGATGGGTAAAGCCCTGTAATTACGTGGAGGGGAGAGGATAATTGCAGAACGTGCGTATTATTGCCCAGTTTCTCCCTGCCATTAACCAAAGCCAGGTCGGCACAGCCAGCGCTATATTTACGACGAGTACTTTTTTGTGTGTGTTGCTGTCTCAAGCAGAAATGGAAAGGGACAACCTGCTGTCGGACGACGTGGACGAGGGTCTCAGCACGACGGACCTGCTCAGCTTCACCTACCAGGTGGCCAAGGGCATGGAGTTCTTGGCTTCCAAAAATGTGAGTGTGGACTCTGGTATAGTGCAAAAACTGGGCTTAAAAAAAAAAAAAAAGAATGAATTAAGTCAGCATAGCAAGCCTAAAAAAAAAAAACCCTGCCGATGTCTTCAAACTACTGTATGTATACTAATTACACTACACCTATAGAATTATGATATTTTTTATTGTAAGGAAAACCTTCTCATAACCAGTAATAAAATCTCAATAACAAGTCATAATCCCTTATTGGAAATGTTAATGTCCAAAAAACATTTTCCTCTGTTGTAACTCGTTGATTTTCAAAAACATAGTACAGTGGTGCCTTAAGATACAAGTGACCCAACTTAAGAGTTTTTGGAATACATTGGATTTTATGTTTTGAACGTGAATGACATCATCACTGAATTTCAACCAGCAGGAGGCTGACTGCTCGTGCTCAAAAACGAGAAAAAAAACCAAGTTCGAAACAAGTGAAATACACTGAAACTGCCCTGTAAGAAGAATTATCTTGGCATACAAATCACCAAGCACATTTTGCCTTGATTTAAGACATTTCATCTTAGCTTGTTAGATTGTAGTTTTTGATGCGTATTCCCTAACTGTTCAGATTGTTGTGTGACGACAGCCCAAAGCATTCGAGCGAGCGTTGTCTGATAACCAGTTGCAGGCGAACTCGCTCAAAAGCGAAGCCGAAAGCCGAATATAGCAGCAGCACAGCCAGTCTAGAATTACCAAGCCAGCCTCCCAGCTTCATAGTTATTATCCCTAAATAAAATAAGTGGTCACATCCATCCATTCCACTGGCATGTTTATACAGGGATCATGCTGTGTGAGGCATTATTGTATTATCATTAAACATGAACTGGGTTTTAATGCAGAAATAGAAGTCCTGGGAAGCAAAGGAACGAGGAAAGGCCGCTAATTTGGTTGTTCTTTTTCGCAGTGCGTGCACCGCGACCTCGCCGCCAGGAACGTTCTCCTCTCTCAGGGCAAGATTGTGAAGATCTGCGACTTCGGGCTGGCCAGAGACATCATGCACGACAATAACTACGTGTCCAAAGGCAGCGTAAGTCTGCAAAATGTTAGCTGGCTTTCTCTTAAGATCTTCCCTCGTAAGACACGTTTCTCCCGCTGTAGACCTTCCTTCCTGTCAAGTGGATGGCGCCGGAGAGCATCTTCGACAACATGTACACCACCCTGAGCGACGTTTGGTCTTACGGGATCCTCCTTTGGGAGATATTTTCCTTAGGTGAGCCAACCTGCATATGCTAACGCTAAATATGCGAGCAAACAGGGATGGCCAGGTGGCATTCTGGCTACAACCAACTACAAAATTAATTCCTTGACCATGGCTAACTTATTGACCTTGGATGCTCCACCAAAATGTTTGAGGAAGACTGGTTGAGAATTTTGACAAAGGCCGAAGAGAAGCGTGTTCCGATTTACATCCATTTCGGTCATTTTGGGTTCAATAGCCATTAACATCGCTACAATTCCGGCTTTGATATGATCAAATTCAAAAACAATCTATGAAGCGACACTCTCTAAAAAGAGAAAGACTGCTACAATCAGATCTTGTTTATTTTTGCTCCACGCAAAGATGGGACTGACATCGATTCATAATCCTTGAAAGTATGTAGTGTACGTTCAAAAAATAGTAACTGGGGAGAGAAGTATGGAGCGATTTCACCTTTGACGTCATATATTGTGTGTCCCTCTTGGAATGAAAATACATTCGGAAATCAATACGTTTCTTGCTTTGGCATTACCAAATTCAAAATGAAGATAGAAAGATACAATCCCCCCCCCCCCCCCCCTCCCCCCCAAAAAAACCCAAAAACGCGCAGACTACAATCAGATCCTCAGATTGTATGATGTCTTTTGGTTTCCCGTGAAGGTGGAACCCCGTATCCCGGCATGGTGGTTGACTCGAACTTCTACAACAAGATCAAGAGTGGATACAGGATGTCCAAGCCGGAGCATGCGCCTCATGACGTGTACGTCAAAGGGTTCCCTTCTGACCTTTGACCGCCAACGCTGCGATTACAAGCTCAGCCGACACTGTTTTTATTTTTTATTTTTTCTTCGCAGCTACGAGCTGATGATGAAGTGCTGGAACAGCGAGCCGGAGAAGAGGCCTTCCTTCTTGGGTTTGAGTGACACCGTATCATCTCTGCTGCCTTCCAGCTACAAAAGAGTGAGTCCCCCCTCGCGACCTTTCAGACCCTCACTGACGCTTGTTGTTCCATCTGCTTTCTGACGTAGCGCCTTTTATTTTTGACCCTGTGCTTCGACCTGCGCATTCTCCTCATGCCATCTTTCCCCAGAGGCTTTAATCGCGCTTGCCTTTGTTTTCGAAGTGTATTGCTAAGCCGTGAGTCTCAGGGTACATAGACACAAAAGCAACAACCTTGTGAAAACCGAGTGTACGGTTCATGTAAAGACGTCGTCGAAACAATCGCGCGAAGCTCATCGGACTTTTAGCGGCATTTCAACTGGCTCTTCAGTTGAAGCCAAAGAAATGACCTCCATAGTTTTGCTTTCATTGCATAATCATTCGGACTGTTCAAAGTGTTACTGTTGCATAGTTGCACTGTTAACTTGCTTTTTCTTAAAAAGACAAACGTGGTGTTGTTCTTTCCTAAATAGAAAATAAACAATTGATGTTGCACTTTACTAAAAAGAAAGCAAACTACTAATGTTGCACTTTCCTAAAATGAAAATACTGTACTGAGATTCACATCATATTAGATCTAAAATAAACTGTCATAAAGTGTGCATAGTTAGACGTGTGACAGCTACCACAGTGATATTAGACATTTGTGTATCATAACAGAAAATGATAAACTGCGATATTTGTTCCTACTCCTTTGTGTAAATGCCCCCTAAATCTTCTCCAAAAGTAGCACTTTGCCAGTGTAAAAGTCCCTTCAACCTCCGCTACCTACAAGTGATTACAGTGAAACAGCACCAGTTGGTGGGCTTCTCTTGGCCCCACAGACCCACCCCGTGTCCTCACCGCAACCACCCACACCCTTAATTACCCCGTTAAAGTCCGCACCGCACATGCTACATCAAAACAGCTTCCTTCTCAGACGTTTAACAGTTCGGGGGGGGGGGGGGGGGGGGGGGGGGGGGGGGGGGGGGGGGGGGGGGGGGGGCGGCAAACTCTCGGGATGGCGCCATCTAGCTGTGATCGTATGATCCTGCTGCCACAGACACAATACTTTTATGTAAATATAAAAAATATTGGTGTAAATTTGTAAATCTGAAGAAAGAGCAACATGACGGCGACGGGACGTTGTGCTCCGGACGCTGAAGCAGGAGTTCACAACATTCAACATTATTTTCGAAAAAGGTTTTAAAAAGAATAAATAATCGGTTAATTGTTAATTTTCTCAAAGGCTATCAAGGAAATGTAGTCAAATTCCCATCAGGGGTGGGATCAAATATTGTAATGTATCGTATGGTTGTCTCTGATGATGCACTACTGATATCAATATGATGGATATCGATACTATGAACGCTATGATACATTTGGACCTATTATGATGTGAATATCAGATTTCACAAAGTATTTTGATTACTGCTCCGTCAATTATCCCGGCGATGATATTGTATCGTGAGTTACACTTCCCCACAGACAAACATTGCAAACTGCCACATTTCGCTACTTGTCGCTCGCTAATCGAAAGCCTCTTGCGTCCGATCGCAGCATTACGAGAGGGTCAACCGCGACTTCTTGAAGAGCGACCACCCCGCCGTGACGCGGGTGTGCGTGGAAAGCGACGACGCGTACATCGGGATCGCCGACAAGAACCAGGGCAAGCTGAAGGACCGGGAGAGCGGCTTCGACGAGCAGCGGCTCAGCTCCGACAGCGGCTACATCATCCCCCTCCCCGACCTGGACCCCATGTCCGACGACGAATACGGAAAGAGGAACAGACACAGGTACTGCAATGGGCGATTCTGTGATCTGGGAACTGGTTTTGCGGTTAGGGTGTTAGGTTAAGGGTAAAGTGAGGTGTTAGGATTAAGAATGAAGGTTTGTGGTTCGGGTTAGGTTAGGATTAGCCTGTTAAGGTTAGGTTGTATTTTTTTCACTAAAATATAGTTGAACTTTTGTGAAATAAAGTTTTCTTTTGCAAAAACATATTTTTTTGCTAAAAAAAAAAATAATTATGGGAAGACTAAAGTCTTATGTTTTTGTAAAACATTTTGTTGGATTTTTGCCAAAATAAAGTCATGTTTCAGCAGAAAATAGAGTCAGATTTTTGCAAAGGTATGTCTGATGACTGCATAAAATAAAGTCCTATGTTTTATCGTAAAAAATGAAGTCAGATTTTGGTGAAAAATGAAATCATGTTTCAGAGGAAAATGGAATCATAGTTTTGCTTAAAAAAAATCTGATTATCACAAAAAATAAAGTCATGTTTTTGTAAAAAAAAAAAAGATTAAGTCGGATTTTTGCAAACATAAAGTCTTGTTTCAGTGGAAAATTGAGTCAGACTTTTACAAAAATAAACAATTCAAAGATTATTGCAAAAAATTAAGTCCTGTGTTTTTGTAAAAAAAAAAAAAAGAGTTGCAGTCTCACAAAAAATAGTCATAGTTTAGTAGAAAATAAGAGTATATATAAAATAGTCACTTTTTTGCTGAAAATAAATTCACATTTTGTCAAAAAATAAAGTATTGTGCAAAAAAAGTCAGATTTTTCAACATCATCATATTTTTGTTAAAAATTAAAATTTTGAAAATAAATAGTCATACAGGTATTTTGCAAAAAATGGTCAGATTTTTTAGAAAAATATCAGCTTTGGGGAAATAATAAACAATTTGGAATCGTAATAAACTACTTAATGTAATTTTACAAGAATCTTAGCTTCAATGTTTTGTCACATCAATGCCATAGTTTCTTTTTTTTTTTAATTAGCATTCCGTTTCTTATTTGCTACTCTTGCTATGCATTCTGAGACGTGTACTATCAGCAGCCACCCAGTTTGCAAATTATTTTTTGTGATAATTGTATTGTACATCTCTTGTTAAAAAACAAACAAACAAAAAAAACAATCTTACACAATATCATTACTTCTATCACTACAGTGAATTTATTGTGGGGGATCCATTTCAGACCCACCTGCAACACGTGAAAATCTGTGATATAGAGACGATATACTTTTTTAATTCTTATAGTTTTACCTCTACCACACACTTTAAACTCATTTCAACTTGTTAAAACTAACTTTTTAAAGTATTCCTGAGTGTCTGTTCTCACTCTCTCGCTCGCACAGTCCTCCAAATTTTAGGCAAAGCGTACTTGCTTCAAGCTGTTTAATTTGTCACTCCCAGCTGAAGTTTACTGTAAAACTGACACATAAGACAAAAGAGAATTTCACGTTCTGTATTTAAACACCAAAATGTTCAACCAAATCATATAGCGAAAGTCTGCTAGCTCAATGCTAACATATAATGCCAAATGCCATAGACTAGCTAACGAAAATGAGGGCAAGTGTTACAGTAATTCTAAACCTTCGTCTCTCCTTGCAGTTCGCAGACGTCCGAGGAGAGCGCCATCGAGACGGGCTCCAGCAGCTCCACGTTCGTCAAGCGCGAGGGCGAAACCCTGGAGGACATCACGCTTCTGGATGAGATGTGTCTGGACTGTAGCGACCTGGGCGAGGACAGCTTCCTGTGACGTCACCATCGAGGGAGGAAAGAGGGAGTCGGGGAGGTTGCGGAGTAAAAAACAACCTGCCGATCAACCAAACACTCCAGCTGTCTTGCCCAAAGTCAACACCCCCCCCCCCACCCCCCACCCCTAGTGGAGGACAAACCACTCGGACTTTACCTCTCTTGGGACAGCTGCCCTCTTTTGGGCTGGAGGACCGAGTGACAAGGAAAATGACTTTTTCAGTTGAAGAGCTTTATTTCTCGGGCATTCCTTTAATTTCAAGAAGGGAAGGATGAGCAGCTTTAAACCAACCGCCCCTCAGGACACGTTTAACCACTACATCATCTGGTCCAGTCCAGGTGGACCCCCTTGAACCCCCCCCCCCCCCCCCCCATCTACATACTGTAGCACCTGATGCTGGCACAATCAGTCGCAATACTAGAGCACAAAAATCTGTGCACATGCATTATATTAACGTGACAACATGAGGGCTGAATATGCGTTTATTTTTTTTACGTCGCCGTTATGTACACATGTATTATTTGTGAATATCGAGTAGATAGATAGCGTGAATGGATTGGACCTTGGACTAGTTAAAAAAAAATGGAGCTCATAAAGGAGTGTGATTGTACTGTAAATAGCACCAGAGCTTTTTTTTTTTTTTTTTTATATAAAGAGAGAATACATGGAAAATCATATTTTTAATACTAGCACATATTAAGCTTCCAGGACAGCAGGTAATAAAATAAATACAGTGACCCCCCTGCGTATTTGTGGTTCGGCATTCGCAAATTTGCTGAAATATCTGAAACTGTTTGCAGTGAGTTGAAGAGCTTCATCTAGACATAAGTAGTCATTTGGTGCCATTGTGTGGCCTCTATAGCCAATTACTGTATAGTTTAAACCTTTTTGAGGGTGGCTAATTCCTCTCAGAGTCTCACCAATCAAACACCAAATAAACTCAATGTGTTCATTGTTGTTGCATGTTGTCCCCCCAGCTGCACCACTGCCTGTTTTCTGTCAACTGTGACGTCTTTGGCAATCAAATGTTGCACTTTCAATTGTTTTTGTTTGATATCCCCCCCCCCCCCCCCCCCCCAGGCTGACGGTACGGTGTCTGCGTCATATTCTTAACAGCTAATCACCCAAATATGATGGTTTACTACTAGCATCGTTGTACATTCAGATGATTTACAGTATATATTGCAATAAATGGTTTATAATGTGGAAGAAAATGATTATTCTTGAACTGAGAACAATAATATATTGGTGCATTTAATCTATATGGGCCACAATGTGAAAAATATAATTTAAAAAAATAGTACAGTAGCGACTAGGGATGGGCATTCGACTAAATATAGATCATATGAGTAAGATCAACATTTTTGCCGATTTTCTGACATGGATGTCCCATTTCTTAATAAAGGGAAGGAAATTTAAAAGTATTTCTTACATCCAATTGATTCATCAATTAATTGAAAAAGTAAAAAGTCATAAGAAAAATAAACATTCAAGTTAAACACAGATGAAAAGTTGTACTTATGTAGAAGTATTTGTTCTTTGTTCCTGCACTTAAGCAGGATTAAATGTGTGTACTTCCATTATTTGGCAATGTCTCAGCGAAACAAAAGCGAAAACTGTCACAGGTGCAATTTAAGGGGCTGACGCTAGGGGGCACTACTGAAAAACGACCACACTCAGCTTTGGCGGACATGTTTGGAGACGTTTCTCCTCTTGAACTGCTCCATGCAGAGAGAGGAAAATTTGTCAGAAGGTGTAAACTATGCTATCACTTTTTGGCGCAATCAACCACATGGTGGCGCTGTCATCGAGACCCAAAAGTTTGATGTGCTTGAAATTTCTCACACAGGCCCACCTCAAATGTGACTATACCGAAACCAAGACAAGACCAAGACTTTTGGGAGTCGAGACCAAGACCGAGACAAGCCGAGACTGAGCCACGACCAAGACCATAAAAATAAATGTAATAAATCATGACAAGGTTGAATTTTGTTTTGGAAACATTTGTCAGCCAAAAACGCTGTTTGCAACTCTTTAGAAGCGCAAAAGGCAAAAATCTCAAATCTTCAATTTTTTCCAACAACATTTTTGCAAAAATACATTTATCTATGTATTTAAAAATGAAATGCGAGTATAAAGCTAGTTTACGACCGCTGCTAACAGTACGAAGAGTGAAAAAATAGCCAATTTACCGTAGTTGATTTGGCATAAGGTACAGCGCGGGTATAATAATGTTAAATAAAGCCAATTTAAAGTGGAATTAAAACATCTTTCGAGAAATATTAATGTCAGAAACTAGATTAGCTGGTGCTACATATGGTAAACGTTAGCTTACCTGTGTTTATCACCTGCGTTAGTAACGTTGAAGGTATTTGTTGTTTTACTATGCGCTTCTCCTTATCATCACAGTAATGAAGTCGAAGAACAGCAGATCAACGCCGGACCAAGACGTTCGGGAGTGCGAGACCTTTTAAATGCGGTCTCGACTGATGCAACACTACTTGGTCAGTGCTTCTGCCTCAGACAGCTCACCATTGTTCAGAAACTAGGTTACTGTAGCATGCTCCTCAAATCAGTCCGATAGAGGGCGCTAAAACGCAGCAAATACAGCTTCCTCCCGTCATGCGTCAGGTGGCAGCAACAAGAACTGCTCAGGAATTGAACCTGAACAACTGGAGCTTTGGTCCAAATGGTGGAGGAGGTGTTGACCGGTGCGCCTTGAATTGGTCCCACCACTCTTAACCTGTCACTCATTTTAAAGGTCATCTTTTTGCAGCAATTTTGCATCCATAACATTTTAGATGATGTTTACCTTTCAGTTTATTGAGGACCATAAAGCACTAACGCACGGTGTGGAGTCGTTTTAGCATTTTGGGATCACTTCAGTTCAACCGTTTGTTTTTTTTTTTAAAATGTATTCTTTTTACAGTGTTTGTTCAAATCGTCAGGCCTCGAGGCAGATGGGCCGCTGAAAGAAGAAAAACAAAAGAGATCCGAGGCTTCAAGGCAGCTGGCATCTCAAAGAAACAACTGTACGGGAGGCTCGGGACAAGGATGACTTTGTAAAATATCTCGTCTTATGACAAACACACGTTTGGAGTTTATGTGGAAGCTTAGTTTATTTGCAAAAAACAAAATAAAATCAAGTAACAATGAGTATTCATGTTACTGTGTGAACAAATTCTAAAATATTCTTAGTCTTAAAATATACAAATATTGGGGGAAAAAATACAAAAATTGGAAAATAAATTACCAAAAAAAATACTAGTTCCACATGAAAATTTACAAATATTTGGGGGGGGGGGGGGATCAAAAACATTAATAAAGTATTAGATGAAAATTACAAAAATATGACATGAAAAAGAAAAGATATGAGGGGAAAATATCAAAAACATATATCAGATAAAAGTGCAAAAGTGTTGAGAAAAAAACGCTACAGGATTAAACCAAAAATACACAAACATCAGGGAAGAAAAATACTCAAGTATTTGGGGGAAAAAATGCAAAAAAGCTACATAACAAATTCACAAATTTGAAATAGTTTATAAAGTACAATATTATATTGTGATGTTTATTATTATCAAAACCAAAAATTGGAATGATGGATGAATGGCATTTCCATTCGTTTCACTGGGGAAAGACTATTTGAGGTGTTTTGAGTTCCAAGTGTGGTCACAGAACAAATAAAACATGTATCTCACCACTTTATTCAAGAAAAAAAACAATTCTTACAATCAACTGAGTCACCACCCTTAACCTTGTTTTGTTTCAATAATAAATAATAATATGTTAAAGCACACCGTTTTGCCAACATCTTGCCTGGCTTTTTTTCTGTGCAAAAGTCACATGCAAATAAACGACAGATCAACTGCAGCAATTTTGCAGGATCTCAGTGTCAAAGTGGCTACTTCTCGTGGCTTGACTTGCCAAATCAATCACCAGACTTAAACCCTGTAGAAAATGTTTTTTTTTTTTTTTTTAGTTTGGTGATCACAGGCTTAATGCAACTATCACAAGCAAGTCAAGTTTGTATTTCCTATACTGCTCATAATTAAGTAGGAAAATGAAAAATATCCCAATAAAAAAAAAAAAAAAAAAAGAAAGAAAAATATTTGAAAATCATACGAAATATTAGACATCAACTACACTCACACTGGGAATTTTTATATGATGATAAATAAAATATAAAAACCTTGACAAAATATGCACAAATATTGGTAATATTATTATATTATATATATATATATATATATATATATATATATATATATATAGGTCACAACTCACGTCCAGATGCTCACACACAGACTTAACAGTCGATTTCAGCCCCCTGGTGTCATTCACTACACCACATCCCTTAAAGGCACACATCATACACACACAAATAATACAGTACACCCAGTATCCACTTTATAAAACCAGTTAATTTCTTTACATTACCTTTTATTATGTTTGATCATGTTTTGCTACAGGCGGCACGGTGGACGACTGATTAGAGCGTCAGCCTCACAGTTCTGAGGACCCGGGTTCAATCCCCGGCCCCGCCTGTGTGGAGTTTGCATGTTCTCCCCGTGCCTGCGTGGGTTTTCTCCGGGCACTCCGGTTTCCTCCCACATCCCAAAAACATGCACGAATTGGAGACTCTAAATTGCCCGTTGGTGTGACTGTGAGTGCGAATGGTTGTTTGTTTGTATGTGCCCTGCGATTGGCTGGCAACCAATTCAGGGTGTACCCCGCCTCCTGCCCGATGATACCTGGGATAGGCTCCAGCACGCCCGCGACCCTAGTGAGGAGAAGCGGCTCAGAAAATGAATGGATGGATGTTTTGATACAATCTAGTGCTATTTTTCTTTATTAAAAAAAAAAAAAAACGCAACAAAAAACAATGTGTGAGACTGGAAAGAATTTATGGTATTTCAATTACGTCCAGTGGGGAAAATGATAAATTTGATGAAAGACTCAATTGAGTTACAAGCTTGGTCACGGAAAAAATTCAAATTGTAAATCAAGGCACCGCTGTATACAGATTATGTCTGTTTCGTACTGTATTAACCAATTATGGCCGACATCATCTCTCAACACAACTTGCGAGGGAGAGTCTGTTTCCAACTTGCTGTCTATCAGAAAGGCGAACTTCGTTCACGCACCTTAAGGAGACGCTCATAGTTAATGCTGAGCAATCAGTCGCTCGCCTCACAACCGTACTAATGTGAATAGATCACTGTGTTCCTCAGCCAGGGCTGGGAAAACAAAGAGCCACATTTATTGGCTCCACCAAAACACTCAAGTTTGTTTAGGAAATGATTCAGTTTTGTCGCTGCAAATACAGTAGGTTTCTCGGTATTTGCCTCCTTTCGCGGCCCCAATTCCAGACGGGCCCGGAGTACGTCACCGTACGGTGTTTTCCTCGGCCGTGACTGGACTCACAGAAGTTCCGACTAAACTCAATAGCCATTCGTCCCGCAGAGCAGAGAGAATATATGCCTCAGTATTGTTGTATGCTCTGTTTGGATGTGTTTGCGCTCCATTAACTCATTCACTGCCAGCCTTCCAATTTAACGGGGATATTTGACTTCTAAAGCCGTCAATGGCAGTGAATGTGTTCGTGTCCAATTAGCCTTACACCTATGCTTATTATCATTAGCCTGTTTATGGCATTTCGTATGAGTTGTCATCGATAGTTGCGGTGTTGTGACGCTTTAGCCAACTGATATTTGAACACAAAAGGGGAAGAAACACATGTAGACAGACACTATCACAATATTCACAGGCGTATATTCTTTATCCCCTGCAAAAATATTATTGCAGCTTATTGAGTCGCCGAGCGTAGTGGTGACACTTATTAATTTATCTTTATGACTGTAAAATACTGCCCCCAGGTGGCCAAGGCGGGAACACCAGAAGGCGCAGTGCAATGAATTGAATTGACACGTTCATAAAAAACATGACAAAATACTTCCTTTTTTGGGGGGCTGTGGACGGAACGGATTAATGGCATTTCTGTTGATTTCAATTGGAAATATGATTTGCGATAGCAAGCAATGTTTTGAGTTACGAGGATCGTTATGGAACGGATTCAACTCGTATCACAGGGCACCACATTTGTTTAGCAAGCTCTTCCCTGTTTTAAATATAACATACTTAGAGTGAGACTATGCAGATTCACCACTGAAACTGAAGATTCGACAACTGGATAATTTGTCTCACATTGACACCATTTGTTTCACTCTCAGCTTGACGCAAATTCTGGACAAGTATAGGATTTTTGTTATAATTTTGTTGGGGCAAAAACTATGTTGTGCGACAGTTGGCACGTCGTAAACAACAACAACAACAAACGACGATTTGCTGTGAATGCAAACAGACAACTGACTTCATTTATTGTGATAAACAAAAAAACCTCTTGACAATATCGACAGACACGCCGGGTCGTTTTGAAAGCGATTGAAGGGAATTGAATGGTGCCTTGTTTTAAGCCAGCAAGAGTGAAGCGGAATCTGATTTGGAGAAATTTGGCTGCCCAAGTGAGTGCGACACAATTGGATTTGTGATCTCCTCGGGAGTGTTTGATACGTAACATCACCCCCCCCCCGCCCCCCCACCACATGAAACGTGACGCTTTGTTGCTTCCTCTGAGGTCTTCCCGGTCTGACCCGCGGGGAGACTGAGTCGGTCACATACCTGTCCTCGAGTCCGGGCTTCTTTCCCCCCCATCTTGCCAAATGTGAGCCTGGAAGAGCTGCTCGGGTGTGGACATTAAAACATCATCGTTTGTAACAGATAATCCGGGAATTACAGGGTTATGAACTATAAAATATCGCAATATTTCGACATTACAGTGATTGTGCAATATATTTAAAAATAATATATTCAAGAGTTGCCTACATCGCAACTTTCTGTTCAAAGAAATAAGGCAAACAGTTGTGGATTTTTCACCTATCAATGTGAAGAAGTAAAGGAATGATTAACCGAGGTCATTTGAGAAAGAAAGCTGGACGAAATTGAAATGATTTATTGCTCTTTGCAAGTTGTTACTATCAGGATTTTTGCGGCCATGTGTGTTCTTGTCCTTTGATGGTACGAGACTGTAGGTAAGAACCGGTCGTGGTCCACCTGGCTACTTTTCACGACAGTCCCATCGGAATGTGGTGAAGTCTGATTTTGTTTTCGCTCATTTCAGCTAGCGTCTCTTTCCAAAGACCACGGCATGGCAACAAGTTCTGGACTTGATACCGAAAACAACCTAAAGGTCACAAATTTGTACAGCTTGAAAAAGAAAACGACCCGGGATCCATTTTGGGCCTGGCCATTAAACAAAGTTTGGGAAACTCTGACCTAGATGGTCTTGTCGCCTTTAGCCGGGAGAAGCAAAACAGGACGGTGGTGATTTTGGTTTCACGGTCAAACTGTTGAATAATCGTTTTGACGAGTTTGCGTCCTATATGTTAACAAGCCCCGAAAGGATCGATGGGAATCGTTAAATGAGATGTTGATGCTGAGAACTCGCCTGCAGGCCAGGAAAAAAAAATGCCAACTCATGACAACGCAGACTTTACACTCAGAATCATATGAGAGGGCTCCGGGCTGGGAGAGTCCTCCAAACAACACTTGACTCACACTTTTAATACTTCCAGTGAGGTTATTTGTTGACTCGTTCCTTGAATTCACAGTTCAAAACAAGAGTGTGTGACACAAAGTCTGTCATTGTCTAATGGCATATGTTGTTATTATGCTTCTGAAAAATTGACCAGATCCTCTTAAATTGAGCGTGTATAATTCATTCCGGAGGGCTGGTTTAAATCTGTTTATTGCCCCAGATTAAGTTGTATGCTTCGGCACCAATACCTGGTTAAAAGTTTATTAAAGATCACATTGTGTGCGCACTTTGATAATGCTGTCATGCAGGATACCAGTCAGCGTTAGCACAAAAACCTTAGGCTTCTGCTACGAAGCGGGGGGGAGAAAAAGTCAGGAAAAGGCTACTAGAACAGCTGGAATTTATTTGGGGTTAATCGGAGGCACTCTTAATAATGGAAGGTATTTGCTAACTCCCATTTACCGTGAGTATAAACGTGATTGGTTAACTTTGAACAAAGCCGACTTCTCCTTCTATAAGGGGGTGTGCATACTTGTGCAACCACATTATCTCAGTTGTTTACTTTTACTTCCCCTCTCGGGAAAAAAGAAAATTCCAACTGACTACGTCGCATTAATGGTCTCATGTTTAGTCTACTTTATTTGAATTCAAACTAGTTGTTAGTATTAACTCTCAAAATAGAAACGCTAACATAAAATCAAATGTGAAGCGATGAACAATTAATATCACTACAAACGATGTCGTAGCAGTAACGAGCGAATGTTTTTCCTGCTTTTAACAGTCTGCTTGTTCCTTTTTAGCCCTTTATAGATCAGCTCTTAAACAGTAACGAGAAAGATGGTTCATTGTTGTCAAACTTTGAATTAGCGTTGAAGAAAGCTCCCGTTATTGTCATTTGTAATACTCCATCACAAAAAAATAAATAAATAAATAATAAACTTGTTTAAAACGTATATATATTAGGTTTTTCGTTTTGTAGATTTTGAATTAGAATAATATCAATTCCCGGATGTAGCTACGCACTTTTTGATTTAAATGATCGAATAAAAGAATTGATTGCAAATTATTTTGCACACCCCTGGAGAGAAGAAGAAGAAGAAGAAGAAGAAGAAGACGAAAAAAACCCTGGACCACAAATTTGTACAAATCTGCAGACAAATTATTATAAAAAAAACCTTTAGTCAAGGCTTTTGTTTTGTTATTTTCCCGAACCGGTGCCAAATTAAAACACACACACACACACACACACACACACACACACACACACACACACACGTCTCTTATCAAGCTGAAACAATTTGCCCGGACCACTGCATGTGCCATTGTCAACGGCTAGCTAGGCTCTTGTGTAAAAGAATTTCCCCCAAATACCATCGCCCAGCCAAGCACAGCCATTATGATTTGAACAGGATGAAGACGACTGGAAGTCAAACGATCGGTTCCTCCGTCGGGCTGCTCGTGACGGCTTCATTTTTATTCCAACATCCTGATTGATTTGGAGCTGAAATGCGCGAAACATTTACTAATTGTTTCACTTTTCCATCATATGGCCCCTTTAACCTTGCGGGTCAAATTGACCCATTTTGAGTTGTTGCTGTTTTTTAGAGTCAAAGTTGTTTTTCGGGATGCTGGGCTTAATCAATGTAACTAACATATACTATGAAAATGGTTAATTACACATTTATACATTAAAAAACATTTTTAACATGTATTATTTTAATGAAAAACAAGTGAATTATCCTCCTGGAAGCAAGGCTGTGAGAGTTAATGCAGTCAATATTGATTGAAATGGTTAGTAATGAAGTTATCTATGCGATATAAAGCATTTTTATTGGGATATTTTTCATTTCTGACAATTTTGGACCATTAAACACATCCCTGGTCAAATTGACCCAATAACATTTTTGTTGCTCCTGAATGTAATGTAAACGTAACTGCTATGTTCAATGTTTTCAATTTGGTTTCCTAAAACTATTAAACCACGTTTTATGAGATTTAATACACAAAATACTGATTGAAATGACTAGTGATGGAGTCAATGTTTTCGGGATTCTTTTATTTATTTTTTTTTGACTTGAAAAAAAATTGTCCTCCCCGAAGCGGAATTTGCTGATTTTAGCAACAGATTTCTGCTAGCTGCTTCCAAACTTACACAATGTGGGGGAAAAAAAAAACCTGAATGTTATCTGCATCACCTGCTAAATTTGTCCTCATACATGATTTATTTTATTTTTATTCCCCCCCCCCAAGCCTTTTCTATTCATAGCTTCAAGTTCTGGAACAGTTCTCCTGTTGTTGCTTCCTGGGCGCTTGACCGCAAAAACTATGCGTGTTGGAGCGTTTTATGTGCGTATGCACGTCTTGTTTTTGTGTGTTGCTTCATGTGTGTGCTGTTAACTTGCGCGGGTGTGTCATGTGCTCTTTGATTTCAGGCCGTGGCCGGAGGTACAACACCCCACCGTTCATGTGATCGCCAGCTGTGGGTGTCACAGGCGCTCCAAAGCCTCGGGCCTCACCGGGGAGATGCTCAGCTTTCATAAGACCAAGTGACACAAATAAAGTCTCAAAAACAAAGGATAATGAGAACGAATCTTTTCCGTTTTGGTTACGTTTCCTTTTTGTCAATAAACTGATGTTACAGAAGTAGAAGAGAATACATCTTAAAAATGCTGTTATTTTCTTTCCCATGTCCTCTCAACATCATCGAGATGAGATTAAGAAAACAGAATCCAATTCATGTCTTAAAAAAAGACTTCTGTCAATTGTTTGGCATTGTTGATACATTTTCCTTTGATTGCCCAATTGAGGGAAACTTGAGTGCATGGAAATACAACAGAATTCATCTTTTCTAAGCAATAAATGTCAATGAGGTAAATTGAAATAATCCAAAACAGATGCTGATATCAAATCTTTAAATACTGTACGTCGGCATGGCCATAATCGATCAGTCAAATATGTGATTGCTTAGGCTTCTTTCGATTGTGTGGAATTAGAATCATTATTTGATTAATTCAAATTGGATTCATCATGTCTTCATTGTGGAATGGAGGCAAAATTCATTGTGTTTTCTATCTGAAACGGATATCAGGATAATAACTTAACAAGTAACAATTAATGGATCGCAAAAAAAAATAAAACATCTTTTTTTTAGTTCTGTTGTGGTCAGTACCATCACTACAATCACCCAAAATAAAATAACTGAAAAGAGATAATGTAGTGTATTTGTTGTTAAAAAAAAAAAAAAAAAAAGTTTAAACAGGTTTTAGTGTATTTGACATTTAAATGTAAAACAAACACAGTGGTAATTCGAAAGTATCTTTAACATCCATCGCTCTACGTCAAACAGACCCACACGTTTACATTTTGCTTTAAGGGTTAAAACTCGATGCTTTGTTTAAAACTACTTTACGCTAGTTTTCTAACGGGTGCGTTGTTGCACCCTGATTCTTACGACTCCACTCTGCTTTGGCTCGTGTTCCTTATGAAGGGTCGCTGTTGCATATATACACCGTATATACATGCACATGAGAAGGGAATTGTTGCATCCAAGATAACGGAGATGCCAAAAACGATAATACCAATAGTTCGGCTCCAGTGAAGAAATCAATCAAATCTGTCCGTGTGTTCATAGAGGCGTGTTATGTTTCTCATTTTCAGCATTCGATGATGGTCATGATTACATAACCAGACATAAACGATTAATGCGGCAATGCACGGAATAATTGTCATGGAATAAAACTGATGGATTGAGGGATGATGATTTAGTTTCATTTGGGGTGGGGGGCTATAATTTGACAGGATCCATCAGATTACATTCAACATTTACAAATTTCCAGATTATAATCTTTTGGAATGATGTGAGCGCACAAAAAATAAATAAAAAAAAGGCTGGTGGGGCACTGACAGAGTCCGATTTAGAAATTTATGAGCCGAACAGAGTTGTGTATTTGCCATTAAGTTAGCAGTTTGACATTAAAAACGGTCAAACTGGTATTTTCTAACCTGATGTTTGAAGTACTGTCTTTCTGAAACGAATCCGCATATGCGCGGTAAGAAAATGGACTAGTCCCTTGTATGAGAAGTTCTCATGTTAGAATAATCATTTTGATGTGTTTTTAAGCGCATGAATTAAGACTGAAACATTTGCTGTAAATTGAAGAAAACATTTGAGCATTTGGGTTATGGTTCAGGGAGAGCTAGAGGAGCGGATGTGTTACATTAGGGTTGAGGGGAGGTAGGGTTTAGTTAGGTCTGCATTAAGGTTCGGATTTGTTACATTCGGGTTTGTGACAGTCTGTCCAAATGAGGGTGGCTGCAACGGCAACTTCGACCTGAGCGAGAATTTTGAAAGTTGGTTGATGGGTTCCGGAGAAATTTAGTTGGTTTTTTTTTTTGTGTTGGAAGAAAAAAACAAAAAACAAACAAAAAAAACTTTCTGACTAATAATGAAAATATGAACTTATCACTGATGCAAAAAAGACATCACCATGAAAAATGTACAGTATCCCTTTGAGTTTCGTTAAGAGTCGAGTAGTTCCTTTGAACTGTACTCCACAGTTCAAATGACACAATTTAGGAACACAGTATCATACAATATTTTTGGAATATTCCCGCTTGCTCAACATTCTCCAGAGGATGCTCGTTTGTCATGCGATGTTTTAGGCAGGGGCAGAAAAGAATGAGTTGATGTCGTCCAGCTCAAATTCTCCAATATTTTCCGTCTAAAGTTCACCTCCATAGCAAAGGTGGCCTCGGGCTACCCAAACATCTGAGCAGCGGGGAACCTGGTCTACAACACATGCTTCACATTTCTCAAGATTGAGAGAACGCAATGAAATCATCAGGTTTCGACTACGGTTAGGATCGTAAGCTGTAACAGATGGGGGAGAAAATATCAAGGGGGCTTGAGGCAAAATGGCAAGGATCGTTCGTATGGAAAGCCATTTGAGCGTTTATTCCATATCAAGTTTAAAGCCTTGTCTATACAAGCAAACGTCTACCAAAAGTTTGTTTGCAAATGTCACCAAACACCGAGTTCACCTTTGTTTGGGTTGGACGTCCACAATCTGAAACAAAAACAAATATTTCAAAACAAATGCTCGGTTGTGTTTTCCAAAGTTTTTGGTCAATTGTAGGGAAACAATGGCATAATTTAAGACAGACATCATCAGGGCAGCTGCAGCAATATGGATAATTCCTGTTGAACGTCCACGCCGAAGACAACACAAGCCTCACTTGTACCTGGACTGGATTTTGAAAAGAAACACCTATAGTAGAATGCAATTATGATCACGAATCCCCTTTTTAGCATGCACCAATGTGCTCCCCCCTTCCCTAAGGTAACAAATAGTTCATAAGTGTCACAAAATGGCGACCATTTTTTTATTTGAAAAAAATGGAACCTCTTTTGAAAACATGTCAGGCCTTTTCCCTTTAATTTTCATCCCAAAATACACCCCCTCTCCCTAAAAACGGAACGTGCACAAGATCCATGACCATCCTGAGGGAGAGCTACAGTACATGTACCGACCGGTACAATCCGGTAAAAGTACACTTGCTATCTGGATCAATGCCGCCGCCTTCTTGTCCCTGCCGTTACTTTTAATCTTTCATTGTTGTGTCGTAAAGATGCTTCTCATATTCTTCAATTCAAGTTTGGATTTCTTCAAATGCCCAACTTCTTTTGTCTTATTGTCTTACTATTAAGGAAAAACAGTCAACTTGTACCATAAGGCGGATATCACGTATACTAAATAAATGCTCAATCAGTTTAGCATACGCACGTTATTTGAACCAGCTCACCTTGAACTTTAATGTACAAAAAGCTTGAGAAAAAATAAACCCTATTTCATGACTTGTGTTAAAGTTTGACCGCGACCCTAGTGAGGATAAGCGGTCAAAGAAAATGGATGGCTGGATGGATGTTAAGGTTTGAAACTCCATGCTGTTACTGAAATGAAGTCATCACTGGATTTTTAATACCTGGATGGTTCATCCATTGACTAAGACAATATTTGAATATGCAGAAAAGGCCTGCAGGCAAAGGTTCATGAGCTGTTTTCTCACCGCCCTGGAGAAACGTTACCCCCAAAAAAACAAAAAAAAACAAACAAAAACTTGGCCTTGAGGAAGTTACAAAACGTGACGGTCGTTCATATCTGACTCAACTCGTCAAAGCGTCCTCACTCTCAGGCAACAACAGAGGTGTTCAATAAGTCACAAGAGTTGTGTATCTTTCCCTCCTCACAGCCACAAAGACAAAATGTTGCCTGCCTAGGCAACGAAAACACTGCTTGTATTTGTTAGTGAGCTATAAAATGTGTGATATCCAAACAACCCATGTGAAACACATTAAAACTACAAACAACAAACCAAACCAAACAAAGATGGGGCGAGGTTCACCTCTTTGTGAACAAGTGCGTGAGAAAATAGTCGAACAGTTTAAGGACAATGTTCCTCAATGTACAATTGCAAGGAGAAATCACTGCATGCAAGCGGCCAAAAACCAACATCGAATGCCCGTGACCTTCGATCCCTCAGGCGGCACTGCATCAAAAACCGACATCGACGTGTAAAGGATATCACCACATGGGCTCAGGAACACTTAAAAAAAACAATGTCAGTAAATACAGTTCGCCGCTACATACGGAAGTGCAACTTGAAACTCTACTATGCAAAGCAAAAGCCATTTATCAACAACACCCAGAAACGCCGCCGGCTTCTCTGGGCCCGAGCTCATCTAAGATGGACTGATGCAAAGTGGAAAAGTGTTCTGTGGTCCGACGAGTCCACATTTCAAATTGTATTTGGAAATTGTGGACGTCGTGTCCTCCGGGCCAAAGAGGAAAAGAACCATCCGGATTGTTATGGGCGCAAAGTTCAAAAGCCACCATCTGTGGTGGTATGGGGCTGTGTTAGTGCCAATGACATGGGTAACTTACACATATGTGAAGGCACCATTAATGCTGAAAGGTAGATACAGGTTTTGGAGAAACATATGCTGCCATCCAAGCAACATCTTTTTCATGGATGCCCCTGCTTATTTCAGCAAGACAATGCCAAACCACATTCTGCACGTGTTACAACAACATGGCTTCGTAGTAAAAGAGTGCGGGTACTAGGCTGGCCTGCCTGCAGTCCAGACCTGTCTCCCATTGAAAATGTGTGGCGCATTATCCATCCATTTTCAGAGTCGCTTATCATCACAAGGGTCGCGCGGGAGTGCTGGAGCCTATCCCACCTATCATCGGGCAGGAGGCAGGGTACACCCTGAACCCGTTGCCAGCCGATCGCAGGGCACATACAAACAAACAACCATCCGCACTCACATTCACACCAACGGGAAATTTGGAGACTTCAATTAACCTACCATGCATGTTTTTGGTTTGAGGGAGGAAACCGGAGTGCCCGGAGAAAACTCCACACAGGCGGGGCCGGGAATTGAACCCTGGTCCTCAGAACTGTGAGGCACACACTGTAACCAGTCGCCCACCGTGCCACCTGTGGCGCATTATGAAGCGTAAAATACGACGAAGGAGACCCCGGACTGTTGAACAGCTGAAGCTGTACATCAAGCAAGAATGGGAAAGAATTCCCCCTACAAAGCTAAAAGAAAATGTGATGTAACACAGTGGTAAACATGAGCCTGTCCCAGCTTTTTGGGAACGTGTTGCAGCCATAAAATTCTAAGTTCATGATTATTTGATAAAAACAATAAAGTTGATCAGTTTGAACATTAAATATGTTGTCTTTGTAGTGTATTCAATTAAATATAGGTTGAACATGATTTGCAAATCATTCTATTCTGTTTTTATTTATGTTTAACACAACGTCCCAACTTCCTTGGAATTGTTGTACGTTTCCACAAATTTAAACATAAAATGTGTTTATGTTAATAGTCATATGCATTTTAAAAGGTGTCCGAGACCTTAGATGTCTAAACTTACTGCTATATTGTAAGTGTGCATATCTTATCTTACATTAACTCTATGTATCCCCCCACCTCCCCCCGGATGGATGAATTTTGCGGTTGATTCGTGGTCCTCGATTGGAGTTGTTTGGCGCAAATGAGTTTTTCCATGGACCCTGATTGGCCTTAGCGGCTATAGCACCACCTGTCGCTTCGGCAGATGCTTGGCAGGCTCTGCAACGCCACTGTTGTTAACAAGATGAGGGGAAAAAAACAGCGTTTTGACCTCACACATTGTCCTTTTCACAGCCTAACAATGTAAAATGAGAACAACGCACCATCAGGAGACTTGATGTTGACACAGGCACAGTTGCTGCAGAGATGTGATCAAATCTTGAACGAAAAGTTGATCAAACTCTAGATATGAATGGCTTTGCAACGTCGCGGGGAGAAGAATGACTGAATGAAGCAGCTTTTTGCTGACCAGACCTGAGAAAGTGTGTGTGTGTGTGTGTGTGTGTGTTTGTGTGAGTGAGAGAGAGAGAGAGAGAGAGAGAGAGAGAGAGAGAGAGAGAGAAAACAAGATGCATGTTTTAGAGTAACTTGCGTCTAGAAAATTGGGCAAATGTTGTCCTATGCACAGCCAAAACAACAGCAAAAACATCGGCAACTTAGCGCAAGGTGTTTTCTCAAGTTAGGAGTGGGCTGAAATATCCAAGTTTGGGTTGTGACTAAACTACGCTACGTGTTAAAGCTGTTGTTTTTCGCAGTCAGAAATGCAAACACGAGTCGCACGCGGCTGTCACGACTCACTCTGATTGGACCGCGAAGCCCAAAAGAAGATTTTGTGTGCGGACATGTGACTTTCTTGTGTCGTGTGTGATTGGTGCACTTGAGTCAACCGTCACTGTGGTAATCATGGTGGACTGGAGCAACAGCACCCAATGCAGAACTCGAAAACAAATGTCTAAAAATAGATTGCGCACACAATTATTGATAAATGAAAGTAGCGAGTGGCATGTAGATTATTGTAACGGAGTAAAAGTACAGTTTATTTTTTAGCATAAATACGCAAGTAAAAGTAATATGTATGCTTCATTAAAACTACTCTGACAAGTACAATTTATCCAAAATGCTGCTTGAGTAAATGTAACGGAGTAAATGTAACGCGTTCCTACCCACCTCTGCTGAAGCCAAAGTATTGTTATTTAATTTAATAATGTTATGCCATAGTACCAAGTAAAGAGCGAATTAAGATTGATATTGGCATCCTTCTAAATGATTAGTGTGCTAATCACGCAAAGTTTGTAACGTTCTGCTTGGCAGAAACAAGACCGAACATAAAGCCAACTTCGTGGACTCAGCCCTAGTCTCTTGGCGTAAGGTATCGTTTGCTTTGAATTGGATTCAAAGTCACCGCGATGTACAGATGATTCACCACAGACACCAACTGTGTAAATGTCAACAAGTGCCGTATTGAATAAAACGTTTCACTGATTTTGTAAGGCGCCGTGCGCATCAAATTTACAAGACAAGCAGCTGGCACACAGATGTTGATGTTGTTGAATTGATCTTCTGTGACTGGTGTGTTTGAGTCCGTCTGTTAGTGCTGTTTTGACAAACAGCCCTAACCTTAATGCCAAGTCTAACCCTGGCACCCTAATCCTAACCCAACTCTGACCCCCTAACCATAACGCAAGCTCTCGCAATAGTTTTGACCCCAACCCCCTAATCCTGACCCACCGCTAACCCCCGAATCCTAACCCACACCCCTTAATCCTAGCACTACCCTAGCCCCCTGACCAAAATCGGAGCCTTTTAACGGTAACCCCAGCCCGAACCCAAGATATAACCCTAACGCCCTAATCCCAACCCAAGCATAACCATGACTTTAACCCCTAACTCTAACCATTTAATTTCAACAAAACCCTGAATCGCTAATCCCTTAACCCTAGGTCTAACCCCAACCTTCGAACTCAAACTCACTAACCCTAACCCTCCCAACACTCCGACTCTAACCATACCTCTGTCCCAAACACCAGCCCTTGACCAAATCAACTGTCTAACCCCAACCGCCTGTGACCCCCAAACCTAATCCCAAAGTATCAACTGTAACCTAACGCTAATCCCCTAACCCTAAAAACTGTTTTTTGTTTATCATATATTTTTTTTTCTTGAATTTGGTTCAGATCATTTCTTTTTCTTATTTAGTTTTGGTTTGCTTTCCTGTGTCTTCCCTGTCTGGTCGTTAATTGTTTTTTTTTCTTTGCCTCTCTGCTCGTCAGCCCTGCTACACTTGTGTGTGAATCTGTACAAGGAAGACGCATAGCCAAAACTATAGAACCAAATTAGAAGCGCTGCCAATACTGAATGAATCTGTACCAAGTATATGATTAGTCTGAACTGAGTGAATCGTGCCTCAAAGGTGAAGCAGAATTTGGACAAACGTCACCGAGAAAACTCTGCTCGATGACAGCATCACCTTCAAATGGCAACTAGTTGGATTTTATTTTAGATTTATTTCATATTATTATCACACTCCATACTCGCTGTTGACTTAATAAAGATTTTACTGTGGCAACAGTTTAACAGGATTCTGGATTCTTTAATTTCCCACGGGAAATATTGTTTTAAAATTACAATTGGTGTGAAGGAACCGATTGGATCCCATTATGAACGTTCCACCGTCTTTTTCTTTCATTTTGAACTTGAAAGGAAACACATTATGTGAGCTGGTCTACCACAAGTACAGTCTGTCGCGGTGGATAATGTTATGAAAGCATGTCAAACACTGACAACATTCTTTGTTTTTTTTGTTTTGTTTTGTTTAGTGCTACACAGGCTCGCCTCTCTCACACGAGCACGATTGTAATCTTTTTACTGGATAGGAACGAGCACATGATCCCATACCTGCCTCCCTAGACTGGCTGCAATGTGTTCTCTGGTGTCTATTGCAGGGGTGTTAATGTGAATTAGAGAAAAGAAAATCGATGTGTGATAACTGATGTGTCATTTACAAGATTTAATGTGTTGAGGAAGTTCAATTAGAGGTACTGTTTCAGTGGGTTAGCCACCCGAGCCTTGAAAAGAGTTTATACCAAACAAGAGACACAATCTAGACGCATAGCCCACACCGAGTGAATCTGTACGAGGTTGTATGGATTCACCCTAAGTTACAACCCCAATTCCAATGACGTTGGGACGTTGTGTTAAACATAAATAAAAACAGAATAGAATGATTTGCAAATCAGGTTCAACCTATATTTCATTGAATCCACTACAAAGACAAGATACTTAACGTTCTAACTGATCAACTTGATTGGTTTTAGCAAATAATCGTTTACTTAGAATTTTATGGCTGCAACACGTTCCAAAAAAGCTGGGACAGGCTCATGTTTACCACTTTCTTTTAACAACATTCAATAAACGTTTGGGAACTGAGGACACTAATTGTATGTACCTTTCAGCATTAATGGTGCCTTCACAGATGTGTACGTTACCCACGCCGTTGGCACTAACGCAGCCCCATACCATCACAGATGCCGGCTTTTGAACTTTGCGTCCATGACAGTCCGGATGGTTCTTTTCCTCTTTGGCCCGGACGGCCACAATTTCCCCAAAACAATTTGAAATATGGACTCGTCGGACCACAGAACACTTTTCCACTTTGCATCAGTCCATCTCAGATGAGCTCGGGCCCAGAGAAGCCGGCGGCGTTTCTGGGTGTTGTTGATAAATGGCTTTTGCTTTGCATAGCAGAGTTTCAAGTTGCACTCACGGATGTAGCGCCGGAGTATATTTACTGACATTGGTTTTCTGAAGTGTTCCTGAGCCCATGTGGGGATAGCCTTTACACATTGATGTCGGTTTTTGATGCAGTGGGGAGGGATCGAAGGTCACGGGCATTCGATGTTGGTTTTCGGCCTTGCCGCTTACATGCAGTGATTTCTCCAGATTCTCTGAACCTTTTGATGATATTATGGACCGTCTATGATGAAATCCCTAAATTCCTTGCAATTGTACGTTGAGGAAAAGTCCTTTAACTGTTCGACTATTTTGAGCAATTCAGGGAAGCTCCTTTTCTACCCAATCATAGCACCCACCTGTTTCCAATTAGCCTGTTCACCTGTGGGATGTTGTATCTGCAGCTCCACCACAAAACGTGGGGAGGACAAAGTCCAGAGTCGAGCCGATGATCTCCACGGAACGATGTGTCCAATAATCGAGCCCGAGGAGCCACACGGATGTTCATCGAAGCCAGAAAGGAGCCATCGCTGGAGGTGGACGGCGATCACGACAGAATGGATGGGAGGAAGTTGAGCAGCAATCTGTTCTCAATTGCTTTAACTGGATGAATAAATGTCTTGCGTCAACATTTTTTTTTTTTGATATAACATTGAGGCTGTAATTTTGTCATTTTGAACACAAATATATGCTAAATGATGCAATCACAAGTGCAAGAAAATGCTCGTCTTATTTGTCGCTTGACCTGTTTCACACATTTCCAACGGTGCACGGCTAACACATCTGGCCTCTGGTTAGTCTACAGACAACAGAGTGGACAAGTGTAGTTTTATTTTGTGTAAAATTCAAATGTATTTACAATTCTAACAACAAAAACAACTATTTTTTTGGTGATGTTTTCCCATTTTAAAATCATGCATTTAGAATAAAAACTGTGATATCTTGTAACATTTGAACGTTTTCTCCAAATGTTTTGATGTGTGCCGCGTTTGATTTTATGATTAGGATTTGCAGCAGGTCAATGAAACACCGCCAGCATGGCCCACGGGCTGTACTTTGGAAAACCCATTGGTGGAACAGGATGTGACAGGAAACCAGAAAATGCAAAGATTGTCATCATGTCGTCTTTTTTCAAGACCCACAACGGCCCGCCCTCTCCCAAACGACTCCCGCCTTATTTCTGTCAACAATTGACGATGCGGCCTCCGGGCGTGTACGAGTACGTGCCATTGTTCAAATAATGCAATAATGCATGTGATCCAAGGAGGGAACAAAACACAAAAGGTCGTTGTAAATTTGTGGTTTATTTGTGTCGGGTTCGGAATGTCCATACTGGGTGGAAAGTAAAACAAGTAAAAGAAAAAATCTGGAGTAGAACTGAACACAAATTCTTCATGGAAATGGGATTAATAGCGAATTTCAATAAGGCAGTTTGGAAGTCTGAAAAATCCCACGACAGTGATCCTTGTTCATTGCAGGAGTTCATAGGTGAAAAACCGCGATACAGAGAGAACGTATAAAAATAAAAATACCCCTCCCACATGCTGTAATCAAACGTATTTAAACACACCTTTTAAACACAGTGTAAATGTATTTTATTCAACAACAACAACAACACAAATATGTAGGGACCGAGCCCGGGAGCGAAGAGAAAGAAATTAGCGACTAACGTCTGCCCTAAAAAGGGTGCGTAATTGCGTACAGATGCCACAAGATGGAGGCTAAAGCACTTAAAACGACAATCAACACCATGCTTCTAGGACGTACACAATCCTGAACCCATGTTACATTCACACATTTTTGCAGTAGTTTAATTTATTCCACACACAGTTGTGAGGGAGTACAGGCAAATTGTAATGTCAAACTACACGAGCTAGTTTAAGTCGTTTTGTGGTTTCACGTTCACTTTCGACGGCGCACGAGGGGCATTCAAGGGCTGCCAACAGAACAGGGCATCTCAAAAGTCCAATTCAACATAACAACAACAATATTCCACCAGATGTCGCCAAAGTAATACTTTTCTTCTGAGCCCAAAAACAACGAGTCGCCGAGCGTTTCGGCGGCTAACAGGACAGGTCCTAAAAAGAATTTGCAAATTCGCAAATGCCAAACCGCAAATATGCAGAGGTCCGCTGTATATCCGGTCAGAGGTCGCAAATGATCGATTCAATGCAAAGTGATGTTCCAATACAATTTTGCAATTCAGAAGTCAGGAATTTGTTGTAGTCAACTGTGCTTTTGGATTTGTTTTGAGTGGCATTACAATCCTTATTGGAGATCCGAAATTTATGATTGGAGTTTTTCAAATGGCCTTTCGATGCACTTGTCCAAGTTAGCGGTGCTCTTGTCCTTGGAAGACGTTTGACTCTTTTGGTTCTCACTGACTTTTGCTCGTCCGTGGGTGGACATTTGCGGTCTCCCGAAGCACTTTTCCTCTTGGGAGGTCAGGAATGGCCGAGTTTGGGTTCTTCAAGTAGCGTATACACCTCATCGAAGTTTGGAAATTGATGGCATCCCAATGCACATTCTTATCCATTTGAGATCTTCGAGTAGTGTTCCCATGCCATTTTTCCCCACATCAAAAAGTTCCCACTTTGTTCCCCTTCCAATTGACCTTTCCGAGTTGAAAGTCAGAAATGACACCAAGTAGGCGTTTTCAAGTCCATTGCAATGCAATTTTCAAGGTCAGTTGAAATGTTGGTGTTTCCACCTAATTTTCCTTATCGAGAGCTCAGACATTTACCATTTACCATTTACCGTCGTCCGAGTGCCTCGCACTTGCCCCCGTGCGAGCTCGGAAATATTTGGCCGTCAAATAAAACACTTCCGAGTCAGGGGTGAGGGATTTCCAATTGAACATATTTGAGTGGTGTTTCAAAGCACTTTTTCCCCTTTTACGTCAAGGTTTGTCAATTTGCGGCACCCCCGAATCCACTTTTCATCGCTGGAGGTCCCCAAAAATTTCCCAGCATGATTCCCCCCCCCCCCCCCCCCCCCGAAGTCACATTCACTTCCAACACACTTGTCCTAGTGAGAGCTCGGATAATGTCTCATTTGGCCTCTTCGAGTGGCGTCCCAGTGGCCTTCTGAAGTCAAAATCATTTAGCCTTGGCAGTGCTGTTTTCTCAGTCTCTATATGCCTTATGTCTGTGTGTTCCATGGAGCTCTTTCGAGCAGCACGATTCACAAGACTTGAGCCTCTCTCTCCCCCCCCCCCCCCCCCTCTCTCTCTCTCTCTCTCTCTCTCTCTCGCTCGCTCGCTCTCTCACTCATTTAAGCGGCGGGGCTCAGCGCGCTGACTTGCACTCACGCACAAGAACATGTCCACCCCGCAGTCTCAGCCAGTCACGCACACCTGCTCGCCGTGCACGGTCCCGGCCCGGCAATGTCCACTGACTGCTCTGCGCTTTGAAAGAGTTCTAAGAGCACCTCGTCTTCTTCCCCCCCCACGAGAGTGGAGTATAGTGGAGTAGTGGAGCTCCACCAGTGTCGTCCGCCTCCCACACCTTCACCGGCTCTCGTACACAGCCACCCCCATGGAACTCTAACTATGGATTACCGCTGCATACTGCTGCTGTCTGTCGTGCTGCATTTCGCAATCCGACCAGGTAGGTCAACCCCCCCCCCCCCCCCCCTTCCAACAACCTCTCCATGCTTTTAATTGCCTGTGAGTATTTCTAGAGGGAAACTTGTTGCATGGTAACCGTTTGCTTGGAAATCCTCTTTACGCACGGTTTGCGCGGACGCACATTTTATTTTGTATTTTTTGTGTGTGTGTGTGTGAAGCGATAACTGACACGCGAGGCAAGTGGACACCCGTGGATATCAAACACAGCCGCTTGCATTATTTAGATGAAGCGAGAGGGGGGGGGGGGAACAAACAAACAAACAAACAAACAAACAAACAACCCGTGTAACCTGAGCAGAGTGTGGTTAACATAGACACGTACGCAAATAAACATATTTTAGGGGGAGACGACCTTTTGATTTCATGCAAACGTGCAGCTGTGGTCTTCAATAAGTCGAATGTTAACAACACCGCAAGTGTCCAAATGTTCGGGCAGAGTTTCATAAGCGATGACCCCGACCCTAAGGGTCAACACACCCGAAGGTGTGTTGCAGAACGCGTTGGTGAAGGGGACAGGCAGTTTGATGCCCACCAAAATCCATTTGAATGCTGTAGGTGGACGGTAGGTTCATTGGAGACTCTAAATTGCCCGTAGGTGTGAATGTGAGTGCGAATGGTTGTTTGTTTGCGCGTGCCCTGCGATTGGCTGGCGACCAGTTCAGGGTGTACCCCGCCTCTCGCCCGCAGATAGCTGGGATAGGCTCCAGCACAACTGCGACCCTTGTGAGGAGAAGCGGGACAGAAAATGGAGGGATGGAAATGTGGTGGAATCCACATGTTGATTTACGTTGAGCCAATAAAATACGTTCTTGCGTTGTCGTTTTTATAAAGAATTATTGTGTGTGATTGGTCTTGCTATCGATCATCAAGAAAGGATCGGAGTATGGTTATGTCTTTTGTGTTAATCATTCTGTCAATATTATGCAATCCATGATGTATTTTTTTGAAATACATCACGGTGCGGTTCCCCGGGAGAAATACATTTAAAAAATGCTTTCGGCACAGGTTGAAGTCGAGCCGAGCCGACTTTGGTTTTTTTCTCGGGTTGTTGTTGATTCCTCATCTGTACGAGGAGCCAGTGCCGCGTCGCAGGCGGACAATACCCGCAGGCCGGCCTGCATGCTCGGGCTTACCTGTCGCGTGACGTAACGAGCCAACGCCGTGAAGTTTGTCTTAAGCTCTTCTCCGCACGCAGTATCAGTAGGCCTAATTCACCTTTAGTGTGTCACACTCTGGTTTAGATTGGCCTCCTCCGGCGAGTGTGTGCATTTAGGCAGCAAACTTGCATTCGCACCGCCTCCGGGCAAATATTGAGACACATGCGACAGCCGAGGAATTGCACCCGGCTTGTTTGCTGTCCTGTCATTGCGGCGATCACGCCACCACGCCCGTGACTGAATTACACCTTTTAGGAGTATGCGAAGGTTCTGCTTTTTGCTGTCAGAGACACTTTTACAGCTTGGGAACGTGCTTGTTTGCTTTTCAGGTCTGGGAAAATGCACAAAGAGTTTTCCTTGGAGAGCGGTTCGCATCTTGCTTGCGTGGCTTTTCTTCAGATTCCTTTCTTATTTCAAAAACTTGTTCGGTTCACGGAACACTCAAAATTCTCCCCCAGGTTAGACTCAAGCTCACCCGCAACGTTAATAACAACATGAACAATAGAAAACAGATGGATGGATGGATGGATGGATGAACTTTGTGGTTTTTTGTTGTTGTTGTTTTTTGGGGTTTTCTTTTTTTGCGGTTGCACATGCATAATCATGCGAATAGTCTTAAGGCTCGCTAAACAGTCACAAAATAACACACAAGGATACACGCGATTTTTATGTCGACCCGTTCAATAGCTTGACAAACACAAAAGAAAATAAATAAGAAAGGCAATTGTGTGGAACCCGTTGATATGAAAACACTGAGTAGTGAACATTGAAGGCTCCCTTGTGTTCTGTATATTTTTAATCTGTTTACAAAACACCACGTCGCTGCGCGTGGCGGTGTTGTCGCTACAAAGCTCGCATTAGCGACTTGGATGCGGGCACATTCTTTTGTTTACGTTTGGGTCAGACATTGGGCCTTTAAGCCTGCGTGTTACACGAGAATAAGGTTTTTGTGAGTGCAGATGCTGCAGTGGTGGGAAGTCACCAAGTACTGTATAAATACTTTGTTATATTCCCGATCCTTTCCAAAAAAAAAAAAAAAAGAATATCATGGAAAAGTTGATTTATTTCCATACATTCCATTCAAAAAATTTAACTTTTATAGATTAGAGATTCAGGGCCCACAATTTCAACAATTTCAAGTATTTATTTGTTTATTTTCACATAATTTGGGCTTCCGGCTCATAAAACCCATGAAATCAGGAATTCCAAAAACGTCAACCATCCATCAGTGGAGTGCGATGCTGCATATTTTGGTATTAATCCAATACCAAGCAAATACAAGGCCTCTATTCTCGATACCAATATCAATAGTTTTCAATAATTCACGTAGTTGCTCCACTACCATCCACGGCCTTATTTAAGAGATTTTTTTGATGTTGCCAGGTCCACGAATGATTTGGTGGCGAATGCCTTGGGAAAAAAATTCTCCATTTTTTTCAGTTGTCTTCATGAGCTAATGTTTTTTTTTTTTTTTTTTTTGCCAGTTCACCACGTGAACAAAGCTATGGAAAAGCATTGTTTTGATAGCATAAAAGTCAAGTCAAGGCTAGCTGTCTCCAAAAGTCTGTGGGTAGGGAATTTGTATTTTTCATGGTGCCAAGTTATGAAAAACAGGTATTGTGTTTAATTGGCACTCAAACCCTTTGTACTTAAGTACATTTCAGAGTCTGTACTTTTTACTTGTTCTTAAGTAAAGAAGGAGACTCCGTTTTTTTGGGGAATTTTTATATTTATTTTTTGCTTTCGCCACCTCTTATGTGCTGACATTGCCTTTAGTGTGCGTGCAAGGAGGTGTTTGGGGGGGGGGTAAAACAATATGGCATTACAGTGTGAGTCAAAGAGGCGTGTTTTATCATGTAAAAATGATTAATTATTATTATTTCAAGATACATTTTATAAAATATTCCAACTTCATTCTTTAAAATTACAAACTTTATTGCGACTTCATTCTCATATTATTCAGAATTTATTTTTCATGTATTATTTCTTTATTTTTTTTTTACCAAAAAAGAATTCTCAAATAATTCCCAACTGTATTCAGATTTTTTTTCCTGTAATATTCTGAATTTATTCTCCCAAATTTCAAGATAGCTTTTATATAACATAGCAACTTTATTATCGTAAAATTACAATTTAGCAGGGGTATAAATGAATGTGTGGGTGAGCTTGTACGCGGTGGTATTCTCTCGTCATGGCCTCGCGCAGGTAGCGTACATGCATGACTTTCTGGCCCGAGCGTTCCCTTGGCCTGCTGCAATAGCTGCAGGACATCACGCGCTGCTTCGTCCCGTCGGAACACGGTTTGCTCACAGGCAGCACACACAAAAGCGCTTTATCAAGCGGGAGGCCAAGATGGACCACCGCTGGGAACACAGTTTTTTATTTTTTATTTTTCATTTTTTTCAATCTCTAACTGCGTTTTTGGACGTCATACGTTGTGGCTCCATAACACTACGCTTGTGAAACTCGTTAATCAGAGGAAATCTTCATTAAAGCACAACTATCCCAAGATTATGGGATAGTTATGGTCAATAAAAGTGTGTTTGTATGTGTTGCAGTTCCACCGCCTCTGCAGGCGACCACTATCCCTTCCAAACAAAATCCAGGCAGAACCGCACTGTTGTCAGATACACAGATTAGTCCACTGAAAACTCGAATGTTTACACTGTTTTCTAATTTTTGGTCATTTTTCTGCCTTACAGGCCACACCAAGCCTAGCATCACCCCCGCTGGACCCCACCTGGTGGTCCCGCTCAACGCGCCCTTCAACCTGCGCTGCCAGGGCGACAAGGAGATGCAGTGGCACCGGGAGGAGCGGCCCAAGGTGCGGGGGGAGCAGCGGACGGAGGGCGCGTCAGCGTTACACGTGGCCCGCGCCCTGCCCGTCCACATGGGCCGCTACGTGTGCCTGGAGAGGACGAGCGGCCAGCAGACATCAATCTACGTCTTTGTCAACGGTAGCTGCATGCCTGACTGGAGAAAAAAAGGAAAAAAAAAAAAAGGCTTTGTTAAAAAAAAAAAAATTGAACAAATGCAATAACTATTGTGTATTCTGGTGAAGAAATTTGTGACATTTTATTAATTTATTCACATAATATTCTGGCTATGCTTTTATGCTTGTAAAATTACAAACAATTAATTATTTGATATTATGTCTATATTATTGTATTATTATTATTATTATTATTACTTCAAACAATTCATTCACTTTAAAAGAATAAAATATTCAGATTTTAATTCTGAACTATTCTAACTTTATTTTTATTTATATTTTTATATGATAAAGTTAGAATAGTAACTTTATTTTTTATAAATTACGTCTTTAGCTAATATTCTCACAACGCTCGAGAAATTCAGAATTAATTCTCGTTCTAAAATTATTTTGGCAAAATAGAAGATTACAACTTCATTCTCCTTAAAAAAAAAATATATATATATATATATTAAGACTTTATTTCCACATTTGTTTTTTATGCAATGTGCCAACATTATCTTTCTTGGAAATGATTTTAGGAAAAATGTTAATGTTATGGCTTTATTCTCATCAAATTACATTTGTTTCATTTTCAGAATATTCAGACTTTGTTCTTGTGAAATATTTGTGATATTCTATATAACGTATGACTTGTGACTTTATTTTTATGACTTTATTCTCCTTATTTTCTAAATGTGTTCTCCACAAAATTAATGCTACATTTTATATAACCTCACAACTTCTTTTCATACAATTACAAAAATCTACAAATATTCGGACTTTATTCTTACAAATAAAATTATATATTTCCGACTGTTTTCTCATAATATTAAGACTTTTGTAAAATTAGCTTTTTTTTGAAAAAATACCTTTTTTTCAATAAGTTTTGTTTTATATATTTCAATATCATACTCATAAAATTACAAACTTTACGAATCTTGTGACTACATATATTCTCCAAAAAAACCCGACCTTTTGTCGCAGTATTTCGACCTCATTTTTTTCCAACTAATATTAATATTGTACTTTATTCTCATAACGTTCTAGCTTTAGTATGATAACATTACACAATTTTTTATATAATACTACACTTATTGTCAGAATATTTTGACTTTATTTTAGTATTCTGACTTTATTCTTGTCATATTCTGAATTCATCATTGGGATAGTTAAAGATACATTTTATATAATATTACAACTTCATTCTTTAAAATTACAAACTTTATCGTGACTTCATTCTCATATGATTCTGAATTTATGTATTTATTGATTTATTACCAAAAACGTTTTGTACAATATTACCACTTTATTCTCACAAAATTCCCAACTGTATTCTGATTTTTCTCTCATAATATTCTGAATTGATTCTCCCAAATTTCAAGATAGGTTTTATATAATATACCAACTTTATTATCGTAAAATTACAATTTAGCAGGAGTATGCGTGAATGCGTGGGTGAGCTTGTACGCGGTGGTATTTTTTTAGTCATGGCCTCGTGCAGGTAGGGTGCATGCAAGGCTTTTTTGGCCCGAGCGTTCCCTTGGCCTGCCGCAATCGCTGCAGGATGATATCATGCGCTGCTTAGTCCCGTCGGAACACTCCTTGCTCACATGCAGCACACACAAAAGCGCTTTTCATGCGGGAGGCCAGGATGGACCACCACTGGGAACACAGCTTTTTATTTATTTTATTTTATTTATTTTTTCAATCTCTAACTGCGTTTTTGGACGTCATACATGTTGGCTCCATAACACTGCGCTTTTGAAACTCGTTAATCAGAGAAAATCTTCATGAAAGCATAACTATCCCAAGATTGTCTTCTTCTCTTCCTTTGGGCTTGTCCCTTTAGGGGTGGCCACAGCGCGTCATCCTTTTCCATGTAAGCCTATCTCCTGCATCCTCCTCTCCAACACCAACTGCCCTCATGTCTTCCCTCACGACATCCATCAACCTTCTCTTTGGTCTTCCTCTTGCTCTCCTGCCTGGCAGCTCCATCCTCATCATCCTTCTACCAATATACTCACTATTTCTCCTCTGGATGTGTCCAAACCGTCAAAGTCTCCTCTCTCTAACTTTGTCTCCAAAACATCGAACCTTGGCTGTCCCGCTGATGACCTCATTTCTAATTTTATCCAACCTGGTCACTCCGAGAGCAAACCTCAACATCTTCATTTCCGCCACCTCCACCTCTGCTTCCTGTTGTCTCTTCAGTGCCACAGTCTCTAATCCGTACATCATGCCTGGCCTCACCACTGTTTTATAAACTTTGCCCTTCATCCTAACAGAGACTCTTCTGTCACGTAACACACCTGACACCTTCCTCCACCTGTTCCAACTTCTTCACTTCCTCACCACACTCACCTTAGCTCTAGACGGTTGACCCCAAGTATTGAAAGTCCTCCACCCTTGCTATCTCTTCTCCCTGTAGCCTCACTCTTCCCCCACCACCTCTCTCAATAATGCACATATATTCTGTCTTACTTCGGCTAATCTTCATTCCTCTTCTTTCCAGTGCATGCCTCCATCTTTCTAACTGTTCCTCCACCTTCTCCCTGCTTTCACTGCAGATCACAATGTCATCTGCAAACATCATGCTCCACGGGGATTCCAGTCTAACCTCATCTGTCGGCCTATCCATCACCACTGCAAACAGGAAGGTGCTCAGGGCTGATCTCTGATGCACTCACACCCCCACCTTAAATTCGTCTGTCACACCTACAGCACACCTCACCGCTGTTCTGCTGCCCTCGTACATGTCCTGTATTATTCTAACATACTTCTCTGCCACTCCAGACTTCCGCATGCAGTACCACAGTTCCTCTCTGGGTACTCTGTCATAGGCTTTCTCTTGATCTACAAAGACACAATGTAGCTCCTTCTGACCTTCTCTGTACTTTTCCATCAACATCCTCAAGGCAAATAATGCATTTGCGGTACTCTTTCTAGGCATGGAACCATACTGTTGCTCGCAAATACTCACTTCTGTCCTGAGTCTCGCCTCCACTACTCTTTCCCATAACTTCATTGTGTGGCTCATCAACTTTATTCCTCTATAGTTCCCCGGGCTCTGCACATCACCCTTGTTCTTAAAAATGGGCACCAGCACACTTTTGCTCCATTCCTCAGGCATCTTCTCACACACTAGAATTCTATTGAACAAGATGGTCAAAAACTCCACAGCCACGTCTCCTAGATGCTTCCATACCTCCACAGGAATGTCATCAGGACCAACTGCCTTTCCATTTTTTTCATGCCTTTCTAACTTCCTAGTCATCCTCCCCACCACCAGAGTCATCTTACACACCACCATCCTATGCTGTCTAACCACACTCTCCCCTACCACTACCTTACAGTCTGTAACCTCCTTCAGATTACATCGTCGGCACAAGATGTAATCCACCTGCGTGCTTCAACCTCCGCTCTTGTATGTCACCCTATGGTCCTGCCTCTTCTTGAAAAAAGTGTTCACTACAGCCATTTGCATCCTTTTTGCAAAGTCTACCACCATTTGTCCCTCCAAGTTCCTTTCCTGAATGCCGTACTTACCCGTCACTTCTTCATCACTCCTATATCCTTCACCAACGTGTCCATTACAATCTGCACCGATCACGACTCTCTCTCTGTCAGGGATGCTCAGAACTACTTCGTCTAGCTCCTTCCAGAATTTCTCTTTCACCTCTCGGTCACATCCTACCTGTGGGGCGTAGCCACTAATCACATTACACATAACACCCTCAATTTCAAGTTTCAGCCTCATCACTCGATCTGATTCTCTTTTCACTTTCAAGACATTCTTAGCCAACTCTTCTTTTAAAATAACCCCGACTCCATTTCTCTTCCCATCTACACCATGGTAAAATAATTTAACTGCCTTACTGCCTTTCCACCTGGTCTCCTGGACACACAATATATCAACCTTTCTCCTAATCATCATGTCAACCAACTCCCGCGAGTTTCCTGCCATAGTCCCAACATTTAAAGTCCCCACATTCAGTTCGAGGCTGTGTGCTTTCCTCTTCTCTTTCTGCCCAAGAACCTGCTTTCCACCTCTTCTTCTTCGACTTCGACCCACAGTAGCTGAATTTCCACCGGCGCCTTGCAGATTGACGGCGCCGGTTAACCCGGGCCACGACCGATCCGTTATGGAATTCTTTGGATGAACGCTAATATTTGTTTGGCAAATTTTTAAGCCGGATGCCCTTCCTGACACAACCCTATACATTTATCCGGGCTTGGGACCGGCCTACAGTTTGCACTGGTTTGTGCACCCCATAGGGCTGGATTATGCTAAATGCATGCGTATCCTAAAATTGTCTGTGGTCAATAAAAGTGTATCTCCAATTTGTGTGAGTATTTTAACATCTTTAGCCTTCCCACAACAAAAAAATAATTTTCTTCATCTGTGTTTCAATTGAAAAAAGTAGATAATAATGTATGTAGTATCATATAGTGTAAGTTACATTGGCAATACACTAAATACATTATCTGAATCTGAAACAGCACGACTGATTCAGAAGGCACTGGGCAGATTAGATTGACATGGCAACACATAAAAGCTTAAATCTGATTGGACAAAAAAAAAAAAATCCAGACCTTGGAAACAGTGCTGCCAAGAGAAATGCTACAAAATAAAGAGTAATATAGTCACTGTCGGACAGAATCCAAGCATCTCCAAAACTACTACTTTTCAAATAAATAAATTTTAAAAAGCACAGCATCGTTCAAGTTGGCATTATAGCTCATATTGCTATCAAATACCGTTCCGTACCAACATCACAACACAACACTGCCACGAAATAATGTTCAATCATTAATTTAATGTGCAAAAAAAAAAAAAAAAAAAATTGATAATCATGCTGTCAGTCGTTAAAATGGTAGGAAACATCCCCTGGGCAGAAATAAAGCCTTAAGTACTTCATGAAAGCAAATTACTTCCTAAACTCTTTGCAGTGTAATATGCGGAAATGAAGCAGTACGCACACACGTCCTTTTGCACCAAAGCATTACAAGCAATCCATTTTTAACTAAATAGGCTCATGCAAATGTGTCTAACCTAACTATATTCACTTTTTATGGTTTCAAAAAATATCCAGTCTATCTGTCATGGCTCCCGCAGAGTGAGGAAAGCTCATTTGTTCTCATGCTATTTTCAACACTTTAAAACTAACGTAAAAATAAAGACGTGGGGACAGACCAATAGTATAAATTCATGAAAAAATCCGACCACCATATGACGTTTCCACCTGACAGCGACGATATAGAAAATGTCTTCGCTAACCTTAGCACGTATACATCACAATTCTGAGGTTGGGGTTTTGAAATCCGGCTTCCCTGTGTGCCCTGTGATTGGTTGGCACCCAGACCTGGGTGTACCCCACCGCTCACCCGTAGGCAGCTGCGATCGACTACAGCTCACCACTGACCCTATAGGAAGCGGATGGATGGATGCAGATCTAAAGCACACAGTAGTAGCTGTTAATTTACTGGAATGTCTCACTTGGATGAAACAAACCAGTGGAAAAAAGAAAACCAACTCCGCGGCCTCGTTTCACCTTGTGCTGATGTTCTGTTTTGGCAGATCCTGACAACCCTTTCAGGAAATCGATGGTGTTCAACATCCTCGCTCGCGTGGGCGACGCCGCTTCCATCCCCTGCCTGGCAAGCGATCCCAGCCTGTCCGACCTGCACCTGGAGACGTGCTCCGGCGCGCCCCTGGCCCCCAGCCTGCGCTTCTCCGCCAGCCTGGAGCAAGGCGTGGCGATCCGAGACGCGCGGAAGGCCTACGAGGGCTGCTACGTGTGCGCCGGCACGCTGCGGGGGCGACACGTGCGCTCGCACAACTATCACCTGACCGTCAAGCCAGGTCGCCGTGGAGCTCTACTTTACATACTGTTGATTTGCCTTGGTCGTTTTTGGACCCAGGCCGAGAATATCCTCATAATTGTCTCTTTCAAATCATGAACTACAGATCTTTTCAAACTGTAATCCAGCCTGTGTGAATTCAATGGATGACTAATCCTTAATCAGTGTTTCAGAGAAAAAGCGAGGTGCCTTTGATCCTTTACTCCTCTTTCTCTGCCCATCATTCATTCCCTTCTTCCATCCTTTCTTCCACCCTACTTTTTGTCCTTCCGTCATTTTTTCTTTCCTTACACTGCACATCTTTTCTTCCTTCTTTCCTCCCTTCCTTCCAACTTTTCATGTTTCCCTTCTACCTTTCTTTCCTTCCATCTTTTATACCTTCCTTCCTCCCACAATCTCTTCCTTCCATCCTTTCATGCCTCCTTTTTACTTTCTTTCCTTCCTTTCCATCCTTTCTACTTTTCTTCCGTCCAGTTTTTCCTTGCGTTCATCGTTTCTTCATTCCTCCCATCCATCATGCTCTTCTTCCGTCATTCTTTCCTTCCTTCCTTCTATCTTTAATTATTTCCTTCCTCCCTCGATTCCTTTCTTCATGGCTTCTTCCTTTCTTATATTCCTTCTTTCCTAACTCATCATTCTTTCCATCCTTTCTTCCCTCTCTCCTTTCCTTCCTGCCTAATTTTGTTTAGTTGATTGGTTGGTTACCACTTATGGGGGTTCATAACAAATACACATTTATGGCATGCACTGTTTCATAGTTTCAAGTTTCCCACCATTCCCAAATCTAAAATTCAGTTTTAGTTCACACAGGTCAAATTTGACCCGCAACACCTACAGTGTACACAATTTAAAAATATTTTGTGTATTTTGGGTCACTTTAGTTCAATATCAGGGAGAAAAAAATGACCTTTCAGGCACTTTTATTTTTGTCAAATTTGACCCAAACAGTAAGGGTTATGTAGATGTACAGATATTCGTGTCAAAATATGAACCTGGTAAAAGTACATCTGTTTTTAAAGGCGTTGAGTAAAAGTACAAAATTATGAGAAACATAAAGACTCAAGTAAAGTATAGTCAAATCTACTCAAGTACAGTAAGCAAGTATTTATACTTGGGACTTGTACAGGGAAATGTGTTCTTTGCCAGTCGATGACGTTTTTCATCGTTCCCCTTTTAGTCCCCGTGGCGCCCCCTGTCATCGAGATGCAAGCGCCCGAGCGGGTCGTCCTCACCCTAAACGAGGGTCTGGCCCTCACCTGCAACACCACCAACGTCAACGGCGAGATCAAGCTCAAGTGGGTCGCCCCGCCCGGCTCGGTGAGACACTTTTGCATTCTTCTACCACTTTGCGTGTCCGTGGACGGTTTCGCTTACCGAAAATACTGCAACTTGTACAAGTGTCAGATATACTTTGTGGGTCACATTTATCCAATTTGGAAATAATCAGTCCCTCTTTAAGCCTCCTGTTACGTTTGTTTGTCAGGAACAGCAATAATGCTCCAGGGTCAATTTGACCCGGGGCATGTTTAATGATCCAAAAGTGTCAAGGAAAAAAAAAAAAAAAAAAAGTAAAAAACCTCTTTACATGAACTACTTCTCATTATCTATCACATTAGGCACCATTTCAATCAATATTGATAATTGTATACACTTTAAGCCAACACAACAACTTCACAACGGGTCAATTTGACCCGTTATCCAAATGTATCAGAGGCTGCAAAAAAAAAAATAAAAATCCCAATAAGACTATTTCATTATTAACTCACTCATTTACAGTCATTTACAACTTAATAAAACCCAACGACTTTACAATGGGTCAATTTGACCCGTCATCCAAAAGGGTAAGAAACTGAAAAAAGGATTCCAATAAGACTTTATTTATACCTCATTATTAACTCCCCTGCAGTCACTTACTTCTTCATGAAACCTAACAAACTTATCGTCGGTCAATTTGACCTGTTATTCAAACGTGTCAGAAATGGAAAAAAAATATATCAAAAACATTGTTTATACAGTATCTCATTATTAAGTCCATTACTCACCATGTCAATCTATAGCCTGGTTTACATGGAGCCTTGTATTCTGATTAGAAATGGGTTAGAAACCCAGAGAGACTAAAAATGCTCTGTCTTGACATAAATGCGTGGCGATGTCATCATTTACACACTTGTTAATTCATAATATTCATTTATTAAGCCACTATTACTTTACCACTAACAAATGTACATAAGTGTCACAATCTGAAATAAAATCCCCATTCAACATTGTTGATATCTCATTAACTACATTTGTCAACATTTCTGTCAATACTGATAGTTAAATACACTACACTTACTTTAATATACCTTTCATATTCACTGAAGTGAGGACTCAAATTCAAATGTTAAGTCTTTTGCAACTTTGGAGGCACTCCGAATCTGGACCCAAAACGATCTAAGCCACAAATGCTCAGAATAGTGAATCATTTTTTCCCCCATGAATTTAGTCTCGCCCTCAGGGTGTACAAATGCAGCATTATTCTTCTATGCATAGAAGCTTCTGTATGAGTGCAATCAGCGTCTTGTGAATGAGTGTGTAAGGCAGGGGTGTCAAAACTACATCGCGAGAGGCCATATACGGAATTTCAAACTGGTCCTTGCGTCAGGTTTGGACACCCCTGGTTTAAGGGGTCAACGCTTCAAGATCTGGACTGTGTGTATTTGTGTGCGTGTGTGTATGGCATGCGCGTGTGTGTGTGTCTGTGTGGATGGCGAGGATAGCCGTGCAGACGGGGTTAATCTCTAGAGATCTCTGGGCGTTGACAGGGTGCCGTCTGGTATCCACAGCAACCCGCTAAGGTTGACACTGCGTCGCGTATCCGGGCGGAGCACTTCGACCACATACGCAGCGCCACCCTGCGCGTGGCCGCCGTCGCGCACCGGGACGCCGGACGCTACCGCTGTGAGGCCGAGAACGAGAGGGGGCTCAGCGTACGCGCCGTGTGGCTAGACGTCTATGGTCAGTAAGCGGGGAGGGAACGCGCAAGACCGAATGGGAACAATTATGTAACAATGATAAAAATGTTGTGTTTTTTGAGGTATTTAACCATTTGTTTATTATTGTAAAGGTTGGGCCAAAAGCTCCTTACTTATTTTTATGCCCTCACATGTGGAAAAGGAGAGCCATAGTCGCCAATGCACTTTTCAGCCATTTCTTGAATGCTGGGTGAACAGTAAAAGACACAAACGCACTCACGTAGAAGCTGCTGTCGGCCACAGCTCACACCCGGACACTTGGGCAGACTCGCTAAAGTTACACTTATTATTACAATTGCATGTATTAGAGCCAGTTTCAACAATAGGCTTTCAAGGCATTAGGAAGGAGTAGGGGTTTCATGGACAGGTTTGGGTTCCGGAGTAAGTTTTGCAGACAAGATTAGCGTTCTAAAGTTTGGTTTCAACATTTTTTTATTTTTTTTTTCTTAGCCAGGGTTCAGCTTTCAAGTTAGGGTTACTAGCCAGGTTTAGTGTTTGTAGTTCGGGTTTCAGGTCTGGTTGCGGGTTTCTGTGTGTGTTGATCTGCTGGAAAACCTCAAAGTGGAGGTGAGCCCCTACCTTCATCCATCCTTCCTGTCTTCCACTGTTCCTTCCATCATTCTTTCCTTCCTTCCACTCTTTCGTATTTCCTACCTTCCATCATTCTTTCCTTCCTTTCATCCTTTCTTCCTCCCACCCTCCCTTCCTTCATTTTTCTTCCTTCCTTCTTCTTCCCTAAATTACTCCAATGCAGCCTTTCTTGCTTCCTTCTCCTTCTCCTTCCCTACCCCCCCCCCCATTCTTTCTTGCTTGTTCCATCTTTCCTTACTTCATTCCTCCCTTCAATCAGACTTTCCGTCCTTCAATTCTTTTTTCCTTCCCTCCTACCCTCCCTATCTTCCTTCCTTCCATCCTGTCTCCCTTCTTTCCTCCCTCCCATTCTTCCTGCCACACTCTCTTCCTTCCTTTCTCTCTCCCTCCCTCCCTTTCTGAAGTTTATTTAAATCCTGGTGGGTTGTTTACCGCTTTTGTGGGTTCATTGTGTAGGTTAAATCATCCAGGGGAGAGGTCGAAGAGAAGTTCCACTGACTTGTTGTCATTGCGAAGGCAGAATTTGTGCTAGTTTTCTATGCCATATTATATAGTAACTATACAGGTATATAACGCCGCTTCTTGTTTCCCTCCAGACAAAGGATTCATCAACGTAACGTCGACGAGCAACAGGACCGTCTACGTGCACTCTGGTGATAGTTTATCCCTGCTGGTGGAGATGGAGGCTCACCCGAGGCCCCGCACCTTCTCCTGGAGCTTCATGGACCACGAGCTGAAGAATAACAGCGACCACGTCATCACGACGCAGAGCACTTGCAACTACAGGTGCGACCCACCCCGGTCCTCGTCCTCATGCCAGCAACAACAACCAAACACCTCCCCCACAACCAGCGGGGGGTGGAATTTAACATGTACCCCGCGGGCCTCACAGCTCCATGACAAATACGAAGGAGAGAAGAGCGCCTCGGGTTGTTTGAGCCAAAAAGGCTGTCGCTGTTCAAATGCACGCAAAAAAAAAAACGGAAAGTATTTGCTGTGTTACTCATGAGTGGCAAGGGAACTATAATATCATAATGCTATGTGTCGCATGCTTCCCAGTATTTTTTATTTTTTATTTTTTTACGGGACATGACCCAGCTGTTATGTGGCAAGTCCAACTGACCCAATTAAATTGTAATTTACAAGTAGTTTTTTTTGGGGGGGGGGTTCATATTCAATGAAACTGTTGTGAGTCAAGTCGACTCGCAGTTGACTTTGTCAAAAATGAACAACAACAAATTTACAGATGGAAAAAAAAGGAAAAGTCAAAAACGTTTCGCTACGAAACTTGAAAACTGTACAACGTGTAAAATGTAAACTTTGTGGGTCAAACCGACCCAAGTAAAAAAATAAATAAATGCTACAGTAAAAGTAGTTTTTTTTGCCATGAAACTTCATAAGTTTACAACACGTAAAATTGAAATGTCGTGGGTCAAACCTAAAACAAGTACAAAAAAATAAAGTAAAAAAAACTCTAACTAAAAGTTAGAAGTAGTTTTTCTCTACGAACCTTAAGAAGTGTACAGCATATAAAATGGATATGTTGTGAGTCAAACTGACCCAAGTTAAAAAAATATTTAAAAAACAAAAGTTAAAAATATGTTTTTACTCTGAAACTTACTGAGTGTACAACATATGGAATGAGGATGTTGTGGGTCAAATCGACCAATGTCAGAAAAAACAAGTTACAAATATTTTTCTGCTATGAGCCGTGTAATCAGGCGGCACGGTGGACGACTGCTTAGAGCGTCAGCCTCACAGTTCTGAGGACCGGGGTTCAATCCCCGGCCCCGCCTGTGTGGAGTTTGCATGTTCTCCCCGTGCCTGCGTGGGTTTTCTCCGGGCACTCCGGTTTCCTCCCGCATCCCAAAAACATGCATTAATTGGAGACTCTAAATTGCCCGTAGGTGTGAATGTGAGTGCGAATGGTTGTTTGTTTGTATGTGCCCTGCGATTGGCTGGCAACCAGTTCAGGGTGTACCCCGCCTCCTGCCCGATGACAGCTGGGATTGGCTCCAGCACGCCCGCGACCCTAGTGAGGAGAAGCGGCTCAGAAAATGGATGGATGGATGGACGGATGAGACGTGTAATCAACATAAAATGAAAGTGCCATGGGTCAAACTGACCCATGTAAGAGGAAATCAGATTAAAAGACTTTTTTTGCAACAAAACTCAATGAGTGTAATGTTAAAGGACAATGTTGCGGGTCAAATTGATCCTAGTACATAAAAAATTATATTAAAAGATATTTTCTTATTCTGCATATAGGAAATTTGTTCAAATTGCACTTCCAGTGTTGATGACTACACACTAACATACAAACAAACTGAAAAAATAATTATCGGCTTTTGAATTTCCGAATTTTGTTCATGCACAAATAACAGAGTTAAACAAAATGTTTTCGTAACTACGCTACCACCACACTGCAATTTTTAAGCGATTGTTCTTGTTCACTCACGCAAAAGCTGCTGTCTACCACGGCTCACACCCAGACTCTTGTACAGACTCGCTGCCGTCACACATCACCTCACCAGACCCCGCCTCTTAAAAGCACATGCATTATTTTGTGTTCAAATAGGGTTACAGACGTTGATGCAACGACGTATTTGTGGCATTTGGTGACGTCGTTTTTACGTCATCCTGCTAAGTGACGAACAAACAAACAATGAAAATATGGTTTTCAGTGTCGGCTTTTGCTGCTTTTGTGAATGGCGTGACTAAAACGTCTCCCCCTGGTGTTCAGGTACAGCAGCGAGCTGAGATTAGTGCGACTGAAGATGTCGGAAGGCGGCGTTTACGTGTTTAAAGCCTCCAATCACGACGCCTCACTGAACGAGACCTTTACCGTCTTCGTAACCAGTGAGTAGCTTCAATTATTATTATTTTTTTTTAAATTAAAGCTTTTCTGCTTGACTTTTTGCATTTTTAACCATGTCTCATTTCTTATTAGCTAAACCCGAGATCGTGTCGCACGAAGGCCCGGTGGACGGGCAAGTGCGCTGCGTGGCCGAGGGATTTCCCGCCCCCAAGATCACATGGTACTACTGCGAGCAGCCCTACATCAGGTGAGCACCAAAGAATTGCAGTCCAGATACTTGTGTCAATAACATGTTCCTTTGAAGTTATTTTCAATTTGTGTTATGGTAAATATATATATATTTATATATATTTTTGAAATATTTTTTTAAATATTCATCATTCTACATATATTAATTTGGGTGTTTCAGTTTGTACGAAATGACTTATTTTTGTTGACTTTTCTAAATTCTCAATCGCATATGTACATAATTAAATATTATCTTAATTATTATTTTTTTTTACCCTGAGAGATGAGTGTAGAGTGTAGCTGGTTACAAAATTTTTACAGTAGTTATCTTCGCTATCCAACAATAACTGTCCCCACATTTTTTTATTTAGGTGAAAGTTTAACATTTTTACCTTTTCTTTAATTTTTTCTGAAAGACAAATATTTTTTTCAGATAAAACAAAATGGTACTGTTACCAAACTCAACTATTTTAGGTTGTTTTTCAGATAGAAATTTGTGAGATTTTATTCTTCTTTTTAATCTGAAACACCAGGAAAAATGCGCGTTGTTGTTTCTGAGGTAGAAATTAATAAGCTTTTTTTTTTAACGGAAACCTAAAGAAACATGTGTTTGTTGTTTTTGTGGGATGTTTTTAAAGAGAAAACGCAATGACAAGTTGTTTTTTTAAATACAAAATTGAGTTTATTTGTGTTTGAGTTTAATTATGTATTACTCGTGCACTCACTGTAGTTGTCTCGCCATGCTGCACTATTTGCATATACTGGCCACTCATGCCAGAGTAGCATCTGCTCCATTTGCACACTGATTGAGGAGTATCTGTAACATTTGCACAACCGACATTGTCCCAGATGATCGCACTACTCGTCACTTTAAACCGCATACACTCCTTGAAGTCTCAGCGCCCTTTGCACAATGGTCATTGCACCGGACTATCGCAATATTAGTCATTCGAAATGCTCTAAGTGCTAGAGGACTCTGCATCTTTTTGCACAATTGTTTTTTGTCAATGTCTTTATGTCTCCAAAGTGTTCTGTAAATTGACTGTCTGTTGTACTAGAGCGGCTCCAACTACCGGAGACAAATTCCTTGTGTGTTTTGGACATACTTGGCAAATAAAGATGATTCTGATTCTGATTCTGATGACAATAACAACACTTTTTGTGAATTTCCAACAATGTGTGGTTTTTGGTCGGGGTGCTTATGTCTGGACAACTAATAACCAGTTCGCTAATCCTGCCAGATTGCTCTCAACAAGACCTAATCCACTAACCCCCTGCTCTTCATTGTTGCCCCCCTCACTCCAGGTGCTCCCAGCAGGTGAACGCCACCGAAGAAGAGACGGACATTGTCACCATTACGCTGTTCAGCCCCATGTTCGGCAAGACAGAGGTGGAGAGCCGGGTGAACGTCAGCCGTGGACGCTTCAGTACGCTAGAATGTGTGGCCACAGTGGAGGGCGAGCAGGCCTACACGCTCTTCTCCATCAGTGGTGAGCCACAAAACACAACAACAACACAAATATGTGCACAGTCTACATGTACACGCACTACTCACGAAAAAGTTGGGGATATTGGTCTTAAGTCATAAGAACCTAAAATGCACTCTAACAATTACAGGTGAACTTTATGACCGTCTCTAAACTTTTGAATGCAAAAATTCACACCAGAGATACACAGAGAGACTAGCGGGGTCATAGGGGGGATGGATGGATGGATGGATGGATGGATGGATGGATAGATAGATAGATAGATAGATAGATAGATAGATAGATAGATAGATAGATAGATAGATAGATAGATAGATAGATAGATAGATGCGTTTGCTGTTTTCACACTGCAATGACACGTCAGAATTGTACCACTTGAAAGCAAAAAGTCAAAGTGTGTCACTTGACGCACAAAATTTAAATCCATTCATCCTAACGATGGATTTAATTTATTTTGCCCATCCCGTTTTGATGGTGCCATCAAACGTCTGTGCATGGGAACAAACCAACGTTGATGAAGACAACATTTCTCTGGCGTCTTTTAATAATTATTTGTTGGTTTCCTAAAGCTATCTTTTAATCATGTGCTATTCCAGCTCGGGTGAGTCATTCTGTGGGATCAACATTGAATTGCTCGCAGGCCAGCCGAATTGTTTTTGCTCATTGGAATAGTGCATGCCGCAGCAAATTTCATTCAAACGACTGAATCATGGATGTTTTATGGCGCCCTGAAGTGTAGGAAACAACAAATCCAAGCGGATTAAGACATACCTTCCTTTGGAGTTTGTCCATTTAATAAAGAGTGCTTTTACTGTATGTACAGTATTTGCCACTGTACTGTGTAATTGTAGTTGGTTATGCACTAGGCCTTATTGGTTTGCTCAACAGTCTGAGGTTTTCAAACGGGATGACTTTTAAATGGGACACATTGAGTAAAATTGACTTTTTAATTGTCTGTATACAAATAATTGGGTTTCTGGAGTGCCTACCCACTCATCAAGTGTGAAATTAAACAACCAAGTAAATCATTTGTGAGCTGACTATTTCACAAAATGTGTCTGTGGGCAAGACCGTTCTCTATTTTCCCACATTGCGATGTCACACAGGCTTATTTAGATGATACTACCCCCTCAACAAATTTCTACGACCACGACTTGGCAGCTAGGCGAGCAAATATGACAGTGGTGTCATCTGCAAACTTCAGGAGTTTGACAGTCGGGTGCGCTGAGGTGCAGTCGTTCGTGTAGAGAGAGAAGAGCAGCGGAGAGAGGACACAACCTTGGGTCGCCCCAGTGCTGATGCTGGGTGTGGATGAGGTGGCCTCCCCCAGCCTCACCTGCTGTGTCCTGCCCGTCAGAAAGCTGTCAATCCACTGGCAGATGGCAGGTGAGACGCTGAGCTGGAGAAGCTTGGATGAAAGGAGTTCAGGGATGATGGTGTTGAACGCTGAGCTGAAGTCCACGAACAGGATACTCGCGTAGGTCCCTGCACTGTCGGGGTGTTCTAGGATGAAGTGCAGTTCCATGTTTACTGCATCATCCGCAGACCTGTTCGCTTGGTAGGCAAACTGCAGGGGGTCCAGCAGGGGACCTGTGACACTCTTGAGGTGGTCCAGCACGAGACGTTCAAAGGACTTCATGACCACAGATGTCAAAGCGACAGGCCTGTAGTCATTTAGACCCGAGATTGCATGTTTCTTGGGGACTGGAATGATGGTGGAGCGTTTGAAACAAGATTGTACTTCACACAGTTCCAGAGATCTATTGAAAATCTGAGTGAAGACTGGCGCGAGCTGGTCTGCGCAGACTTCGAGGCAGGACGGGGACACATGGTCTGGGCCTGCCGCTTTGTTAATCGTTTGTTGTTTGAAGATGTGTCTCACATCCTGTTCATGGATGGTTAACGCAGAAGTCAGAGGTGTGATTGTGGTCTGCAGTAGAAGGTATTCAAGTCGTTGGCTAGTGTGCTATTGTTCTCAGCTTGGGGTGATCGTCGCTTATAATTAAAATCTTGCTTAGCAGTAGTCAATTTTTCTTCTTTCTTTTTTTTTTTCAAACAACAAAGAGTGTTTGTGTTTTTACAGCTGTGTTCAGTCCCCCTTCCGTGCCTGTCCTGGCCTTATTGTTCCCTCCTCTGTCCATTCGTGTGTAATAAGCTCTTTATAGAGATAAGGAGCTTTCTCCCCACTTCAAATCTGAGAATGCAGAGTCTGCAGGAACAAATCCAAAGCTCTACGTGTTCTCCACAACAACTCCAAGCGTCATCCAAGGCAGCCGGGACAACCTACCTGCGCGCCTACGAAGAATCACTCGCCGATATGTTAGCTCCCTGGTGGCTTGTTCTGACCTCAGCTAGTTGCGATACCGCTTTTTGGGGGAGCAAGGGGGGCATTGCAGCAGATGGGGAAGCCGTTATGACACCGCGTGGATTTGGAGTCATAAAGTAAACAATGGACTCCAGCTAAAACCTATCTGCTCATCTTATCGCAGGCAATCATGTCTCTCTTGGCTGCTGTTTACCAAACGGTTTATGGGAGACAAGCACTGAAGGGTTAATCTTGGCCTAAATTGTGCTTTTAGTCAATATTTTGAGTTGGGACACATTCGCACTCATCATTTTATTTTTATGTGTGTACAATATCATAAAAATGACAAAAGGACCCTTTGTTTAACTCCCCCTAAAGTTTAATAATACAAGCATTAAATCACGAAATGCACAAAATCCTACAGTATTTGGTAGGTTCAACACTGAGTCTCACTATGAGGTGCTGTCGTCGAACAGTCAGCATGATTTCTCCCAATAACACAATTTGGTTGGAGTTAGATGAAATTTGGGTTTACACTTGAAAATTTTTGAGACTTAAATCATTTGTTATATGTGAGGATTATAATGGACATTTCATATATTTTGGTTTGACATTTGACAATTGGGGGATTTTAATAATGCTGTAAATCATAACAAAACAAAATGGTCTGACATTTGAACTTGGGTTGATTTTAATCATGCCAGAAATCCTCAATGTAAAACTTGGAGCGTTTTAATAATGCCATAAATTTCATGGATCTCGGTGTGATATTTGAACCTTTGGCTTGGCACGGTGGGCGAGTGATGAGCATTTGCCTCACACGACCATAAGACTGAAATACTGTAATTAAAATTGAAATTCCCCAAGAATCAAGAATTGTGGCAATTGTTTAACCTGCTGAAATTAGCCTGTTTTGAAGGGGCGGTCCTGTTTCATGCAAATGAGCTATTGCTCACTCTGACCCCCTCGACTGCGGGGTACGCCAACATGAAATTGACTTACCATGACGCTATCAGGTGGCTACCTGTTGAGCTCCCAGTCTAGAAAAAAAGTGAGTGCCAATTAAAACAACCAAAAGACAAGCAGTATCAATTGTATTTTCGCTAGCAGAGGCAGCACTTCATCGCAAAACACAAATACCACCCCAATGCTCTTATTTTGTCCCCACAGAGAGAAACGTTCCCCACAATCTGTTCACGCCGCTGCTGATCGGCTCGGTATCGGCAGCCTCCGTCCTCTGCCTGGTCCTCATCATGCTCTTCTACAAGTACCTGCAGGTATTTACTGGAGGTATTCATGAAACAACATAACATTTTTCACGCATTGTAATTGTGTTTTGGGGTTGTTTTGTTCCAGAAACCTCAATACCAGGTGCAGTGGAAGGTTATTGAAGGAATCCACGGTAACAACTACGTGTACATTGACCCCACCCAGCTACCTTACGACCACCAGTGGGAGTTTCCCAGAAACAACCTGCGTTTTGGTGAGCCGCCAGCACGCCTCACACATTGGTGTAGCACGTTTGTCACGTTCGTCTGTGGCGCGTGCCTCGGTGCGTAGCGTGAGCTTGTCATTTGTCACGAGTCTCGGGCCTCGAAGCAAACGGTTTTATGTGAAAGAGCCAACAACTTATGGAGGGTACATGAGGAGAAAATTAGAAAGCTGGACGTATACTGCGAATTAGACCGGTTTAAAGCCTCATTCACTTTGCATGCAGGGTTTTTTTTCAGGTCATATTCGGTGTCGTGAGCTGAGTAGTCTACAGGATAACAAAGAGCGACTGGACTCTCCAGACCCCGATCTGAGATTTCCCAATTGAATATAGTTGCTGTAAAAATGCTCAAAGACTAAGAACTATGTAGTATTCAATTGTGGAGCTATAGCTTTAAACTGTTCACCATTTCAGTTTTCCTAAAATGTTTGGACGATTTGGAGACTATACAAGACCTTCAGCACCTTCGTTCGCATTAGCGCTTATATGGCGCATCGCAACATGCAGTTAGCTAGAAAGCTATACCAACACCCCGAAAATGGGTCTTCCCTCCAGATAGTCCGCTGCCTTGGCCGCTTTTGAGCATTTCGTCGGCCGTGAGTGGACCATTCAATGTTTGAATGGTCCATCAGGAACAGGGATAGAAGGCCCAAATCATTTTCTACACCGCTTAAACTAGCTGACTTGGCGAAAGGCACACTACACCCTGGACTGGTCATTAGTTAGTAACACTAAGGGGTTTAAAAATGAAAAATGAAATGAGCTCAGTATTAAATATAGATATGGATCATCATCCATTGGGACAGTAAACAACATTTATCCATCCATACTGTGTCTGGGTCATGGGAAAGCTGGAGTATATCCAGCTGACGATGGGTAAAAAGACAAGAGTCATCAGTGGAATATCGTCCTACACTGGCTACATAAACGCCACCTGTGTGAAGCACTACATCATCAGTCACTGCAACCCAAATTGAATTAAAACACCAGATAAACACCAAAATAATGGGAACCTGAAGATGGGAATGACATCACCCCCAACTGCCACCATTGATCTACATGTGGACAGAGGTGGAATGCTGGTAGTTGCAAAAGCAGTCCCGGGGCTAAATCATGACGAAAACCCTCCTTCCCTCACTGCAAACATTGTATTGTTGATATATCCTGGGTGTTGTTTTTTAGCCAACCTCCTCCAACAGGATCCTGCATGTCCTGCTGCTTGAGCACACAGCCCGGGGGCTCAACTGGTGTTGTCCCAGTAATGCTGGCAGTGGGCCATTGGTGGGGAAGGGAAGGGAGGGGAAAACAGGATGGGCAGGGAGAATAACAGCTTTCTGGATTTATTTGTGTTTCTGCAGGGAAGACACTGGGCTCCGGCGCGTTCGGAAAAGTGGTGGAAGCGACAGCATACGGACTCTCCAAGGCCGACTCAGTCACCACGGTGGCGGTCAAGATGCTTAAATGTACGTTGAAGGATGCTAAAGCTAAGCTAAGCTAGGCCGTGATGCACAGTTGGAAGAACTCTGCTGCAGGGCTTTGAGTCAGATGTCAGACGCCACATGTATTCCATTAAAATGGAGACCAGATTATCGGGATGATCAAATCAATCAATAAAAATGAAGTTAGGAAAAAACATCAAATGTATCATGAATAGTGTAGTGCTTCAAAAATCATTTACCAGACCGCACATTCGATCAACCTAGGGATGAAATAAAATATTGTTTTTGTCTTTTAATACCATTTAAAAAAAAAAAAAAAAAAATGTCAGGAAAAGGGGCGGCATGGTGTACGACTGGTTAGCACATCTGCCTCACAGTTCTGAGGACCGGGGGTTCAAATCCCGGCCCCGCTTGTGTGGTGTTTGCATGTTCTTCCCGTGACTGTGTGGGTTTTCTCCGGGTACTCCGGTTTCCTCCCACATCCCATAAACATGCGTGGTAGGTTGATTGAAGACTCTAAATTGCCCATAGGTGTGAATGTGAGTGTGAATGGTTGTTTGTTTATATGTGCCCTGCGATTGGCTGGCGACCGGTTCAGGGTGTACCCCGCCTCTCGCCCCAAGATAGCTGGGATAGGCTCCAGCACGCCTGCGAACCTTGTGAGGAGAAGCGGCTCAGAAAATGGTTGGATGGATGGGCAGGAAAAGAGAATATACATTAGAATTAGAAACATACATTACATTACATTAAAAAAAAACATTTACTGGTTAAATGATAAGTAACAAATAGGGCTGTAACAGTTATGTCGAGACGCAGGGTTCGGTTCACGTTTGGTACAGTAAGGGAACAAAATGTACATTAAACTGCTCATCTTGTGTAATACGAATTTTGAATTATATTTTAAAAACATACTTAAAACTTATTTTTAGGAAGGTGCAACATCCATAGTTTACTTTCTTCTTTGGAAGGTGCAATGTCAGTAGTTTGTCTTCTTTTTAGAAAAGTGCAGTATCGGTATAGTTTGTCTTCGTTTTAGTGCAACATCAGTAGTTTTTCTTCTTTTTAGCAAAGTAGAACATCAGTGGTTTGTTTTCTTTTTAGGAAAAAGTAACATCAATATCTTGTCTTCTTTTTATGAAAGCGCAATGTAAATTATTTTTCTTGTTTTTGTGAAAGTGCAACATCAATAAAGTATCTTCTCTCTCAAAATTGAAGTTTTCCTATTCAGGAAAGTGCAACAACAAAAGTGTTTCTTCTTTTTAGGAAAGTGCAACATCAATTGCTTCGGTTCTCTTTAGGAATGTGCTATGTCAGCAATTTGTCTTCTTTTGAGGAATGTGCGACACCAATAGTTCATCTTTTTAGGAAAGCGCAACGTCGATAGTGTGTCTTCTATTTAGGAAAGTGCAATATCAATAGCTGGTCTTATTTATAGGATAGTGCAACATCAGTAATTGATCTATTTAGTAAAGTGCAGCATATTTTTTTAGGAAATGTTATCAAAGACTGAAGGGATCTCAGGGTATTAGTTTGCAGTCCTTTTAGTAGCTAATGTACATTAGTTTAAGTGCAAAGTAGCATTCATCAATAAATGCATTGTTTTATCCAACTTTACCCTGGGGTTTTGTTGTTATTCTTCCCCAGCGACCGCTCATGCCACTGAGAAAGAGGCCCTGATGTCCGAGCTGAAGGTTCTCAGCTACCTGGGAAATCACATGAACATTGTCAACCTGCTGGGAGCCTGCACTGTGGGAGGTAAGGGAGCCTCCGTTCTCACCATGGGGAGAATCACTCTTGCCATCTCTATTAACGATGATATGTTTGTCTGTGCCGGAAGGCCCCACGCTGGTGATTACAGAGTACTGCTGCTTTGGTGACCTGCTCAACTTTTTACGAAGGAAGAGGGAATCTTTCAACGGAAGGAAAACGGAGGAAGTCGGCTACTATCGTAACGTTGTGTCGCAGAGGGGGGCCACGGGGTCAGTTGTTTGAAGTTTACACCAAAAAGTTGTTGTTGTGAAAAGCGTAAGCCACATAGAATCTGAACAGTTGGTCATAAAGCCTATATTTTGCGACAAAAAAACTATATAAGAAATACGAGGAGCATTAAAATGGCCTCTTTTTCACCCAAAATCCTCAAAATGATCGGCAAACTTTGACACTACGCTCTGCCAACAATAATTGCTATAGGGAATGTTTTTTTTATTTAGTTAATCATATCAGTTTACGATTGGGGGTCATGTGGGCGAATCCTTTAGTAGGAGTAGCAGCCCCTGAATGCCCAAAACCAAAATGGCCGACTTCTTCTTCAATGTTGCCCATGGATCTTTGCATGGACTTTTTGGTGCGTCCAGTTTTGTTAGGCTTGTCTCTCCAATTTCATATCGATCCGTGAAACTGGTGTCAGGGGCTCATTTTTTGCAAACTTTCAATGAGGAACTACTGAGTTTTGCAAGAGGCTTGTGTTAAAGAACACTAGAATGCATTCATTTTCACAGGGATCGCTTCCTAGTCAATTGATTCTGAGTCCCCCCAAAAGGTGTCGAAGTCATCAGAAGAATGACAATAAACAAAGACTCCAATAAGGTCTGATTAAAAGTTTCCCAGTAACAGTTTCTCAAAAGCCCTGGTAAACACTCCTTAATTGCTCCTTAAACCCAAATGGCTGACTTCCTGTTCGATTTCAGGCATGGGTCCTTGAAACATTTTCCTTCGTCTTGTTATGGTACACATGCACCTAATTTCATGTTGTCTTATTAAGCAGGTGTCGTGGGCTACTTTCTTTTTCTAATTTAACATTTTCACCAGGTTGCACACGCTTGTCAAAATTGGTGCGGTTTCAGTCATTGTGAGTCTCTCAAAAACTGATTAAGGACCGCGAACGATTCATAGTCAAAACAAAATACGAGCTGTAAAATCGGAATTGAGCGTCAAGTCCTGGAGTGCTGCAAAGTGCTGTTTACTATCCAGAACGTGCGTAGGAGCAGGGTGTTAAGAGGCTCCTTCTCAGACTGCTCCTTTCCCTCCTCGCAGCGACAGCTTGAACGGCTACATGACCATGAAGCCGTCTGCCACTGGCAAGCCGCCTTCGTCCTCCTCATCATCGTCAATCACCATGGAGAAGAGAAGCTCCTTCCACAAAGGCGAGTCGGACATTCATCGAATTCCAATAAGAAAAGCATCCAAATTAAAGTTTAATGCCCCGTCTTGGCTTCTTTCTCAGGCGGATCCTACGGAGAAGGAGCGGCCGCGGAGGAAATGTTCGACGACGACGGGCTGTCGTTGGACACCGAGGACCTCCTCAGCTTCTCTTACCAGGTGGCCAAGGGGATGGAATTCTTAGCTTCCAAGAATGTGAGTTGTCCCATCCATCCATTTTTCACAGTCACATTTACACATATGGACAATTAAGTCTTCAATTAACCTAACGTTCATGTTTTTGGAATGTGAGAGGGAGCCAGAGCACCCGGAGCAAAAACGGTGTTTTCTGGCCACTACAACATGGGAAATGTCATTGGGAATTACCAACATAAAATACTGTACATACCGCCAGAGTGGGACCAAGCCCTCCTATGTCCAAAGTTGGTTTATTTCATATTTTTTTAATAAATCGATAAAATTGGTCAAACCCCACGTGGGTCTGTATTTTTTTTTACAAACTATTGACCCACCTAAAGTGTAGAAAAATGGTTTGTTCTTTTTGACAATGCAATGTTAATGGCTCGAGAAACATGCTATCTTTTGTGTGTGGGTGGGTGTGTATGTGTGTGTGGGGGCGGGGGGGTTCCTGAAATGTGTTGGTTTTGGAGATGTGAGGATTCTGTCCAAAACCAGCGATATATACTTTACAAAGGAAAACCCTAACTTCCCCTTTGCAACATTACTTAGTACTCTTCATAAAAATGTTTTTTGTGTGTGTTAATATTGAAAAACGATGCATCGTTTGGCTCGTTGTATCACTTTCTGGTCAGTAATTTTAATATACCAAGAAAAAAAACATTTCAAATCAAGAAAATTCTGAAATACATATTTGAAACAAATATGTGTGAAAATAAAAATAAAATGATTATTAAAATAAAGAAAATAAGGTTAGTGAAAGATAGAATTCCGATAATTAAAACAACTTTTTGTTTTTAAAAATATGAATGTTTAATATGTATGACTTAAATGAATATATTTATTTAAAAATATTTTAGAGGAGTATTTTTATTTTATATTTTATTTTACTTATTCATATATCTTTTGTTTAAAGTATATATTTATTTTTAAAAATAAGAACTTAAAATATTTTTTTTTTCCATTTTCACTTTTGTTTTCTGAAATTTAAACTTTAATATCAGTCCGTTTGGCCACGGTGGCCGACTGGTTAGAGCGTCAGCCGCACAGTTCTGAGGACCCGGCTTCAATCCTCGGCCCTGCCTGTGTGGAGTTTGCATGTTCTCCCCATGCCTGCGTGGGTTTTCTCCAGGCACTCCGGTTTCCTCCCACATCCCAAAAAACATGCATGATAGGTTAATTGACGACTTTAAATTGAATGTGGGTGTGAATGGTTGTTTGTTTGTATGTGCCCTGCGATTGTCTGGCAACCAGTTCAGGGTGTACCCCGCCTCCTGCCCGATGACAGCTGGGATAGGCTCCAGCACGCCCGCGACCCTAGTGAGGAGAAGCGGCTCAGAAAATGAATGGATGGATGGATCAGTCAGTTTGGCAAGCAACATAACAGGAGGTTTAAGTAAAAATAAGAGGCGCTTGAAGTATACATCTTGGGTTTACTTGAACTATATAGTAAGCAATAGCAGTATATGCAATGGGTACGGAAAGTATTCAGACCCCCTTAAATCTTTCACTCTTTTTTATATTGCAGCCATTTGCTAAAATCATTTAAGTTCATTTTCCCCACATTAATGTACACACAGCATTTCATATTGACAGAAAAAAACAGAATTGTTGAAATTTTTGCAGATTTATTAAATAAGAAAAACTGAAATACCACTCAGCCATAAGTATTCAGTACCCTTTGCTCAGTATTTAGTAGAAGCAGCCGTTTGAGCTAATACAGCCGTGAGTCTTTTTGGGAATGATGCAACAAGTTTTTCACACCTGGATTTGGGAATCGTCTGCCATTCCTCCTCGCAGATGCTCTCCAGTTCTGTCAGGTTGGATGGTGAATGTTGGTGGGCAGCCATTTTCAGGTCTTTCCAGAGATGCTCAATTGGGTTTAAGCCAGGGCTCTGGCTGGGCCATTCAGGAACAGTCACGGAGTTGTTCTGAAGCCACTCCTTCGGTATTTTAGCCGCGTGCCATTGTCTTGTTTGAAGGTGAACCTTTGGCCCAGTCTGAGGTTCTGAGCACTTTGGAGAAGGTTTTCGTCCAGGATATCCCTGCATTCATCTTACCTTCGATTGCAACCAGTCGTCCTGTCAACAATTCCTTTTTTTTCTGTCAATATGGGGTGCTGTGTATACATTAATGAGGAATAAAATGAACTTAAATGATTTTAACAAATGGCTGCAATATAACAAAGAGTGAAAAATTTAAGGGGGTCTGAAATATAGACACTGTAGTACTTATATCTGACACACACAAAAATTGTGACATTGAACTGACCCACTTATCATTTTGTAACAGTAAACGTTCAAGTATTTAATTTAATTTAATTTTGAGTTTATTTTGGACAGAGTTATGATCGGCCACGAAATTCAAAAGATTCCAAAATAAATAAAAATGTCCATACTGCTAGTCGAAAGGCTTAGGCCTGAAGCTAAAAGCTTATAAATGCCCTAACTTAACTTTTAAGTATGCTTATACACTCTATTTCAGATCTGGTACTAGTCTGTTGCACCAAGGCAATGTGTCTGAACACCTTTGCGGGTTATATTGTAGTGTTCTGGTTTTATCTGATTTCTGTGTCCTTACAAAGCACGGCTCGTGTTTCAATCGCGAGTAAACAGAAAGCATGTCGCGGCACGCTGTTAAAAATTTAATTACTGTCAGAGTCAGATGTCGGGCTGGGGGAAAAAAAAAAGAAAGAAAATATATGCAACACTTGGCTGATGTCACGCAGAACATGTCTCATTAGTACATCAAGCCCCCCCCCCCCCCCACCCCCCCCCCCCCCCCCCCCCCCCCCCCCCCCCCCCCCCCCAGTGCATCCACAGAGACCTGGCAGCCAGAAACATCTTGCTCACTCAAGGGCGAGTGGCAAAGATCTGTGATTTTGGCTTGGCCCGCGACATCACCACCGACTCCAACTATGTGGTCAAAGGAAATGTGAGTGTGTGTTTTATCAAGGAATAACATGTTACACTCATAATCTAACCAAGATAAGGTGCACCAGCACGGTATTTAGTGAATCAGAGGTTTTAAAAATGTCTTAGTTTCCCCTGTAAACCAAAATATACCATTACGAAGGCAACAATAATGTTACTTAGTCAAGACCTCCACCAAAGCCAAAACAATCCTAAACATGCTAAACACTTATTTGATAAAAAAAATAAAATAAACAAATGTAGTTCCCACTCCAGTGCTGTAGGTGGCAGTAAGTGAAGGGTCACTGTCACAGTAACATCAAAAATCCTACAATAGTTGAATAAAGGCAACATCTTCTTTGTTGACAACCATTCGTCTTAGATCAAAACAATTAGTGAAACAAGTAGTGGCCCTCAGTCAAACAGACGGCGTACATATACGATCAAATGAATATACGCCATACCTCAAATAGTTGCTCCAACCACCACTAAACAACCAACAAGTAACAATGATCAAGTCTGCTTTCTCGTACCACCACTAACCAACCAACAAACAATGCTGGCTGGCGTCGGCTAAGTCATTCCTAGGTATGACGTACTCTTAAATAAATGAACTCCCTATGTTAAATACAATCTTTTTTCCAACTAATAAATAACGATCAAAGCATAACTCTGCACTGCCTTTTTATTTTGTCTGAATAGTGGCTTCCATTGTCGTAGAAGCCGTGCCCCAATTAATTACCGGCGGTGTTGTGAATGAATAAAATAATGCTGCACCTTAAATAAACGTCTTCGTTCTGCAGTAACTAATAATGAGAAAAACCTAGACCGAATCGTGAGTTCATCGTCTCGTATGTCTGCTTCAATAGATATTTGCCGTAACCCAATTAGATGCCTGCTTTTTTTCTAATACCCTAACTAACTAATTAACTCATGGCCAAAGCATGACCTCAATGATAATTGAAAAACATATACTGTACTTCCTCAAATAGTGGCCTCCGCTCAAATAGACGACATACCACGCCATGCTATCGGTAGTGAGAAAAAAGAGGTCATAAATCAAATCAAAACCTCTGCACTGTATCATTCAGCTATAAGTAAGGTTACCAAAACCAATGTGCTCTGATAAGACGTTTTACCCCCAATTTATTGCCGGGTGCCTCGTGCACTTGAATAACAAGTAACTAACCAACCAACTAACTCTTATCGAACTTAATAAGGTAACCAAAATTCCTCAAATCGTGGCCTCCTCTCTAAAAAACACTGTGTATCAATTAATCGTCTGATGTGTCAGAACAGCCTACCTCGAATTCATTCCCTTCGTTCAAACTAATTAGTAATGATTATTTGAAACAAGACGTGCAAAATACAGTGTTTCTCCCAAAAGTGGCCTCAGGTTTTCGAGAAACTTTACCCCAGTTAATCACAGGTTGGGTCAGCCATTTGAACAAATGAATGCCATACCTTAAATACCTCAAATTACTTCACTAACCACCAATTAGCCAGCCAAAGTGCCCAAGATTCTCCACTTGGATAAATACTGTAAAAGCCCTGACTACCTACATATACCCAATTAATCTCTGGGTGCCACTTGAAAGAATGAACGCCGTATCTCAAATCATGTCTCCTTTCACCTAACTAAACAACCAACAATAATCAAGACTATGTGCCCCGATTCATTACATCGTCTTCTTGAAGAGATTAACACCCTACCTTAAATAGACGCCTACCAATGATCAAAACATAACCTCCACACTGCATCGTACAGCTAAATGACCTCCTTCAATAGTGGCCTTCGCTGTAATAGCCACTTTACACCAAGTGCGTTCTTCGTTTCAATAAATAAACACTGTAACACAAATAGACATATTCTGTTCGATGTTGTAGCATAATCACTGCATCATAACTTCTTTTGCCAGCATGTGGGGGAACGAAATAACCAAATTATACAAACGGTTTGTAGAATTTCATCAAATTTAACCCCCACTGTAATAGAGCCCGTGCCCCAAGTGTGTCATCCACAGAAATAAACCGTGTGCCTCAAATTGCTACTTTCACACTGGCTTCCAGACAGAAATGACAGCGACGTCTTCACGCAGCCAATGCGCCTTACCCCTGCAGACGTGTTGGTGACCTCAGCGCAACAGCAACAGTCGTGTTCATGCAGGCAATTCCTAAATTTGTGGAAAACACAAACAGCATTACCTCAGTCAGCTGCTTAACATATGCATAAATTAAAACAAGCATTTAAAATGAGGTTTTAACGGTTTACATTCTTTGTATCTGATTGTAGCTATTTCTCACATTGTTACTCTTCTTCTGAGAACTTTTTTAATAACACCGCAGTAAATGTATTTTTTCCTCTCACACAATACGATTTTGCTGTGGGATTTGCTATGGCTCTTAACCTTTTCCATCCACTGTCAACTCAGGCTCGGCTGCCGGTCAAATGGATGTCTCCGGAAAGCATCTTCGAGTGCGTGTACACGTTCGAGAGTGACGTGTGGTCGTACGGCATCCTGCTGTGGGAGATTTTCTCGCTCGGTATACGCATCCATCCTTTATTTGTGTGTGCTTTTGTCTTTTTCTGTGTCTTTTCTGACCCCAGAAATCCTTCATTCAGGAAACAGTCCTTATCCCGGAATGCCCGTAGACGCCAAGTTCTACAAGCTGATTAAAGAAGGATACAGGCTGGACTCTCCTGAGTTTGCACCTTGTGAAATGTAAGACTGGAAGGAAGTGTTTTAAATTTTTTTTTAAAGGTGTTAATGATGGTGACTACATAAAAAAAAGGTGTGATTTTTATGGCGGCCCACTCTCATCCTGTTCCACTGGCTTAGACACCTTAACTATTACAACTTGTTCTTCTCTAGAAAACGAACTGGAGCCCCTCAGGTTTATTTAACGATTCGATCTCCACTCTGCATTAAGTATAAAACACATAATGGGTACATTGAAAAGTAGTACCATTTATTGGTCTGCACTTCCTGACTGTAAATGTGAATCCTGTATTTCCGCACATAGTGGCCGACACTCGAATTGACGCAGGTAAGTAAGTTGCCGGTTGCGCCATCCACTTGAATACATAAATGCCTTACCTCAAATACAGAGATGGCTAATTTTTCTTAATTAACTAATCTACTGCGCAACAATGGTGAAAGCACAACTACCACACTCCATCCCACTTTATTTATATATTTATATCATGTGGTTAGTAGACGCCATACCACAATTTATGCCTTACCCGAACGAATGGCATACCTCAAATTCACGTCTTGTTTCCTCACTAACCAACCAATTAACAACATTCAAGACAAGCTACTCCAATTCGTCACTCGGCGTGTCATCTAGAATTAATAAATGCCCTACTTCAAATAAATGTGTAACCTTTTCTCCTAACAAATCAACCAACCGTCTAAAAAAACAAACCCTGCAAAACTTAATTATCCATCATATGATCAATAGATGCCATACCCCAATATATCACTGGATGTCTCATCCTTTAGAATGAATGAACGCCGTTCCTCAAGTGGATGTCTCCGTTTTCCCCAACCAACCAAATAACTGACAATGATATACTATACTATACTGTATCATTCTGCAGTACATCATACCTTATTTAGCTATCATGTGGCAAATGGATGCCGTACCCCAATTAATCGTTGGCTGCCTCATCCGAAGAAAACAGCGTACCTCAAATATTTCTTCCTAACCAACCAACGATGATCAAGACTAAGTGCCAGGCACATCGTCGCTTGATTAAACACCCTACCTTAAATAGACACTTTCTGTCTTTATTTTTGTATTTTTTTTATCACTGCTTTGGACGGCTGAATAAGTTAATCAAAACAGAACAATATTTTCTACAATAGTGGCCTCAACGCTAAATAGATGCCTTACCCCAGTTAATTGCTTGAATTAGCGCAGTTTCCATTAATTGCCCTCTTGAAATAAAAAAATTAAAAATTCCCACTTCAGAAAAAAACAAGTGGTAGCTGTAATTACCTCAATCTGTAGACGGTGACACACAGAAATTAAATTGTGAACGGGTTATCCCATTTGAACTCAGTTGCTAACCAAAACAGCAGCACCCACCAAAGCGTGATTTCTAAGTATGGAATCTTCACTGTACGTAGTGAATGTGCAGTATTAAAGATGATCTTACGACAGGTTCATTCACACAGTTTCATGTATGGTAGTGACATTGTTTTTGAATTACTGTATGATACAGTAATGCATAATAGTGCACGTCCGACCACTCAACAGGTATCAGATCATGCGGTCCTGCTGGGACGCCAACCCCATCCAGAGGCCCTCCTTCAGAAAGGTGGTGGAGCGAATTGAACAGCAGCTGTCAGATGCAACTAAGCATGTAAGTGTGAACGAGCAGTAAAACAGGCCAAAATCCAGATGTCAGACGGTAAGGCAAGGCAACAGACTAGTTGCGTTCTAGGTGTGCTTTAACCAATTGCAAGAGTGGAGGAGTAAGTCTTAAATCGAGATTTAAACATTTATACAGAAGGTAGTTGCTTTAATTTCCACGGGTAGGACATGCCAGAGTACTTGAGATTGATACAGGGGTGTCAAACTCATTGTAGTTCAGGGGCCATATACAGGGAAGCCTAATTTGATGGGGCAGGACCACTAAAATCTTACCATACCTGATATAATAATAAATAACATATGCTTTTCCCCTCGCTTGAATGCAAAAGAAATCAAATACATGAGGAAAATCTTTATCTTTAATGAAACTTTTAAAATCGTTTCACAAAACAACCTCAGATTTCTTTTTTTTTTTTTTGCTTCAGTTTTTCAGTGTGTATAATAACTGATCACATCACGGTGATTGTATTTTAAGGCACAAAACCTTGAAGTCACAGGTATTTGGAACTGAAAAACATAGTATTGCACTTTAAAATTATGAAGACCTAGGAATTATAAGGATTCCATTTTTTTACAAGAGCATAATAATTCTCAAAATTGTCCTTGGTTCCCACCACCACAATGTCTTTTATATATTTTTTTATTTCAAATTTATCCTATGGACCGGATTGTACACCCTAACGGGCCGGTTTTGGTCCACGGACCGTATGTTTGACACCCGTGCTCTAGACTCCTCTGACTTCTGTCGGAGTCACCAAATGACCAGCATAGAACATAGAAAGGTACCAATAAGTGAAAGATAGGAAGGTGCCACCGTACATCCATGCTAATTTCTTTGTTTACCAGCATGCAGTGTATGCTGATTGGTGCTTTGGTTTTTCAGATCTATCTGAACTTCAGCTCCAGGCTCATGGTGCCACCCAGATCCACCACCACCACAGAGGTGGTGGTGGTGGATGACGAGGACGACGATGACGAGGAGCCCAGAATTCCAAAAACGGCATTCCAGCTCAGCTCAAACGGCAGTGCCGCTCCGACGCAGCCCTTACTGCCCCAGCACGAGGTCTTCCTGGAAGGCACGGGCCTCGGAGTCCAGCGGGTGTGAGCCCCCCACTGCCTCTTAAAAGAAGTGCCTCTCATCTTCTGCTACTACAACAAAAACAAAACACTGCCATTGACTCACTGACCATTAAAAAGACTGCCCCATCCTCTGCGAAGACTGCCCCTGTGGTGCAAAGACTGCCCCTATGGTGCAAAAACAAAGAAACAAACACTGGACATCCCCTTACTACTCGTGGACCCACCACTGCCACCACCCTTTGGGCCACTCCAGACAGAACATAACGGAAGAAGAACATTTTGTTAATATTAATATGACTTCGACTTTCAAGGGAGGACAGTTGAAAAAAATCAACCACTCAATATTACACGCTTACATCTATCATAATGATGGTTTTATCAGCTCTCTTTGAAGTTTTTTTTTCCTTTTTACCAGTTTTATTTTTCTTACACTTTTTATGCCATGTTTTTTCTGTAAAGGAAAAAGAAAAATGCACTCGAGGCACTTCACATCATTCCATACATCCCGTAGTGCAGCTTTCATTTTTATTTTATTTTATTTTTGTCAGTATTACATGTTTCAAATGAAGGGGATGTTTATTCAGTGTCCAATTTTTCAAATGGAGCTACTGGGATGCAGCTATTATTAAGACAGCCTGATCTGCTTTGAGGAGATTTCCAATTGTTTCATTGCCACAAAGCCACGGGCCGTGAAAAAAAGGCTGTACAACATGGTACAATAGCTTTTTTTGTGCGTGTAGATAATTGTTTTTTGTTTTTTTGTTTTTTTTGCGAGACGCTGGGGACAAAGGCAAAGCCATAGCAGGCTAGCTTTAGCAGGTGAACATCAAACGTTAAAAAAAAAAAAAAAAAAAAAAAAAAAGAAAGTTTGTGTTTCTTCCCACCTCTTTGTTTACATGCTGGTACTGCCATTTGAGAGATTTGTGTGTGTGTGTGTGTTTTTGTTTTTTGTTTTTTTTTGTGATCACCCGGGAAAGCTAACTTTCGGGGGGCTTGCCATTCAATGGTCTGGAAATTAGACATTCAAGTTTATCGTCATTGTTCCCCGGCCACACGTTGCTATCCCCCATTCTCCTGTTTGAGTCCGGATGTTCCCTCTACAATGATGCGCTTCCTATGTTCCTTCCCGCAGGGAAAATGTCCTGTTAGTGTGTATGAACATGTTTGTGAGTGTGTGTGCCTATTCTTCGTCATTTTGTCCATGCGTTTGCATGGCAATGACGTTTTGCTTCGCTTATACAAACGATTGAGCTTTGCTGCAAATAGCGGAAAACAAGTAATTATACCCCTACAAACATTTATAATTGCCTGTATTAATTGTTTAAGCTGTGAATATTCCACAAACTATGATCCCAAAACACTTCGATATAATTTCAAATCAGTTTCAATTTTGCTCCTTCCCAACACACAAGGATCAGATGAGATGTATCACTTGAACTGACTTCTTTGATACCAGTTACTACTTTCCTATTAGCCTGAGCTTTGACACCATCTTGTGGCATTCGAGAAAGAGCCCGAGAAAATACGCAAAGATTCAGTGAATAAATAAAATGTGCAAAAAGGTGAATTTGTGAATAAATGTCCTGCAAGCAGCGATGAACAGACCCCATTTTTCATGGCAAATCCTCGAAACTTTGACACCTTAGTCCGCCCACATTAGATGGCGCAGGTAAAGAATATTGGCAGTCTAACTTTGCCCTTTTGTCTAAGTTGGTATACAAAATAGCAATTCATTTGATGGAAGAAGAATAAACACTTATTCCTAACAAATAGGTAACTATGGATGGCATTGGACCAAATTGGGAAAATTAACAATCAATTAATTATAGTTTTATATTTTTTAAAATAATTAATGACAGAAAATACCCTATAAGTATCTTAATTTAACAATTGTTTTAAAAACAATTCTTCAGAATGTAAACTAGAACTAGCGACTGACTAAACAGCACCTCTGCTGTTTGCAGCCAAGTAGTGCAACAATGAATACCATACCTTTTAACAATTAAATAATCAGACAAACAATTAATACACCCATCACTTATAAAAAAAAATGTAAAAAGCGCTGAAAAATGGTCAAAACTACAGCGCATCGTGTTTCTTTGCAAAGTGACATCGCCAACTACAGGCCCGGTATGCCTATTACAACAATTCCACTCTCGTTGTCATGTAAACGTTCCCTAAAATGTAATCTCTCTGCTTCACTTTGTGTAAATCCTACATTTCATTGTGCATATTTTTTTTTTTTTTAATCATTTTAGCAGGCGACCATCTAAATGAAGACGCGGTACACATAATATACAGAAAATGTGCTGTTTTTCTGCGCGTATACTGTATACTTTGTCGCCTCGGTAACGGAAACTCATCAAACTCCTCTTTACAACACATTTCTCATTTGACGATGTAAAAGAAAGAATTTGGACTTTTCCCCATCTATCGTTGGTATTTATTAAACCTGAGGCTTTAGTTAGTGTTGCTGTGTGTAATGGATGTGTTACATGTGTCAGTGTAAATAAAAAAAAAAGATCTCTATTGAAATAACAATGCGTGGAACTCCTTCCCGTCCTTCTGCACAGGAATCGCAACCATTAATCCAGTGTGTGTGTGTGTGTGGGTGTGTGTGTAGCTGGATGCATTTGGTTAGTCACACATGAGTGTGTGCCAATAGGTGCTTGTCCCCTACAGCGCATGTCACAAGTAATTCACATCATCTCTTTGTTGTGAAATGGAGCTTAACGGGCTCTTGCTATCGCCAAATGCAAAGACCAGTCGCGCCAACCTTCACCTCTCATTAAAAAGGCCAGTCTAAAACATACTCAGGTCCCACAAATAAACAGACAGAGTCCATTATTTAATTCAGTCTTGCCATTATATTCACCATGAGGTTCTAGTTCCAAACTGGTGACTTTTAAAGCGGGCATATGATGGAAAGTTGGCTTTTTAATCGCTCGCATGCAAAAAGTTTCATCTCTGGAGTGCCTCCCCTCTCTTCAAGTGTGAAATTACACAACCAATTAAATCTTTTGTGAGTTTAGGAAAAACCTTTACTGTGTAATAGAGCTTAGCGGGCTCTAGCTATTGCCAAATGCCAAAACCAGTAGCGCACTAACTTGTCTCAGGTTAATTCATCTTTCAATCAGAAGCCACTCCGATCATGTGAATAGATAAATGAATCCAGTCTGGCCTGTACATTCACTACGAGGTTTTAGTTCCAAATTACTGACTTGTGCATGTGACAGAAATTTCACAATCAACAAACACAAGTTAGTAAGTTAGTAAGTACGTAAGTAAAAAATTAGATTTTATTCATATAGAACTTTTCACAGAATGAGAAGTGTGAGTACTCACAAAACACTTTACATGGTTAATTGTGGTGCAATTCAGTATTTTAGGTGTTGACCCCACAAGTGAGAATCACAAGAAGAATCGAATATATTAACAGGAGTGAATAGCTCCTGCTCAGATTGCAGCTGGGAGGGGTCTCACAAGTAGGGATGGGAATTTTTAAGAATTTGGTGATTCTGATTCTATTATCAATATTGCTTATGGATTCAATTCCTTATCAATTCTGTCACTGATTCTCATTGGGTGAGGAAATGAAATAAAAATGGATGTGTTTGCTTTAACTCTAATATCTGGCCTGGCTCCAGAGCGGGGCCCCGGTGACCCGCGTCCAGGCAAGGGAAAACGTCTTCCAGTATTTTTAAACATCATAGGGGTCTTTGGATTTGTGCTTTGTCTGGTCCCTCACCTAGGACCTGTTTACCATGGGTTACCCTGCTAGGGGCATAAAGCCCCCAACAACTTAGCTCCTAGGATCACTGGGACACACAAATCCCTCCACCGCGATACGTTGACGGCTCAAGCAAGGGACAAATAAATGTTCTGTTTAAAAAGAGAACATTTTAACTGGTTTTGCAAAATACCTTCCGCACAATTATAGAAAACCACTTTTTAGGAACTGCCACCTCCAGATATAGTCAGCACCTTGCCCCAAGAATATTTTTATCCTCTTCCTTGATTCTTGCCGTGACGTGAGCCCAATCACGACCGAGAACGAGGTGGTTTAAGCAGCCGAACCCTGGTCAAAACGCTGATTCTTTTTTTTTAATTATTTTTGAGAGGAACTGAAAAGCGGAATTGTCAGGCAAACAAACAATCCCTATAGGGAAACTGGTTCTCAAAAAGAAAATTTTTTTTGGTTCCCATTCTTACTCGCGAGTCTCCAAAAGTTTCCAGTCACAGCAGAAAAAGTCACTAGTTTTGTTACTAGTCGCATTTTGAAAAAAAAAAAAAAAAGAAAAAAGAAAGAAAGAGTCGCTAAAGAGGTCTGAATACTCATGAACCTTTGTGACAAAGTTGCTAAATTGGCAACTGGACCGTGTTCGCTTTCAAGACACAGCACACCCTTCAGTAGAAGGGACCGGAGTGAGCGTTGGCTCGTTTACATGAGACGGAACCACCCCATCAAAACTAATTCTTGATCCTTGGGGTATTTCGCCAAAAGCTGGTCACAGTCATGTTATTAAGACACCTGGGAACAGTTTACAATTGCAGGGGGTAGCCACTTGGAGTGCATGCATCAAAGTTTGAAAATCCCCAGTCTAAAAATGTTTACATGGATATGCATGTATTGAAAAAGTATATGCGTACTTTTTCACGTGGACATAATAATTATAATGTGGGCCTTAACAGTAAAGAATTAAATATAACTATACTGTCGTGTTTTGGAATGAGTCTGAGTAGTAAACAACTCATAAAAACCTTAAAGTACTTTAAGTAAATGAAAAATGTGATGCTTTGAGTGTTTAGTATTGTGCAAACCTTTGCTAAAGATAGCCAGATGGAGCGATGTTTGAGGTTAATGTCGGGTGCAAGGCAAGCTTATCAAACGTTCATACGTTCTGTTCTAGATTATATTTAAAAAAAAAAAAAAAAAAAAAAGAAGTGTTGCATGTTATCTGGCTTGTTCCTGTTCTACACTCGCTGGCTCGGGCCCAGAAAGTGGACATCTGGTGCTGTGGGGAACGTTGTGAGCATGACGGCGGCTCACTCACGCGTGGGTAGCGTTCATTGTTTTCGCAAAGGAGCTGATAAGAGATCGGGAAGGAAAATCCCGCCATTGAACTTCTGGATTTTTTTTCTTTTTTTTTCAGGAAGAGTCAGTCATTAAGGGATTACAGTAACGGCGTCATGACGCTTTATTAAAAAGCCCATAAAACATGTCTGTTCAATGCCTCCCGCCTACACACCTAATCCCTCTGTTCATAAAAACCAGTTTGATCTTTCATTAAATCACATTCAGCGTTGATCATAATATTCACTCTTTGTAATAACTCATCATATTGACCCTCAGGGTTTAGCGTTCCTTGAGGGAAATCACAGAAAAATTAACATCACGAATATGAAAATGTTCCAGTTCAAGGAAGCGGACCTGAACGATATTAATACGGACATTTATACCACCGTTTTTTTATAATAGGACATTCAAACTGCAGTGCAGACTCCAAATGAGATGCTAATGTGAGCCTCTACTACCCTGTTCTGTGAAAGTTAGCAAGTTCAAAATTTAGATTACTATGTACTGAATTTGTATACCATCATTTCCAGGAAGCATTTTTTCCCTCAAATTACCACCCAAAACGTTTTTCCTGAAAAGTCATTTCTGGGAATACAAGGTTTCCGACCGACGCTAGAAATATGTAAAAACTAAATATTCAATTCAGAATCTAATGCTAACACCAGCATGTAGCCATGTGAAGTGAACGTTAGCAAGTTCAAAAGTGTCATTAGCATGCATTTATTTTACTAGATTGTATGCTAATGCTAATGTTAGCAAGCGCCAAAGAGCTGCATTACCGTTTACTGCATCTTCTTAGCTGGTATGGCATGTAGATTTCCAAGCTCCATTTTGTCCCTGAAGTAGTACTACTTATAAAAAAGTATCCAAATTCCAAACGTAATGCTAATGTTAGCATCTATCCCAGTTTCTTCTTCTTCTTCTTCTTCTTCTTCTTCGTCTTCTTCTTCTTCATGAAAGTTAGCAAGCTTAAGAGAGCTACAGGACATTAGCTTTTACGCCATCTCATTAGCTTGTATGACATGTAGATTGGTGTAAATATGTACATTTTCATTCCCAAGGTCGATTTTGTCCCTGAAGTAGTACTACTTATAAAATGTATCCAGATTCCAAACATAATGCTAACGTTAGCATCTAGCCCAGTTTCATGAACGTTAGCAAGCTTCAGAGAGCTACAGTACATTAGCTTTTACGCCATCTCATTAGCTTGTATGACGTGTAGATGTCTGTAAATATGTACATTTTCATGCCCAAGTTTGATTTGGTCCACGAAGTACTAGAAAATAAGGTATCCAGACGCCAGACGTACCGGTATTGCTAATGTTAGCATATAGCAAGTTGTTTCCTCAATTGCTCCTCTCGTGTTATGTAAGAAGACGTTAACCTGTGTGTTTTGGCCGCGTGTCTGTGTGCGGTGCGGCCGCTCAACTGCTCCATTTAACTTGCGGTCGTAAATTCGCCCGGCGTGTCACTCTCCTTCCGAGCAGTTAAACGTCTTCTAGGAAAGAAGGAAACGGTTATAGAAAGAAAGAACCAAGTTCTGTGGGCAAAAGAACATGTCGCAAGCAAGCGTACGCAGCCTGCTAGCCTCGTTAGCCAGTTTGCCATCTTTTCGCTGGGGGATGAGGACCGATCCGTGCCACAAGTAGCAAAAAAATCGCGGGTAATTAAAATAGCACACTAAAATCTTTAGAATTGCCGGAATTAATAGTTTAAAACTGTGTTTCTCAAAGTGCGGTTCGTGTACCACCAGTGATACATGGGCTCCCATAAGTGGTACGCGAATGAATCATTGAATTAAATGTTCAAACTATGCATAATGTTATAATGACTTGAATGTTTGTTTGTTTTTTAATTCTGTATAGTACGTTTGTGAAGTGCTGTTGAGTTGTAGTTAACTTTTTTAAGTACAATGCCTTTGCATTTAATCTCTCAGAATAGTTTGTTACCATCACATTTTTTTAGGTACAACCCATGTCCAATACATTTTACTGCATTTGAATCATTTAAGTAGTTTCTTATTTTCTTAAATGTAAGCAAAATATTGATTTTCAAAGTGTGCGTGTAACAGCGGCTTAAAATAAATATATCTTTTACTTCATTTTTGATAAACTCATAGGTCCACTGCACTACTGTATTTTAGTGTCGATTCATTATGCCGATACTTGAAGAGCAAAGTATTTTTTGAGGTAGTAAAAGTTTACTTGGTGTAAAACGTTTGAGAGCCACTGGTTTAAAACACAAATGTACCAACCGCCTTAATGTCATTAAAAAGACTTGAAATAAATGGCAAATGACTATTTGATTTTGGGAAAAATGCACTGGAAGTTGCATATACATGCTCATTCAGTGAAGCTTCTGTGTAATTTCCACTAACAACCCTGGCGAAACCGACTACTCCCCAACATACATTAAAGAACTGGTGTTTATAAAGTGTAATGACATACGTACTGTGGTATTTTTGTGTGCCTTTAAGGAGCTGGAGTCTGGTTGGGTTAGTTTGTATCTGAGCGTGAGGTGTTTGGTACAGCTTTGCGAGTGTTGTCATTTTGTGTATTTGTGTGTTTGACTTTTCGTCTCGTCCAATAAAGTGCCTCGGTGACTGCGGCTCTCCTTGCCCACGTGCGAGGGCATTACTGTACCCTAATTGCTCCGTTTTTCTCACTTCACTCGGCAGCGTTACGCGGGGGATTACTGTATATTGCGTATCTCAGAGCGAATTGGCTATGCCAGTGGTTCTCTAACTGGGGATCCGCAAGCTGTAACTTTGGGTGTACTAAATAATTTGCAAGAAATGACAATGTCATATCATTTTTAAAGGGTTTGGGCTAAGCTCTGATATCATTATGATGGATCACATAAATCTGCATGCATGCAGCGTTGCCTTCCACTGGGCTCCTTTCTCAGAAAACAATGTGAAAATGATTCCGCTCATGCTGTGTGTATTTCCTAAAGGGAATTAAAATGGCTCTTGGCTTGTTGAAAAAATAGTCACGAGAGTAGTCGGGAAAAGTCGCAACCATATCGCTAAATGCGAGCTTTTGAAAACTAGGTTTCTCTCAGTTCACAGTCACATTGCTCGTGTAAGTGGTGCACGTCAGAAAATCCTAAATATAAGTGAATTGATTTCCCTTTCGATTAAACAGGTCATGACCATTTTGATTGAAACGATCCATAAAATAATTCCTATAGTATTTAGGGGTGCACTAGCTGTTTAATTGGTGTAAGGATTATGAAAAGGGTCAACGGGGGGTAAAAATATCCCCTTTACCAAAAAGTTTGAGAAACTATGCTTCATCCTGAGGCTGCGTTTATCTGGGTTAGTTTTGGAGTAACGTGTACCGTGTGACGCTCCGTCACAAGTGTGGGTCACGTTGTTTTGGCCATAAGACTTTTAGAGTCTATAAATGCTGGCTCTTGTTGCACACAGACTTGTCCTGCATTGACATAAAGTCAACGTATAGGGGGGAAGGGAAAAAAAAAACTGTAATATTTGTTTTTGCATGGCAAGATGGAGGCCGCATATGGCTTTGTAAATGGGTCACTTCCCATTTTTTGCTCAAGCTGCTCAGGAAACTGTGACCTGTGAGGTGCTGCTGTGGCTTGGCAGACCTCTAGAGGTGGTAGTTAAGGGGATAGGGGGGGGTCTACCCGGGGTATACTGAGAGGGGGCTTCTGTTTCGGGAAGGGAACGGTCCCTTAACAGATGGCTGCCACGATGACGCCGGTGCGAAAACCACGACAAGCCGCCTGATCTGTGAACGAGTGATTGGAAGGCACGTTTAATGCAGTTGGGAACAGTGTTACGAAGATTACTTTGGAAAAGTATGTAATAGTCGTGTCACTATTTCAATTACTTTCTCAAAGTAATTTAACTAATTGCATTTGATTACATTTTAATTACTTTTCGTAATTTTGACTGAATGCGTCAATAGGACCTTTGGATGTTTCCTCCCCCAAAAAAGTGCATTAAAAGCATAGATCATTATTTTGGAATTAACCACATATTTGTTCATTACACAAATAATGAACAGATAAAAAAACGTGAGGAAGTGTTAAATACATAATGAAAAATGTATTTGTTGCATGTGGAAATTTTTCACCTAATGACAAGTGAGCACAGTTTGTACAATTTAGACAATTTCGCTTCATGTGACAACCCAGATAAGTGAATGTTCCATTAAAAAGTCCAAAATTATAAAGATGAAACACTTTATAAGTAATGTTCCTTCATGTGTTCAAAGTATAACAATGATAAATGTTATTGTTTACTAGCTATCATTCATTCTCATTTAAAGTTTCATTTTGCCCTGAAAACTGTTTACATTTTGTTTGTTGAAAAGTAGTGCAATAAAAACACAGATGTTTTCCCTAACATGAGGAATAATCATGATTAATAATCATCATTACAATATTGATCAAAAATAATTGCGATTATCATTTTGTCCAGAAATATGCAAGCCTACTTTGGGTCATGAGCTTTTCACTTCAATAGATAAATGTCTGATACATGATGTGGTATGATTTGGGCTCATAGATAGATAGATAGTTGCCATTCAGTTTTTTTGTTTTGTTTGTTTTTTTTTGTTTTGTTTTTTTTTGCATTTGTAACAATTCTCAAATTTAGATCTGAGATTACAATCATTGTTTTTAGTGGAGACATTTTTCCCACTCAGGCTTGTGCAAAGTAGCCTACCTGTATATTGCCCGGACGGAAATTAACAACAGCGTGCATGTGGAGCTCACTGAGTTCTATTGTGGTGTGCACATACAAAGAAACCGGAGATTAAAAAAAAAAAAAAAAAAAGAACTGGATACCTCCACGCTCAGCCTCAATATTTGATGAGTGGACAGGACAGGACAGGTGATAGCCTCTTGTCCAGTGGAAATTGCCTCAAGGGACACACTGACCCCAGGGCATGGCTTGTGCTGATGAGTCAAAGTCGTTCCATTAAAGAAAGTTCTACACTGTTTTTCCAGTACACATGATACATATGCAACATATCAACACTATAAATTATATTCCCAACAAATATGCATCGCAAGCGAGGGGCGAGGAGGGAAGCCCACTCTCGTGTTTTTCATATTTGACTGTAATTGAATGCCAATTGAAAAATGCATGACCGTTGCTGGCTTTTTCAAACGCATGATTTGTAAAAACGTACGGTAATAACATGATTGCTTTCAATTAAAAATTACCCATTTTTGTCACACATTTCTCATTCAATTCAATGCACATTGTGCTGTTCATTCTAGTGCGTGCACATGTATGAAAGCAAATTCATACTTACTTCATGCTCACTTTGTTGTCTGGATACAGCAGCCAATCATATTGCAGCGGGCTGTGTCCTGCCTAGAACTCAAGTGGAATTCATGTCGTCGTTCTTCGTAGAGGTTTAAAAAAATACAGTAGATGACTGAGCACTGTTAAATTGTATGTCTACTTGTCGCTGCACTGTTTATGTTCAAATATCCGTTGTGCTATAACATAACCGCATAAATGCTAATGAGTGCCTATGTTAGCGTTAGCCTTAAGCTAGCAGACTAAAGGCATGGTACTACCATTCATTTCAATGGGAAAATTTGCTTTGAGATGTGAGTGATTTGTGTTGTGAGCGTGGAACGAATCAAACTCCTGCGTGAAGGCGAACAGGAAAGTGAACTGACTGAGCACCGGTGAAACGAGAGCAGTCGTGCGTGTCGTTTGTCCCCTAAGTCGCGGACGGCTCGCGGCAGGGTCGCTCGGCCTCTTCTTCGCATATGGTGCGAATGAACGAGTCAGCGGGGAGCAATGCGTCACGGACGTGTGAGGAAGATCTACTTTGGTCCAGATACACGCCAGAGCGACCCGGGCCCTTAAACTCCACACCGTAATGCAATTATGGCGTTATTTTTTTTACTAATCCCAGTCGCTCGCCTCGCTTGTTTGGCTGATGTTGGCCTGAAGGAAGTGACTTGGAAAAACAAGTTAGGGAATGAAATTGAACTGAACTGCATAGTGATTACGTGCATGCGTGCTTATTTGAACGTGAGCTGTAGTTTAACCCTTTAGAAGGCATTGCTCGCCCTTTTCATACTGCCAGTAAAAGTATCTATCTATCTATCTATCTATCTAAGGTCATAAACCAAGCCATACCACATCCCATGTCATACATGAATGGGAAAATCGCATGATCTTCTATCTCTATGCAGGTGTGTCAAAAGAAAATTTGGTTAGAGGCCACAATGCAGTTACGGTTTTCCTCAGAGAGTTTTACTCATTGTGATTCTGAACTCATATAAATTTTCTCTCGCATCATATTATTACACAACAAATTGATGGATACCTAGTTTTGACTATTGCTCAAGTTAATGGTTAAAGGTGTTTGGAAACAAAAAATGCTTGCAATTCTTATTATTATCCATCCACCAGGATGAAACCTCTTCAAAAAATATATTTGCGTTTATGAGTATGGAAAATCCCTCAATGAATGGTAAAAAGTCATTTCAACAGGGTCTTGGCACTGCATGTTCGGGCCCTTATTGTTGACACAAACATGAAGAATTAGATCATGGATTGGATGCTCGGGTTGTGGATGGCGTGCGTCTCAGTGTCTGATTCCAGCCACGTCTCCCCAGTCTTCTTAAGGCTTTTCCCTAATCCGGCCGTTGACCTCCACTCGAGGCTGCATGCCAATCCCACTTTGATGAAGGTTATTAGGAGGGATTTCTCAATGGGATTACAATGAGATTTCATTTAATAAAGGAGACATGCACCATCGAATTAAGTTGCAAAAGGTTAATTATACTGTCACAATGCAATTCAATTGTAGTGATTAATCTACTGACAATTGCATGGTTGGGAGAGTGTTCTTTTCTTGTGTTTTATTGCGTCCTGTGATGTTATGCAACAATGTCACTCTAAATGATGTCACACTTTGACGTCATACATGATGTCACTATGAGGTTGCGCTATGTCACTTGATGTTGAGCAATAGATGTTGAGCTATAATGTCGCTCTCTGATGTTCTGCTATGATGTTATAACATGATCTGATGCTTTATTCTCGATAAGATGTCACGTGATGATGTCACACTGTCATTCTGTGAGTTTGTGCTATGTCAGTATATGATGTCATGTTATGGTGTCGTGCTATAGTGTCATTCTATGATGTCACACTATGGTGTCACACTATGATGTCACTGTGAGGTTTTGCTGTCACTTGATGATGTCACTCTATTAGTTTGTGCTATGATAGCACTCTTTGTTGTGATATGATGTCACTATAATGTTACATTATGATGTCATGCTACAGGCTTAATGTCACTCTATGATGTCACAAAACAATCTCATGCTACAATGTCACGATGATGTCACACTGTGATATCACACTGTCATTCTGAGGTCATTTTATAATGTCACTGTAGGCAATGCTGTGGTATACTATAGTGTCACACTATGATATTGTGCTATGTAATTCCTCTAAAATGGTAGATTAAAACCATACATCATTATTTTGGAATTAACCACATATTTGTTCTTTATACAAATAATAAACTGATAACAAATATAATATAGGTTTGTCATGAAAATATTGCTGCATTATATGTGTATAGCACCACCGTAACATGTTGACCTAATGACAAATGTGCACAATTTAGAGAATAGCGCTACATATGACCACCCAGATAAGTGCAAGCTACATTAAAAAAGTCCAAAATTATGATGAAACTGTTCAAACGTCAATGTTCTTTTATGGCTTCAAAAGTGTAACTATGAGAAGTTGTCAAAATCTCAAACTAATGCATCAAGGTGGCACTTCGAGTTCATAGTTGGAAAAATATGTCATGTTTGAGACTACAGCAGAATTGCACATGACCTGAGAGGGCCAATCACAAGCGTCGGCTTCAGAAGGAGGACGCGGAAAATGTAACAAAAATTGTTATCTTGGAAATTTCCAAAAGTAACAGTCATTTAATGACACATTTTCTCTCAGTCATGTAATGGATTACAATGACATAAGTGTTGTAATGAAATAAAATAATGTAATTTGTTACTGAGCAACACTGACTTGTCTATTGATGTCACGCCATTGCCACACTACGATCTTACACTATGATGTCACGCAATGATACAATATTTAAGTTATGGTGTTCTTTTAGGATGTCACGCTATAATGTCATTCATTCTGTGATGTCACACGCCATTAAAGAGCGATCCAATGGAACATGTGCTGATTTGCCCTAATTTGATCATGGTCATTTAGTTTTCCACTTGTCCTTTGTCCTTGTGCTGCTGTCGTCATTTGAGCGCGCACGCACACACACACACACACATTAGACGGCCACACAGGCTGCGACCTAATGACGTCCTGTGCCGAGCAGCGATAACGTGAGAGGTTTTCTGACTTCCTGTCCAGCTGCACTTGACCAGCATGACAACAACAACACGCACGCAGGAATTAATTATTCATCACAGCCGGTGACATACACCCACTAGCCACGCCATTAGGTACACCTGCACCACTAACATCAGTAGAGGGACACCTTTGGGGGTCAAGGGCCGCATTTGATATACACCGGCTGAAATAAGTATTTAACACGTCACCGTTTGTCTCGCTAAATATATTTCCAAAGGTGCGATTGACATAGGTGTTGGGAACAACCCTCGTAATCCGTATAGACAAAGAAAGTAGAATAAATAAGATCAGAAATAAAGTCGTGTGTCATGATGTGAACTGACTGACTGTGAACAGGGAAAAAATATTGAACATATGAAGAAAGGGAGGCGCAAGAAGGCATGGAAAGCCAAGACCGCACCTAAAATCTATCAAACAGCAATCCAGCCCCTTGTCAGTGCAAATGAATATCAGCCGGTTCAGTCCTAATTGATGGCCTCCAAAAAGGTCTCATTGCCAAGGTGTGAGTCAAGACATATCGCATGATGGGTAAGAGCAAAGAGATGTCTCAGGATCATCGCAAACTAATTGTTGCGAAACATAAGGCGGGCATTGATTACAGGTGCATATTTAAGCTTTTGAAAGTTCCAGTGAGCACGGTCGGGGCCATAATACGTAAGTGGAAAGCCAATCCTATTATTGGATTGGCAATAAAGAACCAAATGTTAAATTTACTGTATATGTGAAATTGTTAACTGATATTTAGATTTTTTTCTTTGATGGGATTAATGAATAAACCATCTAAATAATGAACAAATACAATTCATCAAACAATTTGAGGAGCGAAAACAACTCTTGACTATGTAAATACTCAGTGAACTGGATTAAATAAACTTTGCCTGCCCCTGAGGTAAGTCATTTATTTCATGTTCATTATTGTGTACACCACACCAGGCTGTAAGTAGAAATGTAGAAGTAGTCGTAAGAGAATTAAGTGTGTAACTGTTTATGCATTTTTGAGTAAGAAAAAGCTGTCCAAATTATTTTGTACCAAATTTGGTCCAAGAATAATACGAACTACGAAGTAATTTCAAGAGGTCCTCCTAACGCCCTGCTAAAATGTCCACGTCGTGCGTCTTTTGGGGCATTGGTTTGTGGTTGTACTTACGATAGATATTTCTACCAAATTTCATGTTGCTACATCAAAATGGCTGTGGGGGGCTGAGTTTTCAAAGAAATGTTGAAAAAGTGTCATTTTAGATACATACACTATGCTGAGCGCCGTTTTTAATATTTTGGTGACATCATTTCGCTACATGAGAGAAGAACGGCTCAGTATCCAGAATAATTGGAAGATACTTGGTGGTACACACTGGTCATTACAACCATGCATTTCTAGATACAGTGCAGTATTTGTGAATTTTTGCAACAGTATTGAATGTGCGTGTGTATTTAATTGCATTTCTAGTGGATTCAATGAGGTGTTTACCATACGTTGAAGCCAATCAATTTAAAAATGATCATATAGCACCGTAAAGTACCACCTTAAAAAATACTTAGCTCTCCAAATACCACCATCATGACCAACATAAAAAAAGCAGCATGGTAGGCCTAGATGTTCATCAAAACCAAGGCAGAGGTCTTATTCCTAAAATGTTAAAATTGCTCAAATTATTGTAGTAGTCCACTGTAACATAAAACGCCTCGTATAATCTTTTGTTTTTGATGCAAGGATAAGAAAGTTGACTGTGTTCCTCTGTCTCTGATATTCATCACTTGTCTGTGGATGGGGGAAGCGGCGCCAGTTGCGCGAGACAGATGATAACTGCCTTTCGTAAGACATTGCCGAAGGAGAAATAGCCAGACACTCCTTAAAGCAATCACTTTTTTATTTATTGGCTCTGTCTCTTTGGATGCATGTTTTTATTGAATTGTATCTCTCGTTATTCTCACAGTGCTTGTCCTGTCTCGTCTACTAAAGGGTTAACATTTTCCCCCCGACAACATGAAAATGCAAAAACGACTTATATCATGATGACAATTAAAATCTGTTGCACATACTGAGTAAATGTTTAAACACAAGGAATTGGAGTTCTTATTGAGATTAAATGCAAATGAATTGGACTTAAAAGTTAAATACAACTGAACTGTACATTAAAAATGCACTGAACACGAAAAGTAAAACATGTACTGTAGTGGATTTTTATTATTTTTTTTTTTTTTAAAAAGAATTTCAAACATGTACTGCTGGAGAGAGCCAATAGGAAACCCAATTGCCTCCATTGAATTTCTATGGATTACCATGACCTGCCCTGGATGTCTAACAATTTTCACATTATCAGAGAACCTTGTAACCAATGCTAAATACTGCGCTCGTCCACATCTATTTATATCTCCTGATTTATATTGGTGGGAATCAAGTTTTGGGATGTTCGGCTTCCTTTCCAAGCTGAGACGGAATCTCTGTTCAGTGAGGCGTATCGCCGCTCGCCTCCACCCATCACACACCTGTCTCCATCCCACTGACAGGTTAACATCATCACCTTTGCGTCACAGCATCAGAGCCGCTCATTAGTCATCCGTCGTGTTGTTTGTGGCAGGAAGAGGGCGGAACGACGCAAGTCAATCACTCAGTTGGCGTGAGATAGCGAGGAGATGGGAGGCGTCCCGATGACAGACAGCCATGACGGGTGTCTGGTGACGCCTGTGCACACCTGTAAGGTTAAACTACCTCCGTAATCAGCACTTCTTTTACTCTTCCAACCCTGATTTACGTCTATGAAGAAGGGTTGGAATACAAGCCCACGTGCCACAACATAAGATTCACCTGCGGAATCAAACACAAGGGCGTTTTGAAAATTCAGCCCCCGAACCCAGTTGCACTTAGTAACATGAAATTTGGTAGGAATGTCTATCTTGAGTGGACTCACGAAATAGTCTCAAGAATCAAGTCGCAAAAGGACTCGGGAAGCAAATGGCAGTGAATTTACTTAACTGGCCTTAATCCACAAAATTGATATGCCCGTTTCTTGTTTTGGTGGCAAGTCATCAAATTTGTCCGCCGTGCACAATGTCAAAAAAAATTATCTAATTCTTTCCAATTTAGTGTTTATTACAGGGGCTTTGGGGGCTGAATTTTCAAGAAAAAATGATGACTCTAAATTACAACCACAGTAGAATGCGTATGTTGTACAGGCTGTCCATCATGGAACCTGTTGGAGCTGGAATTGCTCTGCAGTCACCGAGGACTCTCACACCAGAACACTTTAAGTGGCGGTCACGGCGTGACGAACGTGTACATGCTAACCCTTGCGTGTGCTCGGCAATCTTGATGTGTGTGTGTGTGTGTGTGTGTGTGTGTCTGTGTGTGTGTGAAGAAAAAAAAACAGAAACATGAACTGCATTGTATTGAATTTGGTCACACTTTCCCATGGCGCTTTTCACCAGCCCACACTTTGTTAGTCGTGAGAGGAAATAAACAAAGTGGGCCAACATTGTTTTTGCACAGCAAAAACATGTGCAGCTGCATCGACGTAATAATGTGCGTGTCCGTGTGTTGATGTTGCACAATTAGTTATTATTATGTGATACACCAAAGCAGGAAGCGCCGGCCACAACGTCCATTCACAAATTTCTTGCCGGGGTCACGCAACTGTCAGGATGTCATGACCACACTGATTGGTTTCTGTTACTGAAAAACATTTTCTTTTTTAATTCCAAAGATAATGACACTAAATTCTGTATTTAATCAATTGTGGTTATTTTGCTACATAAGAGGATCAATGTTGTCAGAAGACCTAAAGGAGCCGTGTTAAGGAATGGGTAGTGGTACTACCACCACTGATGGAAACCCCCAACTCCTACAGCAGGCATTTGCGCGAAGCAAAGGAAAGTCTATCCGGAGAACTGCTCTGGAATTCAGCATCAACGAAAACTCGATTTAGCAGATGCTTCGGAAAGCGATGAATCTTTACCTGTACGGACTTCAGGTTGCCGAAGCGTCATAACCTTGCGCTTGAAGCCCCAAACGCCTGCTCTGGGAGTTCAGTGATTTCATCTGTGCTGGTAGTAGCAGGTCTTCCGCTGTGTGGTTTGTCAAGTACAGATCCCGTTTCAGGAAATTTGCCATGGAAAACGTAAATTGTGCTGCACGTCAGAGCAGTGTTAAAAGCTTCTTAAACTGGTGCCGAATTGCAATCGAGGGTGGAAAAACGGCAATTTTGCATTGCTGCTCTGTGCTTACGAAAGCTCCGAAAACTAAGCTGTCAAATACAACTGATTTCCCGTCTATCTAAATGATACCTATAACAATACATGCAATGACAATAAAGAGCTGTTGCCGTATCATACGGACCAGTTCATTTCTGGTTCTATGTTTTTTGTAAAAACATTCAATGGGGACAAAAATCCAAAGAATAAGCATTATTAATCCAACATTTGAAACGAGCTGTTTCATTGGTGTTTACAGTAGATTCCATTTGGGAGAGAGTCACATGTGTCTTTGAACCCATCACGGGCGCCGACACGATCGCTAAAGTGTTAGCTACGAACGTCAGCCTACCGACTGACTGGCTGACAGGCTTGTACTAGCGACCTTTACATGACAAATTGAGATAAGGCAGCCGGGGGGGGGGCTGCAGCACACCTGTCAATCAAATCTGTGTTCATGCGTATGTGTGTGCTTTTGTTTTTCTATGTTCGTCCGGAACAACCATAAATGTCATTAGCATAATAGCATACATATTTGAATGTTTTTGTAAAACGAGTTTTTTTTTATTTTATTTTATTTATATTTTTTGTTACTATGCATATTGTATGTTTTAATTATTTGGTAACCAGAAAAAAAGTTTACAAAAAAAAAAATACTAAGGTATTTACGCTATTAGGATAGCGATGTGTGTATGTTTTCTCGTCTTTCTACCTTCATGCGCCACAACCCACCTTTATTGCATACATTTGAAGTGTGTGCGTGTGTTTGTGCATGCGTGCTCTCGTCTTACTATGTTCATGCGGCACAACCCTTCAAATACAGACGTGAGCGTGTGTGTCCTTGTCTTTCTTTACAACCCTTGCATGTGTGTATGTGCATTCTTTCGTCGTGTACCAGCCCTCCCGTCCCCACCCCTTCTTCCAGCGTAGATTCATCATCACTCATTTTCTTCCAGGATTAGGAGACATCCTCTTTCCAATATCCCAGATTTTTTATCTCGTGAGTGGCAACCCGCCACCGCCGCCTTGGCCGTCTGACGACCTAACAAGACGGCTGACAGCTGCAGGTGTGCGTTTGCCTGTCAGTGTGTCTACGTACGTGCATGCAGATATGTCAGTGATGTGATCAGACAGGTGAGTGGAAAGAGCAGAGTGACGGTGCACCGCGTGATCCAGCAAGACACTCAAAAGCTTGGAACCTTACGACGGGGCGGTGCCCCGACAAGGTTTTGACAGCAAAATACCTGAACCATCCCTCGGAAAAATTGCCCGTAATTATCCTGACGTTACATTTATGTTGGTTGTTCTTTGATGCACACAAAGGAGCTCCTCCAGCAAAAGGGAGGCAATTATAGCCGCCTGAAAAGTCGCTGTAAACGTTGCATATGCCACGATACAGATCACTGTCATCACTTCCGAGGATACACGGCTGGAAATTAAATAGAATTTACCGAGGAGATCAATTTTTATCTGAGAGGAGACTGTGGGCAGAGAGAAACCAGAGCAGGACAGCGAAGTGGAGACTGTGGAGTGTCCCAATTTACTAAGGAGACAAATTTTATCCGAAAGGAGACTGAGGGCAGCGAGAAAACGGCCCGCTGCAGTAAATTGAAGACTGTGGACTATTATTTGTTAATGATATACATTTTATCAGAGAGGAGACTGAGGGCAGCGATAAAACAGATGAAATGTGTATTGATAGTAAATACAGGTGCTCCACGGTCTCCGCTTTGCTTCACCATGCTGTTTTCTTGCCACCCTCTGTTTCTTCTAAGATGAAATGAATCTATATCAACAATACAGGTACTCCACAGTCTCCAATTTGCTGCACCACTCTGTTTTCTTGCTGTCCTCAGTCTCTTCTCAGATACAATTAGTGTCCTTAGTAAATACAGGCACGGCAGTCTCCACTTTGTTGCAGCACTCCATTTACTCACTGCCCTCAGTCTCCTCTCTGTTTCCTTGGAAATCTTGGGTCAAAGTGCTCCACTGCCTCATAAAAGCAGATAAAGGGCAAGGAGATCTGGCTGGAACAGGATGTTAGACAGACACGCACTAAAAGGAAACACCAAAAAAACGACACCACAACGGCAACTTTCTTGAATCACTTCTTTGCGTGTGAATGTAACGCACTTTTTTTTTTTTTTACCACACCTCCATCTTCTGGATTTAGGGGGACACTGCACCTCGTGCCCTACTTCATGTGTGACCGCCATTATATCATGACTGTCATGATATTATCTTTCTGTTGTTTTTCTCCCCCTTCATTTTGAACATTGTTTTTTTTTTTTTTGTAAATTTCTTAGTAATTTTTCCTCCGGGGATTGGCATTTCACCTTTAGCGACTTTTAGCAATGGGTGTCAAAGAACGCTTTTGAAATGATAAAAGATTCGGTTTGTTGGCTTAATTCAGTTCGTATGTTTCTACATTTACTCATGTTGTTTTTTCACTCCAATTTCCACGTTCTTGTTTTTGTTATAATTTTTTTTTTTTATTTATTTATGCTTTTTGGGACTTTGACCGAAATGTATTCATTTATTTATTTATTTATTCACAACTATTACTTTTAATGTAGTGGATTAAAGAACGTTTTGATGCATGACAAGCAGCCCTTAACACCCAAAAAACAATGAGAACAAATGCAGTTTCTTAACTTTATTCTTTTTATTCTGAAGTAGGACGTTGGCTTATGTCATTATATATATATATATATATATATATATATATATATATATATATATATATATATATTTTTTTTTTTTTTTTTTTTTTTTTTTTTTACAGGAGGCAGAATATAGGGATTTGATGTTTTTCCGCTCAGATATTTAAATATGAAATATTCAACCCTTTAGTGTTGTAATCCTCACCGAGGGATGTCCTCCATGTGATGACATCCTTTGTACCACAGAGGGCAGTCTTGCTTTTCACTGCGTGACAAGTTGCTGTCGTTTTCGTTTTCTCTCTTAACATTCAGGTTGATTTTCTCCAACCATTCGCACTAAAATTTTGTGCTATGTATTCTTAATTCAGGTATGTATGTATAACCATAAAATTGCCCAAAGCACACTGAATACAATTAAAGGCCCTGGTTTCTGGTGTTAATGTCTTCATTATTAGTGTCACACACAATAAAATGATATGTAAGACAGTAATATTACATGGGGGGAAAAAAAGTTATTCCATTACATAACTATCATTCTGCAACTGTAGTGCTACTTTGTGGCAAATCATACATGTCGACGCACGTAAAGGGCTTCTTAAAAAATCTAGGGAGAGTGTTTAAGTATGTGTGCGTGTCTGTGTGTGTGTTTGAGGTTGTCCTAAATTATGTTGCTGACAGTCTCTAGTAGTACGACGTGCTATAATTAGCAGTGTTTCGTTGTATGAGATGGCAGACAAAACGCACTAGTGGCACGTTCCCACGCGCCTTCGTCCCTCGTCAGCCGCTCAAAGGCTGAGAGGCGACGTCAACGCTCATTCTTACAAGGCGGGTTTGTTGAAAAGGGTCAGGCTGTGTTGACATGATGTTCCTGGCAACCGGGGGCAGCCAGCCGCGTTTTAGCCCACCGTGAACGAAAAACGGGATGACGGGCCGCGATTGCCGCGCCATTCGGGATGACGACGAGAAACCTACTCGGCCGTGGTAAGACGGGGTGCGTGCAACTCAATTTGGCAGTACGTAAAAGGGTGAACTCAACTCACTTCAACACAAGCAGCACTTTGGCAAATAGTGAGCAAGGCTTCGAGCTGTTTAATGCCACTCGCAGTTGACATTTACAGTCAAACTAAACAGAAAACCAAGACAATTACACCTTGCACCCCGCGAACTTAATGCTAACATGTAATAGAAAACACCATCGATATGCTAGGAATTAGCATCGACAGCATTTTTTTTTTTTCATCTTCTGCGAATATTTTATTATTATTATTATTATTATTATTGCACCTTTATGAGTCACTGAGAGTAGTGATGACTCTTCTTTGTTTGTCTGTATCAATGTATTATACTGCCCTGTGGTGGCCCAAGCGGGCACACCAGAAGGAGCAGCACAATGAATTGAATTGAAGCATTAAATCGTGATACACAAACTGTTTAATTCTTTACATTATTTTTACTGATGTTCTTACTCTATGTTTTTATAAAGTATAGCATTATAGAGTGCTGTTTTCCTTATTTACATATGCCTCAGATCAAACAGGAAGTTAGCGAAGTTTGTCAGAAGCAATCGTTTTGGGTTCGTAGCATCCAAGCTTGGCATCGAAGTTCGATGATTCTCGGAAGGTTAGTAAAGATTAGCCGCTGACACAAGTTTGACGTATATCGACGCCAGATTTTAAGGACATTCATATCATAACAGGACACACGAACAAGTCTCAAGAACCCATGGTCAAAATCAAACAGGAAGTTGGCTATTTTGGTGTGACGCAGCCATTTCAGGCCAATTGCAGGCCTCCCACTGAGAGAATGGTAAAATGTCACTGAAATAGAATCAATCTGGATTATCCGCTTTTTGTTATTTATTTTAATGTCCAACACTTTATTAGTGGGAAAACCCCAATGAGTTCATTTTACAAAACTAGTTACATGAATTCTCTGGATAGCATATATACTGTAATTGCGGGTACGAATAAGCGACTGTACCCAAAGAAGAGAACTGCCTCCAGTGCCAAACAAAAGCATTCCGTGTACTGACGTCACAATCTCCAAAATCTGCGGCGACGTTTCCTGCCGTACAGGAAGCGAGCGCTCCCGTTAGCTTACTGGGTAAACACGATAGCCGGGATAGTTTACACCCTCTCGTCAGTCAACCCTCATTTTTGTTCCGGTTGATTTACGACGCCAACAACAACAACACTGCAGCGCTACTTATTGTTCAACATAACACTGTACAAGACCGGATGGTTCCGAGGGTCAGACGGGCGGCGTGCTGTAGCGGATCTCCGCGCCAAACTTGGGCACGGAAAGCACAGGAGAAGGCTTCTGCTTCTTCAGGAACATGCTGTGCTTGACAATGGCCTCCTCGTTGGCGTAGACCGGCGCGTCGGCGTCGTCCGAGTGGTAGCCCGACTGGTAGCCGCTCGTCTGGTTGGACGATTCGGACGCCAGCGACTCTTTGCTTTTGCAGCGTAGAAGCTGGCTGGTTGTGAGGAAACCACATGACATGCTGTTGATCAGTCACAAATCTTGAGAAAGCGAAGCCCTGTTTCTCCCGGGGGATTTGTTCCAGACCCACGCGCAATACATGAAAATCCACGATATAGAGGGACATGTTTTTATTATTATTTTTTTTAAACATCGGAACGTATCCTCCGCAATAAACTGACGTTCACTACGCTGGTAACTTTGAGACTTTTAGGACTCAATCTCCTAAAATATTTTTCAGGTAATATTTTGAGAGAGTCACAGTGTTTCAGTAGTGTGTGACTGAAAAAAAATCTGCTGAGGATGTGAGAGCATTTTAGTAGTGGGTGTGAGATTCAATTCAGTATTGCATATGAGTGGGAAATTTGTAATGTGTGAAAATATTTCTGTAGTGTGCACGAGAGCACTTCAGGTGTGTGAATGAGAGCGTTTCAGTAGTGTGTGAGCGAAAAAACAGTTGCGCCTGTGAGAACATTTTAGTAGTGTGTGTGTGAGAGCGATTCAGAATTGTATCTGAATGGGGGGAAAAATCTGTGATGTGTGAGAGTATTTCAATTGTCAGTGTGAGAGCATTTTATTTGCGTGTATGAGAACGTTTTAGTGGTGTGTGGGTGAGTATTTCAGTAGTGTGAGAGAGCATTTCAATAATGTGTGTGTGAGTGAAAACAAATCTGCAGGTATGAGAGCATTTCAGTTGTATGTGTGAGAACGTTTCGGTAGTGTATGTGAGCAAACAAGATTTCAGTAGTGTGTGTGAGAGCGTTTTAGTCGTGGGTGACAACTTTGTTCCTAAAAAAGAAAATTCTCATAATATTGCGACTTTATTCTCATAACTTTGCTACATCTTTCTCATAAAATAAAAATTGTATGCATCGCAACCTTTTCCGGCGAATATTAGCACTGAATCTCTTTTAGACATTTTTCATCCACGCAAAATACATAGGATCGCAAACTATTTTTTGTTGTTGTTATATCACCATTTGTAGTATCACAAAAAAACAAAAACAAAATCCCATCATTTTCAACCGCGTTCTTGACTTTGCGACTTTCCGTTCGTAATTTCATGACTTTTATGACGTTTATTCTTGTGACGTTTTTTTCGAATCAATTTGGAAGCAGTGGGTGGTAGATTGTCGTACTCACCTCAAGCTGGGCGTCGTTAGGAGCTGTGGACTCAAACGTTTTGCTTCATCGGGTGAACAGTCCAGGTGACCCTCCTGTAGGAATCATTAAAAAAAATATATATATATATTTTTTTTTTTGCTCCAGTAACCTGGATTATTTTCAATACGTACATAAAATATTTTTTTTCAAATAAGTAATATTACGACTGTATTCTGGTATCTTTAAGACCTTTTTCATCTGATATCCCAACTTGATTTTCGTAGCAACATGATTTAATTCTCGTAACTGTGACTTTTTTTTTTTTTTTCCTAACTTTATGCTCAAAACATTGGGACATTTTTCATGTACTATTATGACTTTATGGGGAACATTATGATGTTATTTTCATTATTTTACAATTTTATTTTCGTATACATTGGGACTTTTTTCATGTAATATTACGACTGTTCTAAAAATATCCACCACTTTATTCTCAGACTTCATTTAGTAAAATCACAACTTTTTCTAATCATATTACCGTTTGAATTTATTTCTTCATATTTAAAAAATGTAATTTATAGACTTTATTCTTTTTTTTTTACTTTGAAATTTGTTACTTCTCTGCTAATTTTAATAATTTATTCTCAGAAATTTGAAACATTTTTCCTTTTCAATATTTTGTCATGTTCCAACTTAATTTCTTGTAGGATTAAAAATTAATTAATAATAATTTAATTTTTTTTAAATTTATATTTAATTTAATTTTTTTAATTTACAACTTCATTCTCCTGTTTTTGTGACTTTTTCGTCCAAGTTTTACAACTTTATTCTTGTAACTTCAAGACGTTTTTAATGGAAGATTAAGAAATTCTTTTGTGAATATTACAGCTTCATTAGTTGTAATATTACAAATTTATTTGAAAAAACTGTATTCTTGTAATTCATTTCACGACAACACAACCTGCTCTCGTCACATTCATTTATTAATGTTAATGATTTATTTATTTCATTGTTGACTCTAGGATGTTTTTCAATCTGTAACATGACAACTTTTTCTTGTCACATTACAATGTTATTACATTTATTTATATTAGTAATTTATTTATACATTTGTTGACCTTATTATCATAACTGTAAGACATTTCTCATTAAATAGGAACATTTTGGCGAAACACTCCAACACTCCACTCAGCACAACATTTCCATGTAATATTACAATGTCTTACTTGTAATACTGCAATAAAAGTTGGTTCCCAGAACACTACAACTCTTTTTCTCAGAATATTCCTATTTATTTCTCATAAAATTAGGACTACATTTATTAAAACAAATTCCCTAGTATTTATAATTTATATGTATCAGTGATAGGAAGACTCCCACCATGACACTGCTGTGCTCCACGGGGACGTCGTCAAACGTCTTCACGCTGAGCCTCCGGCTGCAGATTTCGCCCTGCCTGGACCCCGAAGACACACCCTGACGTCAGCAGACGAGCACGCGCACCACGGAGGGATTGGAGGATTTCGAGGATACATTACGCTGACCCGAGAGACAGAGCGTTGTCGTAGTGCGGCTGAGCTTCCAGGATGTCTCTGCTCTGAGGCGTGGCGTAACCCGGAGCTCCCGCCACGTCGCCTCCTGCCGTCAGCGGGATGTAGTCCTTGCCGTCCTGGAGGGGAGAACGCCTTATGTTATGCTGAATGCGAAAAAGTTGTAAACAGCCGGGGAAATGACGACCGGTGTTAGGCTAGGTGCGTCAAACGTACGGCCTGCGGGCCGAAACTGCCCTGTCCAGGAGTCCCAATCCCGCTCGTGGGGATAGAGATTTTTAGAGATTTTTCAACAAAAGTAACTGTTGTTGGTAATTTTGTCCACTAGAGGTCGCCCTGATGACCATTTGAATGACCACTTACCACTTAAATGACAATCGGAAATTGGCCGGTACTCAGGATTTGTTGACACCTGATGTTGACGCAGTTGTGAAGGCAAAACAATTTCAGGCGCGAAGTAAGCTTACTTCATATAAAATTCTGTTCCACATTCGCACTACAGTTCTGTGAACATGAATCCCTCCTGTAGAAATATTTTAAGACACTGAATGTTGCAAAATGTCAGTCAACAGTTTCAGTTTAAAAGAGGTTGGTTTGGTAAAACTTGTTTTTTCATGCACTGTAACAACTTGCATGTATAAACCCAATTCCAATGAAGTTGGGACGTTTTGTTAAACACAAATAAAAACAGAATACAATCATTTGCAAATCATGTTCAACCTATATTTAATTGAATACACTACAAAGACACGATATTTAATGTTCAAACTGATCAACTTGATTGTTTTTAGCAAATAATAATTTACTTGGAATTTTATGGCTCCAACACGTTCCAAAAAAACTGAGACAGGCGGTAAAAAAAGACTGCGAAAGTTGAGGAATGCTGATCAAACACCTGTTTGGAACATCCCACAGGTGAACCGGCGAATTGGGAACAGGTGGGTGCCATGATTGGGTATAAAAGGAGCTTCCCTGAATTGCTCAAGTCATTCACAAGCAAAGATGGGGCGAGGTTCACCTCTTTGTGAACAAGTGCGTGAAAAAATAGTCGAACAGTTTAAGGACAATGTTCCTCAACGTACAATTGCAAGGAATTTAGGGATTTCATCATTTACGGTCCATAATATCATCAAAAGGTCACGGACATTCAATGTCCGTGACCTTCGATCCCTCGGGCGGCACTGCATCAAAAACAAACATCAATGTGTAAAGGATATCACCACACGGGCTCAGGAACACTTCAGAAAACCAATGCCAGTAAATCCAGTTGGGCGCTACATCCGTAAGTGCAACTTGAAACTCTACTATGCAAAGCAAAAGCCATTTATCACCAACACCCAGAAACGCCGCCGGCTTCTCTGGGCCCAAGCTCATCTAAGATGGATTGATGCAAAGTGGAAAAGTGTTCTGTGGTCCGACGAGTCTACATTTCAAATTGTTTTTGGAAATTGTGGACGTCGTGTCCTCCGGGCCAAAGAGGAAAGGAACCATCCGGACTGTTATGGACGCAAAGTTCAAAAGCCAGCATCTGTGATGGTATGGGGCTGCGTTAGTGCCAATGGCATGGGTAACTTACACATCTATGAAGGCACCATTAATGCTGAAAGGTACATACAGGTTTTGGAGAAACATATGCTGCCATCCAAGCAACGTCTTTTTCATGGACGCCTCTGCTTATTTCACCAAGACAATGCCAAACTACATTCTGCACGTGTTACAACAGCGTGGCTTCGTAGTAAAAGAGTGCGGGTACAAGACTGGCCTGCCTGCATTCCAGACCTGTCTCCCATTGAAAAGGTGTGGCGCATTATGAACCGTAACATACGACAAAGGAGACCCCAGACTGTTTAACAGCTGAAACTGTACATCAAGCAAGAATGGGAAAGAATTCCACCTACAAAGCTTCAACAATTAATGTCCTCAGTTCCCAAATGTTTATTGAAAGTTGTTTAAAGAAAAGGTGATGTAACACTGTGGTAAACATGAGCCTGTCCCAGCTTTTTTGGAACGTGTTGCAGCCATAAAATTCTAAGTTCATGATTATTTGCTAAAAACAATAAAGTTTGAACGTTAAATATCTCGTCTTGTGTATTCAATTAAATATAGGTCGAACATGATTTGCAAATTATTGTATTCTGTTTGGCGGCACGGTGGGCGACTGGTTTGAGTGTCTGCCTCACAGTTCGAAGGACCGGGGTTCAATCCCCGGCCACGCCTGTGTGGAGTTTACATGTTCTCCCCGTGCCTGTGTGGGTTTTCTCCGGGCACTCCGGTTTCCTCCCACATCCTAAAAACATGCGTGGTAGATTGATTGAAGACTCTAAATTGCCCGTAGGTGTGAATGTGAGTGCGAATGATTGTTTGTTTATGTGTGCCCTGCGATTGGCTGGCAACCAGTTCAGGGTGTACCCCGCCTCCTGCCCGAAGATAGTTGGGTTAGACTCCAGCACTCCTGCGACCCTAGTGAGGATAAGCAGCTCAGAAAATGGATGGATGTATTCTGTTTTTATTTATGTTTAACACAACATCCCAACTTCATTTGAATTGGGGTTGTACTTTTATGTATTCATTTACAAGGCAAGGGAACAACTGCACCCTCATTGTGAAAAGTTTCCACTTTAGTTTGTATGGTGTATGATGAGTCAGTTGAGGTTGTCAAGATTTCCAGTTGGATGTGGAAATGAATGTAAATTTAAAACAATATCTAGATCTTAACAAGCTATTTTATAAAAGGTACACACATTATATAGATCCACTGTGATCTGAAAGTTGGACGCGTAAATGAAAATGCTGATTCATAATATTGTTGAAATTGCATTAAAAAAAATGTCAGCAAATTTCATATTTTCAACAAGCTAATAATCAATAAATGTTTCAAATTAATTTTCAAATTAATTATTTATTATATTTATTAATTTTCCAAATTAATTTTTCCCACCAAAATGATGGGAGAAAAACTCAAATTTTGTAAAGACTTTTCTAAAAAGAAAAATATGACAGTACTAGAGTTATTGTTTTTATCTGGTACAGTATTATTACTGGTTTTTTTTTTGTAATTTTACAACTTTATTCAAACATTTGTCATATAATTATACTAGAAAAATAAGTTAAAAAACAGAAGTTAGATGAAAAGCCAGTTTGTCTAATTATTTCTATTTTTTAACTAAGCATAATTGAGGGAAAATGACGATTCAAGTAAAATTTGTGTGAGTGGGACAACATGTTCATATTTCATCCATCCGTATCGATCCTGTACGGTAAGGGCGAACATGCATACCTGACGAGCGCTGGCCTGCAGCAGGTTGCCCAAATGCTCTACCAGTTCGGCGAAGGTGGGCCTGTCCGTGGGACGGTCCAGCCAGCAGTCCAACATGGTCTGATATCTGCCAACGCAAGTGGTTTTGCGCGTGTCTCAGCGTGACAAACAGATGTGAGCTGGTAATAACCATCTCCTCGTCACTCACATCTCCGAGGTGGCGTACTCTGGCGGTCTCATCCTGGTGCCTTCTTTAAGCCTTCGGCAGAACGTCTCGTCGATGCAGACGCCGGGATAGGGCGACGCTCCTGGGGACCGGATAAAAATTTTTTTCCAACAATAACATATACACTTTTTCGAGTTACGAGGCGTCGTGGATTTATTTGCAATGTGACTAGCCGGCCGACCTCACTCTAGTTCCTGATGTCACTCACTAGGCCACGCCCCTTAAAGGCACACATCCAACACATGAATACAACAGTATGTACGGTATTTAAAAACTTTATATTCATTCCCTGACTCCGACGACCCTCAACAGGTGTCACACGCATACAGTCACGGATACAGTACTGTAGAACATGAGGATGGCAATCCCAAGTGGACAAAATTAATACCTGGACCTCACACACATATTGGATTGGTATAATGCATAAATCTATATGCAAAGAGTAAAATATACGGTTGCCACTTAACGGATTTTGTCTATCGCGGGCGTGGTCTGGAACGTACTCCCAGCAATAGGCGAGAGATTATTACATACACAAAGCTTAATCAAGTGATGTGAAGAGACGCGCCTCCCGGGCACGCAGTAATCCGTCTTGTGTCACGTGAACTAGTTGGTTTACCCAGTGAGAAGATCTCCCAGAGAAGGACCCCGAAGGACCAGACATCACTCTGGGTGGTGTACACCCGGTCGAAGATGGTCTCCGGAGCCATCCACTTCAAAGGGAGTCGTGCCTACAGGGAAACCACAAAGATGTCAGTACCCACGTGTTTATCAGTGACGTGAGTAATACATCGGTGATAGTGACGAATTAAAGTTGATTTTGTCCGGACAATTTTGATACTTCTTAGTGGTTCAAAATGGGTTCCCGCTTACTTAACACTGCTTATGCTAACAAGATAATTGCAAACAGAGAGGAGATCAGAGTTATTCAACCGGTGATACATTGCATCATCCTCTCTCGAGGATTGAATTTAATATCTTGACAAACAGCCAGCACAAACGAGTCAACCTGACAGGGATAAGATTTGTCTAACGTGCCCAGATGAGGTGCAACAATTAATCGATTAATCGACGACTAATCGACGATCAAATTAATCGACAACTATTTCGATAATCGGTTAATCGTTCAGAGACATTGTTTAACTTAAAATTGCAATAAATATTCTATTTCTGACATCCTTCATGAAAGCAGACTGATTATCTCTGCGTTGAATCAAAATAAGACATGTTCTGCTTTTACTTTGGAAAAGAATGATCAAAGTGTTTGCTTATTTTCTTACGTTATGGACCAACCCGGTAACTGAATCATAATCACTTTACGTTTGTGTAATTTCTGCAGTCAATTTGAAATAATGTCCTGTTTTTTTTTAATAGAGGATGGAAATTAAAAACTTTTCGGATTCATCGAAAACATTTGTGACAGATGAATTTATTACTAAAATAATTGTTAGTTGCAGCCCTTAGTGCCCGATTATGCCTTACAAAAGCAGTAATTGATCCACATGTTGGAAACTTTTGTACACGTCGCCTTACCGCACTTGTACAACTATACATGAGAAAAAGCCAAACGAATGCTGGAGGCGATGTGAGACAGCAGGTATCCGGTTTGATGGCTCATTTTATTTTATGGATCGTGTTTGCATAAGAGGTGTGTCAGAAAGGCCCCAGGACTGTTGTCACAAAAGTTGACCGTTGTCACCCTCTTGAGCTTGGGAAACATGAAAAATGACCCAGAGCCAGGTCCAGTGAGTAGGGAGGTTGATCCAGCACGGCAATGTTCTTCTCAGCCAGGAACTGTTGGATGCCCAATGAATGAAGAATCTCTTTGTGGACGTGCTGGTTGATCGCCTGCCCCCCATTGAAGTGGAAAACTCATAGCTTCGGTTAGGAACTTTTCTGACACACCTCGTACATGTGAGTGACCGAAGGAGGAACTTACATCTCCCTTACGGACGTAGTCGGGGTCCTTGTAGACGTCCCTGGCCAGACCAAAGTCACAGATCTTCACCACATTGCTCTCAGAAAGCAGGATGTTCCTGGCGGCCAGATCTCTGTGGATGCACTGAAAGCACATGGAACCAGTTAGTTCTGATGTGGACAGAATCCGGATGGACATCCACAATGCTGGATGGTTCTTTCACCTTGCGAGAGGACAGGAACTCCATGCCTTTGGCCACCTGGAAACTGTAGCAGATCAGGTCTTCCATGGTCAGGTGGTCTTCGTCTGTGCTCTCTGCAATGCATGGTGGGTGTTAGGAACGGCAAAACCCAGGTGGAAGAGAAGACCAAATGGACATTCGTACCGTCCTGAGGATTCAGGTGGCAGCCTGAAGCTCTGTCGGCCGTTCCCGTGCAGATGTCCAGCTTTGCGATCTTCCCCAGGCCGAGATCTCCTTCGGTCACGTCGTCTTCCTCTGCAGACGTCCACCTCTGGCTGTCCATTCTCTTTCTCTGAGGACCACAGAAGAACAAGAATGAATATCTATTTTCAATCCTGTGCTATTTATGATCCATCTACCTTATATGGACTGTATTCTCCTCGCTTGCTCTTCAGGTAGCTGGACAGGTTTCCATGTTTGCAGTACTCCACGATGACCATGAGAGGGCCTAAAGCGGCGATGAAGCAAAGCAGAGCAACGGGTGTAGAGTTATTGCATATGTACCTTTCTCCTTGTAGCGTGCACCAATGAATCGCTTCATTTGGTCAAGCTATAACCATGTGGAGTTGATTTATTCATTGAGCTTGCCCACTATTCTCCACCCATGCCCAATCATGAAAACTAAATTATTTTGCAATTTATCATCGCCCATCTTTTTATAGATGGGTCAAATTTGGTCTCAATTGGACAAAATCTCATGGACAAGTTTTTTTTTTTGAAGGACTTTTGGAAATGGTAAAACAAAAAAAAATGACACTAAAATGGCTGTTTTAAAGTAAAATGGCAGACTGTCTGTGTCTTTTCAGGTATGGGTTCTTGAGACTTTTTTTGTGGAGCTACTCCTGATAGACATACCTACCAAATTTCATGTTGCTAAGTGTAATCGGCTTAGGAGGCTGAATTTCCCAAACAATTCCAGGTGGCACGACCAAGGCAATAGTTGGGGTTCACGAAAATTCCTCAAAATGATGATCTACCTTGCCTTAGATACGACACAACTTTAGGTTTGCACACTGCTAAAAATAGTTGCTTCCTTAGTTTTTTGGGGGCATGGGTTCTGGAGATTTTTTTGTAGGTTTAGTCATGACAGACAGCCCAACCAAATTTCATGTTGCCAATTGAAACTGGCTTCAGCTACTGAGTTTTTAAGTGCTACCAAGCCAATTTTGAGAATTTTTCACTTTATGGGCGCTTCAAACCGAAACGGCTGACTTCTTGTGTCTTGGACATGGATTCCTTAGACTTTTTTTTTTGGTCTCCTCACATTAGACACGTCTCACAAATTTCATGTTGCTAAGTTAAACTGACTCCAGGGGCTGAATTTGAATGATTATTGGATTCGGTGGTCATCAGTGGTGCTGCTGTAACCCTTGACGTCTGTTTCATCCAAAGTAACTTTGACCGTGTCTGAAAAGCCCGCCAATGACGGCACAATCAAACTGCACGGGAAGCCGAGACTTGAGCGGAAACCAATGTCACGGAGGGAGGTGTAATATATGCAGACTGAGTGAATGGACTGGTTACATTATAATATTATTAGAATATGAGTTAAATGTTTTTAGTGGTGCCTTATGCTACACAAAAGCAATAGTAATTCATTCATTGGTACTTGTGCTACCCCTGTAGCGCATTACTTCCATCGGTGGTATGCAACTACTCACCACCAGGCTTGGTGCAGGCTCCCAGTAGGTTGACCACATTGAGGTGATGTCCGATGTGGATGAGGATCTTCAGTTCCGACATCAAAGCTCGGTACTCGCTGGACGTGGCTCCCTCTGCCACGCCAGATCGGACCAACGTTTGACTTGCGTCTTTTACTGTATGCACCGTACGTCTGGGGAAAGACTCACCTTTAAGCATCTTGACGGCAACGGTGGTGCAGGTGGCGATTTTCTCGATGCCGAAGGCGGCGGCTTCCACAACCTGGCCGAACGCGCCTCGTCCCAGCGGATCGCCTTGAAATGCGTAACATTTATATTCACCTGTTTGTTTGATTGATGCTGTGTTCAAAAATGCTGGGAAATGTCACACTTCGAGCTTATAAGTCGACAAAAAAAATGACTGATGACCATCGTTGACTAGAATTTTATAGTCTGCAAGAAAATTTGATATCCTGACTCACTCATTTCTTTGCTTGACCCTGGCGAACATACTGTCTAATTTCTGTGGTTGATTATGGGAACATCCTGACTGATTTCTTTGGACGACCATGGGAGCTTTCCTGTCTCATTTGTTTGGTCGACTATGAGGAATATCCTAACACATTTGGCCAAACATAGGTGATATTAACCATCAAATAATTTATGTAAATCTGAGATCCTGACTAATTGCTTTGGTTGACCACAGGGAAATTCATTTCTTTGGTCAACTGTGGGGAATATTGATAATCAATTAATTGATTAAGCCGGCACGGTGGACAAACTGCCTCACAGTTCTGGAGACCGGGGTTCAAATCCCGGCCCCGCCTGTGTGGAGTTTGCACATTCTCCCCGTGCCTGGGTGGGTTTTCTCCGGGCACTCCGGTTTCCTTCCACATCTCAAAAACATGCGTGGTAGGTTGATTGAAGAGTCTAAATTGCCCGTAGGGTGTGAATGTGAGTGCAACTGGTTGTTTGTTTCTATGTGCCCTGCGATTGGCTGGCGACCAGTTCACGGTGTACCCCTCCTCCCGCCCTAAAATAGCTGGGATAGGCTCCAGCAGCCCACGACCCTAGTGAGGATAAGCAGTAATGAAAATGGATGGATGGATCAATTAATTGATTAAATCATGACATTATGGCTAATCTTTTTTGTCAACCATTGGAAATGTCCTGACTCATTTCTGAAAGTCGACCATGGCAAACAGGGAAAGTCCTGACTCATTTCTTTGGTCAACTCTGGTGAATGTCCTGATTAATTTCTGTGGTCAACTATGAGGAATGTCCCAACAGATTTCTTTGGTCAAACATGGAAAATTTTAACAATCAAAGAATTCATCAATATATGAGATCCTGACTGATTTCATTGTCAACCATGGGGAATGAGGTGATTCATTTCTTTGGTCAACCATAGGAATAAATCATTAATAATCAATTAATTGATGAAAATGTGACATTATGGCTAATTTTTTATCAACATAACCATCAAATAAATACATTTTTAAATTTCAATAATGTCTGTTCATATACCGAGCTTCAGCCTGTCCCGAGGGAATTCCCACTTGTTAGCATCATAAGTGAGCCGCTCACACTGCTCGTCCATGGGCACGTCTTCTGAGTCCAGGATCATGGAGAGGTAGCCCGTCTTTAGATCGCCACCGTTGGACTGGAACAGAACATAATTTGCATTACACTGCGACAGTGTGGCGTGTTTCCAGTGAAGCTCCCTTCCAGTAAAAAAAAAAGGAGGCCCATTGGGTGTACGTGACTTAGAACGTGTACGTGACGCAGAAAGTGACCCTGTTGTTCTTGGACACAAAAGACAGCGGTCGCTTCTAATCAGTCATACTGGTTTTATGTAAGTCTGTGTGTGCGTGCATGTTGTTTTCAACCATGTCCTCCAAGTGTGTGGGCTGAGGATATGATGAAGGGGCCACTTGGGACGTAAGATTACCTCTGACTGAAATGCTGTTATACATAGAACTGGAACACATATTCTATATCAGTATATGTTATGCATGTATTATGTGTGAAAAACAATGTGTAGCGTTTGTGAGAGCATTTCGGTAGCGCGTGAGAGAGAAAATCCTGAATTATGACAGCTCCGTAAAGGAGGAACTGCTTACTCTCTTTCTCCCGCGGATGACAAAGACGATCAGGAGCCAGAAAAACATGGCGATGACCACAGATCCGATGGGAATGATCAGCTCCACGTTGGTCTTTTCCTCCGCGCCTGAAAGCAGCGCAATCACACCACAAAAGTGTGTGGTACATTTGCTTATTTCACAACACCCCCGTTGCGTCGATGATGGGGAACATCCTGGCTCATTTCTTTGGTCGACCGTGGAGAATATACTCACTCATTTATTTGGTCGACAATTATTTTGGGTCAATATGACTGATTTTGAAAATAAAAATCAATGACTTGCTAAAAATACGACATCCTAACTTGTTTCTCTGGATGACTATGGGGAATATTAACATTAACAATCAATACATTTGACAAAAATATGACATCCTGACTCATTTCTTTGGTCGACATTGGGGAACATCCAGACTCCTTTCTTTGGTCAATCGTGGAGAATTTTACCAATCAATTAACTGATAAAAATGTGCCATCCTCGCTCATTTCATTGGTCGACTGTGGTTAACTTTCCAAATAGTTTCTTTGGTCAAATAAGAGGAGGCCCATAACGCATTTCTTTGGTTGACTAGAGAAAACATCCTAACTCATTTCTTTGGTCGACCATGGGAAATTTTAAAAAATAAAAAATAAATCAGTTAATGGATGAAAATATTACTGCACATTTTGACTCCATGCTTTGGTCAACTATGGTAAACGTCCCGACTCATTACCTTGGTCGACTATGAGGAATGTCCAGACTAATTTCTTTCGTCTACTATGAGGTACATCCTATTTAATTTCATGCAGTCTTTGTGTACAATTTCAGATCAATGCCCCTGTTCGCAATTGCCCTGTGATGAACTAATGATTATTTCAGGGTGTAGTCTTAATCCCCTTTCACATCTAAGCCCATCTAAGCCATCTTTTTTCCTGGCTCACTGCAATTATAGGTTGAAGCAGGTCAACAAAATTGACGGCTTCCGACATAGTAGCAGAGGCGGAACACCCACAACTCACTGCTCAGGTGCCTTTGTGCCGAAGCAATTGTGGCCGACGCAGCGGCAATTTACACTTTGTGGAGTTCTGTCTGAAAGGCGCAAGCTAACACATGCCGATACTACTATTTTTCCAGGATGGCCATGTGAAAAGGGGTTCGGCAACCGATTCAGCCTGAACGGGATACGTAGTGCAGAAAATGAAGGAATGGCGTTCCCTTTCTCATTGTGTTTGTCTCGTGCGTGTGTTTATGTCGGAATATTTCACATTTTCGCCAGCCGAAGTTAATTGTACAAAGAGCTGAGTATTGTTTTAAACGAGGTCTCTCTCTCTTTCACTAATTTGCGGTGTCTAACTCGTTAGCAGCAGCGGCGACCCCGTTCTATCTGGGCCCGCATTCTGCTGGCGAGGCCCGGGTCACGTAGACGGGTTTGTTTTTGTGATTCCCGGTGGTCGGCTTGGACAGGAGAGCTGAAGCGAGGCCCGCCAAAACCCCTCGTACACCCACCGCCCCTCTTTGTCCCCAAGTCCTTCTATTGTTTTGCATTTAGAAACTCCCGGGAGGATGTGCACAAACTGAGCCGGCTTCCTGTCATGCGGAAGTTGTCCTCTGTTTAAATCTTTGATATTCAACAAAAGTTAGCCTTGAGGCTAAATATAAATGAGATAGTTTAGCCAGGAGGTTTCGAGCTCAACAACAAATTCTTATTAATATCAGCAAACAGGAAATGGTGCATCCCAATCTGGAATGCTGGAGATACAATTATTCCCCCCAAAGCATTAAATGGGAGTAAATAGCGTGACACCATAGCAGCACAACATAGTGTTCCTTTTACAATCCACTTTTTGTATTATGTTTGTTTTTTTATTTTTGTCAGATTTGCTGAATATGTTTTGGTCATATTTAGACCTTTTTTGCCAGTATTCTCAGATTTTTTTTGTCACTTTTCTGACCAATTGTTGTTGCTTTTCTAGACTAAGATTTCTATCCATTTTTTTTTATCAGTTTTTGTCAGTTTTCTGCCACATTTTTGTCTGATCTATGCCAATTTTTGTCATATTTTGTCCATTTTTGTTTGTTTTTTGTTTTTTGTTTAACTTTTGTCTGATTTGTTCTGCTTTTTCCATATATTTTTTTTGTTTGGTCTATTTTCTTCCCAGATTTTTGTGTTGTTTTTTTTCTTTCAGTTTCTGCCATGTAAAAAAAAAAAGAAATCATTATTTTATTAAATTAGTCTTTGTCATATTCTGTCAGTTTTTTGCCAGATGATAATCTAATATTTGTCCGTTTTATCATATAGTTTTCCACGTTTTGTCAGATTTTTGTTCATTTTCTTTCTTTGTCATATTTCTGGACAATATTGTCATATTTTTGCCAAACTTATGGGGATTTTTCCAGTTTTTAAGTTCACGATCCCTATCTTAACATGACAAAAACATAAAACATTGAAATAGAATAAGTAATATTATATATATTATATAATATAATAATATTATTAAAAGTATTCATGTGTGCAGATCATTACACAGATCATTTGCTCTGTCCAACCAATCACAGAAAGGGTCAATGTTGATGTCATCAAGGGCCAGCACTCTGGCCCTATGAGGACCAATTTAGAAATCTGATTGGTTAATATATTAGCAATGGTTCCCATTGCTAATATAGTTGAAGTTACTCCGGCCACCGCTACTGATTCTGAAGGCCCTGGGCAGATTACTGTAGATTGATATGGCAACAATTTGAGGATAAAATCTGTTTGGACAAAACATTTATAAAATCAAACCCGTATTAGACGCAGTGCAGCCAAGAGAAGTTGACCAAAGGTTGAGCTTGCACACTGACCTTCAGTAGTCAAGAAGGCCTGTGAGGTGTCGCATCCGCGGCTGTTGCAAGCAGTGCAGCCATACAAGCCGCCGTCGTCCTTCTTGACGCGCTGGATGGTCAGCACGTGACCGCGCCGGCTCAAGATCACGCCTGGACAGATGTGCCCGATATAAGTCGAAAACGACTGAAATAATTCACAGAGTCAAAATGAACGCATGTCTTACCGGAGCCCTCCACCAACGTGTGGTTGTTTTTGGTCCACACCACGGTTGGGTCGGGCGTGCCGGCGGCGTCACACAGGAGCGTGACGGTGGCGCTCACGTTGACTCTTTGGTCGGTGAGATTGTTGAGGATGCTCGGAGCCTCGAGACCTGCAAAACATTTGCAATGCAGTGAACTGAAACTCCGTTCTTTTTTAGACAGCCACCCAAAAAGCCCTGTAATTCGCACTATAGGCCACAAGATGACGACAAAGCATTTTTTTGATTCTATTTTCTATTTTTTTCCTGACAAATCAAAGCTCCTCCCCTCAGTTCAACTGTTGAACAAAAACAGATGGCGCCAAAGCTTTGATATTAGACATGGCTTTGGCCTGAGCACAAAAACATACAGTGGAAAGTTCCATCCATCCAATATTTTTTTACTGCTTACGTTTTTAATTGCTTGTATACAAATACAGCAGCAATGTAACCCAAATTTGTTGTAACGCGATCATTGGAGGGTTTATTTGATTATGTCACTTTTTGTCATATTTTTGTTCAAGTATTGCCTGATTTTTGTCAGTTTGTGGAATTTTATTGTCACATTATTGTCCAAATCTTATTTGTTTTTCCAGTTTTGGGCGTTTTTGTCAGTTTTGTCAAATTTTTGTCCACGTTTTGTCAGATTTGTGTCAGGGTTTTTTTTTTTTTTATTTGCCTGCTTTTTGTATTTTTGTCATGTTTTTGACCAATTTCTGTTGGGTTTTTTTTCAGTTTTTGTAATTTTTTGTATTTTTGTTTAATCAGTTGTAGTCATATTTGATCAGTTTTTGACAGATTTTTGTCAGATTTGTCATGTTTTTGTCACAGTCTTATTCACAAATCAGATGTCTATAAGACAAAACTTTTTTGCCAGATTCGTGTATTTTTAAAAAATTATTATTTGTTCCATTTCAGTAATTTTTTAGTGTGTCAGATTTGTTTAAAATTACTTTTTGTCATATTTTGTCAGTTCTTGCTAGATTTGTTTGGGTTTTTTTGTTTTCAGTTTGACAAATGTAAATGCAGGATTGGTAGGACCATAAATTCAAATGATAGTGGCAATCATTTAAAAAAAAAAAAAAAAAAGGTCACAAAATGTCAAAAAAAAGGTCACAAAAGGTCATTCCACCTCTAAGCGACAGCAGGCGCAGCAGGCAACTCCTCTCCTTGGTCTTGATGTTTTCCACCTGGCAGGCGTACAGGCCCTCGTCCCGGTGGGAAGCGTTGGGCAACAGCAGCTCCAAACTCACGTTGGTGCCGTGCCCGCCGTTCGACCCGCCGAGGCGCAGCAGCGGCGTCGGCGGCAGCTCCAACGAGCGGCACGGCTGCACGGCCACAGCCCGCTCCCACCCGGACGCGTTGGTCACGCGGAACAAGGCCAGGTTGCCGTACATCAGCCCGTCGGCCTTACAGCGCAGGGTCACGCGTTCCTCCTCCAGGGGCTCGCTGGACGGCGACACGCTCAGCTCCAGGCCGCCTGTAGACAGAAGTTTTAAAAAATTATATATTATATATTTTTTTTAAGGTAAAAAGCTGCATATTTTTAAGGGGAAAAAAAAGTCAAAATATTACAAGCATAATATTGTCTTGTGTTTTTGTATTTTTTTTCAAGATATAAATGTTGATCAAAAGAGGTATTACAAGAATTAAGTCAGATATTGTGGAAATAAAAAGTGCTATACAGTATACAGTATTTAATTTAAAAAGAAAAGTTGTAATCAAGAATAAAATCATGTTTGTTTCATAAGAAGCTGTATATTTTTGTGGAAAAAAACAGTTGCAAAGTCTGACTTTTTAAAAAATAAAATGTGGTGTATTCTCAATGAAAAAAAATGTCATTTTACAAGAACAAAATTCCATTTTTTTTTAATATAAAGTTGTACATTTTCAATAAAAAAATACAATATTACAAGAATGATGTCAGATGTTTTGGAAATGAGGTCAATTTTAGGGTCAATTAAAACTTAGCTAATGCTAACAACTGGAAAAAAAAAATACACCAACTCACATAAAGTACAGATACCTAAAAACTACTTGAGTACAGTAACGTCGTATTTTGTACATCGTTACTTCCCATCACAGCCTGCGGACGATGGATGCCGAAATGTATCGTCATGACGATAATAGCGATGTCACCAAGCGAAAACTCACGAGTGACGTGGAAGAAAATGACCCGGGAATCCTTTCCCACTTTGTTGGCAGCCGTGCATCGGTACAGGGCGTGGACCTCGGCTTTCCGGAACTTCAAGGAGCTCACCATTTTCTGCCAACCAAAAAACATTCTTGTGGGTTTTTTTTCCTTGGCCCATGTGTCAATTGAGAGTACTGTGAAGATAAATCTTAATCTGGATCTTTATCGAAGATTCTTGCCCAAATTTAACTCAAAGGTTTTGCGGCGGTGTAAAAGCGGAGAGCGATTGTACCTTCTGGCCGTGATTGACATTAGTGGAGATCCGCTCCACGGGGTTGTGCGTGGTCCCATTGCCGATGTCGCGCCACGCTTTGCAGGAGACTATTTGCGCCTCAGACTTCGACAGTCCCGGCCTGTGTGACGAAAAACATGTAGGAGCAGGTGAGACGCTACAACACAAACTATTAGAAGTAAAACAAACAAAAAATTGGCCAGAAAAACTGACAAAAATTGGCCAGAAAAACACACAAATGTATACCAGAAAAATGACAAATAAGGTAATGATGAGTTAGACAGAACTTCAGCATCAACCAACCAACTGTAATTATGATTATACTACTGTGTTCGGTTTCGGTTAGTAACCAAGTACGAATTTGGGTTATGTCGGCCAAAAATTGCTGCCAACATTTTTTTTTAAATGGGCGGAGAAAAGCAGACATAAATGTGACAAAAAGCTGACCAAAAATACAAAACTGGCAGAAAAATAATTTGAAAAAAACATTAAGGAAAAAAGTGGGAAAACCTGACAGAAATTGGGGGACAAAACAGATTAATCGATTTGCCCCACCCGCCCCCAAAAAAAAAAGAACCTAAAAAATAAACTAAAGGAAAAAACTAACACTGCGATTGGCTGGCAACCAGTTCAGGGTGTACCCCGCCTCCTGCCCGATGACAGCTGGGATAGGCTCCGGCACGCCCGCGACCCGAGTGAGGAGAAGCGGCTCACAAAACGGATGGATGGATGGAAAAAACTAACAATAATGTGACAGAAAATGATCAAAAAGGATTAAAAAAGAATTTAAAAAAAGAAATCTGACAAAAAATATATCCCAACATTCAAAGAAAATAGAAAAAAAAGCTCAATTCTAGCACAGAAAAATAGACAAACATACATTCAGTGCAAAACTGAGGAACATAAAACTTTGGGCAAAAAAAATAATAATGTGACAAAAATAACTAGAAGGAAAGAAAACTGACAAAAAAGTAACAAAACATTATAAAAAAATTATTTAAATCTGACAAATGACAAAAAAGATAAAACAAACTCAAATTTAGCAAAACGAAAAATCTAGCAAAAAAATAAGCAACGATCTGGCCAAAATAGGGTGGGGGAAACTAAGAAACCTGACATAACACTCACCAAATTAATAATATGACAAGAACTGACAGCCGTGTGACACAACTTGGGCAAAAATTTTGAATATACTGATGAAATCTGACAACTGAAGTAAAAACAAAGGGGGGAAAAAACTAAACAATGCCTGAAAGTTGACAAGGTTTTTTTGGTTTGGCCCTCGTGTCAACCTTTTTGCAAGCCCCTAAAAAGAAGACATCAACAACCGACTGCTGCTTCCGTTCGATTTCATTTGAGTTCCTCGATTTCCTTGTTTTGCTACTTTGCATTTTCAGCTGAATGCGTCGCTTCAAGTTAAATCGGGTCCTCAAGGACGACCGAAAAAGAACACAACAGGAAAATTTAGCGCGGGACGGACACGAGGAAGCGGCGGGATGTGCGGACAGCAGATAAGGAGCGCTCTTCCCCGAGCTGTTGCGTAACCGCTTTCTATCGGATGACTGCTGGTCAAATCAAAATGGACGAGGTGCGGCGGTCATCTGCTCATTGTCTCCGACTACAGGTATGTTTTGTCAACATTCCCTCTCCCGGTGGTGGGAAGTAACAAAGTACACCGAACACAAGTGTACTTCTGCTTAAGTACACAGAGCGAGTAGTTTTTCTCCCCTCAAAGCAAACTCACACGAAGGCCTGCGGGCAGTCGCCCGTGGACATCCACTGCCATTGGATGTGCGTGGGTGTGGGGAAGCCCCGGGCGGTGCATCGCAGGACGGGGCTGCTGCCGAACAGGAACACGTCGGCGTCCACCACCACCACCTCCTTCTCGATGATATGAGGAGGAACTGAAAAAAAGTGAGAAAAGCGCAATTATGGACGCCGCCGCCGCCAACAGGATCGACTCTATCAAAGATTCTGATGACGACGTGCCATTGACCAGAAGCTGGAAAGATCTCCTCTGCTCGTCTTTGGTGATCTTGTTGCTGAGGACGATGGTGTAGTTCCCCGCGTCCGTTTCGGCGACGCCGCGTAAGATGAGGGCGTCGCTTCTCTGCTTGATCCGGTGCTCCTCCTTCAGGGGGAGGCCGTTTTTTAACCTGCAATGACGAACGCCCTCAGCATGAGTCCTCAAGAGGGGACTTGAGACATCTTGTTCCAGAAAATGTTGCATTCATCAAAGTTTTGTTCGACTTTTCAGGCTTATTGTTCCAGAAAACGTTGTTGCAACTCAAAAGTGTGTTTGGGTTTTCAGGTATATTGTTCAAGAATATTTGAGGTGAACGACAAGTTTTCTTTGCTTTTAAGGCATCATTTTTTTTTGGGGGGGGGGGGGGGGGGGGGGGCTTATGGGGCATATTTTTCAGAGAACATTTTTGTGAATTTCTGAATTTTGTTTGATTTATGAGACCTATTTTTTCCAGAAAATCTTGGTTGAACTCCAAGGTATATTTCAGAAAATGTTGCTTTTTTGTCTTTTGGGACTAATTGTTCAAGAATAATTTCTACTCCAAATTTTGTTTGACTCTTGAGGCCTATTTGTTCAGAAAATCCTGGTTGAAATCTAAATTGTTTGAGTTTTGAGACATAACATCTTCAGGATATCTTGACTGAACTCCAAGTTTTGAGGCAGATTGTTCCAGAACATTTCGGTTGAATTCCAAGTTTGGTTTGACTTTTGAGGAATAATTTCACAGGCTGAATTCAAAGTTATATGTTTGGTTTTTGAGGCACAATTTTCCAATACCATTTTGGTTGAACTGTACCACTTTTGGGGCATTAAACATTATAAAATAGGCAAGTTTTAATGACATCACACATGAAGATTGTTTCAACTCCCAAGTTCAGTTTGACTTTTGAGGCCTGTTTTTCCAGGTTGAACTCCAAATTGACTACTTTTTCGGGCGTTCCTGTGTCTTCTCCTCATTAACGTGGCATCAGTGTCATTGATTTTGTTTAGTAAAGCCTTTTTTTATTGGCCGGAGACTTAACTTACCATTTAAAGTCTGGTTCTGGGTAGGCCGAGTACTTGACGGGTATGGAAGTGGACATCAAGCCTCCCACATTTACCTCCCACACCTTAGTCCATGGCTCCTTTATGTCGATGAACGGCTTCTCTGGAAATGCTCACAAATTCAGCGCGGGAATCCTTTTCGTCGTTTTTTCGTTTGGAACAAACGTACCGTGGACCTTGAGAAAAGCCGAGGCGCTCTTCTCCATGGCTCCGCTGGAGGCGGTGCAGGTGTATTCGCCGGTGTGCTCCACCGTCACATTGTCCACCACCAGCTTGTTGGACAGCTCCAGCGAGTCCCAGTGCTTTTTCTTGTGCGGCGTCATGTGAGCCGCCCTCGAACCGTTGCCTGACGTCTGAAGGAAAGACACGTTGTCGACAGAAATAAGAAACGAGCTACGTGCATTCGTGAGAAACCAAACCACTAGCAGAGAGATTTGTTTCTAAATAACGTGTTTGAAGATAATTGCTGTCTATGTCATACTCAACAGCAAAGATATTCAGCTGTTTTTTACCATTTCAATTTTGCAGTTAGCTAACTACTTATGTTTGCACTCCGAAGATGTGGATAGTCCTCCTCTGGCGTGGCCACTTTAGAGTGCCCCATTGTAGGCTGTGAGTGCACGCATGTGCCGGAGAGAAGCCGGAAGAGTGAGGTTAAAAAAAATAAAATAAAGGAAAAGCCCGACATGACAGCCAGCGTGCCTGTGGACAGGGGCACTGCGCTCGCGTGGCCTTTTTAGCGCACCTAGTTGTCGTGGTGTGGAAAAGCCCGGCATCCTACTGTATTGTAATCTACTTTCATGAAAGTGAAAAAATGTAAAGTTGAGAATAAATTTTTCTATATTTTGACTGTGGAGAAAATCATTTTGAGTTACATCATCTGTAAAGGGGATACATTTGACAATTGTTTTAGTTACTGGGTTACTATTAGCCATTGGTAGTGGAGTGGTTCACATAGCAGTACAGAAAGCGCGTTTTGGTTGCTGACCAAAGGCAGGCCGGCGTGAGTCCAGTTGAACTCGATGCCCACGTTGAGTTCAGTGTACGCGGTACAGCTGAGCTCCAGTCGCTCCCCGACCGACAGCCTGAGTTGCCCGGGGATCAGGGTGAGGTCATAGATCTTGTATCCTGCGGAAGAGGGTGGGTGGGGTGTTAGGCTACATGCGAGCAGTCGGCGGGCTCGCCCCTTCCATTGTTCTCCCGGGACTTCAGACGCTTTATTTTTCTCACCGACGACAGCCACCACGTAGAGGGGGGACTCGAACGCCTCGTCGCCGATGCGAGTCTGGCAGGACACGATGCCGGCGTAGCTGATCAGATGGCTGGGAATAGTGAAGCCGGTCCTGGCGTCCCACATGGCATCTTTCCCGTCGGGATGGAACTCTTTGTTTGGATATTTCTAACACACAGGGGGGCGTAGAGTTTGAACAGAGAATAGATGAGGAAATAAAACAGAAATCCTAGTTGTCATATTTTGCAAATGGACAGCCAAGAATTAATAGTTACAAATAGTTAATAGTTACGGCACACAATGAAAAGCCTGTGTCACCGGTATTGCACAGTCTTTTTTTATATACATCAATGTGTGCTTTTCATTTGTTTTTTGTTTTGTTCAAATTTTTAAAAAATGTGAGGAACTCTTGCTACTCATTGGAACGCATTGAAAATCTATTATTATAATAATGATTAATTATTAATATATATTAATAATAATAATATATTAATTAATATATGACAAGAACTGACACCAGTCTGACAAATATATATATATATATATATATATATAAGTTTACTGTTAAAAACCACCCATCAGAACGGATTGGTTGGGGTGGGGGGTACTATATATATATATATATATATATATATATCCTAGCTTTCTTATTTAATATTTATTCACAATTTGTATTACCTTTTATATTTCATTTGCCTTCGGCTAGCTTATTGCTAACGCATGATACAAAACACCATAGACGGGCTAATGAACAGCATCGACAGTTGTTTTGTTTTAACATTTTAAGCAACAGATATTTGAACACAAATTGTGCAGCAACACACGGAGACAAACAATATACCAACACTCACAGGCCTATTTTCTTTATACTCTCTGGAAAACAACTAATATTATTGCAGTTTACTGAGTCACAGTAGTTGTGAAAGTCTTCTTCTTTTGTGTCTTCATGACTGTATCTTACGGCCCCCGGTGCCCGTGTCGCCCACACCAGAGTGTGTCACAATTATTGACTTGATTATTTACATTCTTTTTAATTATGTTATTACTATAAGTAAATATGTACAGTGCTCTTTTCCTTATTAAAACACATCACGAAAATCATTGTTTTTGGGGGGGGGAAGGAATGCATTAATGGCATTTCCATTCATTTCAATGGTGAAAATCATTTGAGATAGTTTTGAGTTAAGAGCCTGGCCACGGAATAAATTTTATTCCTATCTTAAGGCACCACTGTACAAAAATGTAAATGTTAGTGCCCCCTCAAATGACAAGAGAAGCAATCTCCTTACAATATGAAGTGTCACATTGAGGTTTTCCAGAGATCCTCGACACGGGATGACCACCCGCTCGCCTTCCCGGATAAACACCGGCTCGTACGCCTTCTCGGACGGAACAAACGGCACCCTGTCATCTGCAACCACAAACAGCTTGTCTCAAATGTTACGTTCAAGTACCCCCGGCCCGTCTTGAACCGGCAACCGTACCGTGAACAAAAACGTGAACCGCCACCGACGTCTTGCCGCTTTCGGCTTTGAGATCACGGTAGGAACACCGGTACTGTCCCGTCTCATTGACGGTGGCGTTGGTGATCCGCAGCTCCGTGCAAAAGAGTCCCGATCCGCTACAGTCGATGATGGAAACGCGAGCGCTGGTGGGAGGGGTGGTCCATCGCAGGTACTGCCGGCCCCTGTGGAAGACCCATAGAGTTTCATGGGACGGCGTTTCATGGGGTGACATTGGAGGGGGGCGGCAGAAAAAGGCGGACGTACCTGCATGTGAGCTCCAGGTTGTCGGATTTGTTCATCCTGTGGACGCCGTGGACGTTCAGCGTTGGGGGGTCGGACGTGAAGCGCAGCTCGATAGCTTTAGGGGGATAAAGTAGGAGTACTGACCACAGTGAATAGTATAGCGCTGATTTTTTTGGAATGTCGACCAACTTGATGGCGACCAACGACGAGGAGGTCTTCCTTGTAGAATCTGCAACCTGATCACTAACACCAATTTCAAAACCTGTTGTTTTGTTCTCAAATGAAGACATCTGGGTTTCAGATCAAAAGATGAATATGAGACAAAAGTTCAGATAACCAGCTTTTATTTCATGGTATTTACATCTTGTACTGAGCAACAGACATCGAACAGTTCACCCGAGGGTATCAACAGAACTTGATGACTGAAACATTGTGAGAGCTGTGAAGAAAGACCCAAAGACAACAGGCAGTGACATCACTGCCGACCTCCACATGCCAGGGGTGAAGGTATCACCACTGCCCGAAGACTTCGAGAGAAGAAATATACAGACCGTACCACAAGATGCAAACCAATCATCAGCAAAAAGAATCAGAATGCCTGATTTTACAGAGCGGTACAGAGTGGCGCTACAAAGGTTTTGGAGCAAAGTTTTTATGGACTTATGAGTCCAAGATTAACCTCTACCAAAGTGATGGAAAGGCAAAAGTATGCAGAAAGAAAGGATCTGCTGATGATCCAAAACACACAAGCTCATCTGTGAAGCATAGTGGTGGTAATGTCATGGCTTGGGCTTGCATGGCTGCTTCTGGAACGGGCTCACTCGTCTTTGTTGATGATGTAACTCATGATGGTAGCAGCAGAATGAATTCTGAAGTCTATAAAACCATTTTGTCTGACAATTTACAGAAAAATGCATCCAAACCTATTGGGAGACGCGTCATCGTGCAACAAGACAATGACCCAAAACACACTGCCAACACAACAAAGGACTTCATGAGGGGGGGAAATGGAAGGTCTCAGACTGCCCAAGTCAATCAACGGACCTTAATCCAATAGAGCATGCATTTTACCTCCTGAAGAGAAGACTGAAGGGAGAAATCCCCACAAACAAACAAGAACTGAAAGAGCCTGCAGTAAAGGCCTGGAAAAGCATTTCAAATGAAGAATGCAACAGTCTGGTGAAGTAAATGGGTCACAGGCTTGATGGTTAAAAATGGACTGTTAAAGATTCCTGCTGACACTAGTTTCACCAACTGACATGAAATTGGGTAGACACATCTGTCATGAGAGAATGCACAAAAAAAGTGTGAACAACCCACGGCTGCAAACAAACAGGAAGACTGATATTTTGGTTTGTAGCGGCCGGTCATTTTGGGAAAATTCAGAACGGACGAATGAATGGATCCGCCTTTTGGGAGGGCCTCAACATGCCTAAAAATGCACCAATTTTGGTAAAGCCATGCAACTTAGTGAAAATTAATGTATTTCAGGGGTCCCGAACACAATCGCCCAGAACTCACGCTATTTCATCTCCTGGAAAGTTAATCAAATTAGCCCCCGACACCAGGTTTGCCAATCAATACGAAATTGGGTGGACATGTCTATCGTAACAGGGCGCACAAAAAAGTCTCAAGGACCCGTGCCCGAAATTGAACAGGGAGTGGGCCATTTTAGTTTTAATCAGCCATTTCTTACTCAGTAACACCAATTGGAAAATTTGAAAGAAAAAAGAACACCTTCCAACACTCGTTTCACCGACCGATACAAAATTGGATGGACAAGTGCCACAAATTGAAAAAGAGGTTGACCATTTTGGCTTAAAAGCGGACTCGTGCTCTGAGTAACTCATACTCGAGTATTCACCCTCATGAGCACCAGTTGGAAGCAGATATACTTGGGTCTGTGGGATGTGTGTACATATGTGAGGTCTTGAAGCATTTAATGGGCTTCTTCAACGGCAAACCCATCCAAGCATGCCTTTATACAGTAGACCATGCTGAAATGCAATACAGCCATCCCCAAATGGCTGCCGCCAAGTCAAAAGCATACAATTGTCCAAATTGTCTTGATCAGGGTAATAATCCATCCTTTATTATGCCCCAATAGTTTTATCCTTATAGTGCATTAATGATCATTACAACAGTCATTTCAGCAATTGCCATCACTAATCAATCAACTCATAGGTTTTTAACTTCATGTTTTTGTGAGACTGTGGCAACAAGTTTCCAGTGCGGCAACAAAATGGCGGAGCTGTGTCAAAACAGGAAGCCGGGAAAGATGGGCCGGGTCAGGCTCAATAGGCCCGGGCCCTGGCTCGGCCTAGGTGGGGTTCCTGTTTCGGAGGATAAGGGCTGACCCCCACCCACCCCACGTCAGCAGACATTGTGTGGAAAAAAACAAGTCACAGGGAAACACAATAGAACCTTACTGGAACTATTTTATATCTGAAACAAATGGAATAGACAATAAATCCCATTCAAACAGTCTCTAAAGACAATTAAATGTTCTTACCAGCAACATAGCAAAGTTCCAGACTGAAAAAAACAATAAAAGACACCCTAGCCATTATTCCACAAACGAACTCCAGGTATAATTTTGGAAAAAGTTGACAGAGGCAAAAAAAAAAAAAAAAAAAAAAATCCGTTCAACACCAATCCATCAAACCAAGGGTGCTGTAGAACCAGCGACCGGTGCTCAGCAGCAGGTCCCCATGGAGGTGGATGTGCTTCTGAGAGAGGGCAGAGGGAAGGCGCACTGAAGCTGGGCAGCCTGCAGGGGAGGAGCAACCCGGACTGAGTGGACACCTCCACTTGCAGGACCATCATTTGCATTTCAAACAGAAATCCCGCAAAATAGACACGTCAGACCTGGCATTTGTCCCCCTTTGCCTTTCACATAGTGATACCGTAAAATAGCTGTAAAAAAACTGGCATTTGTCCTGCTTTTCCCTTTCACACATTTCCCGCAAAATTGTAACATATAATATTTTCACACAGAGATCCAGAAAAAATAGCCAGGTCAGACCCCCCAGAAAACATTCCTTGGCAAGAACCCAACCACTGCGCTCTCTGCTCATCGTGCATACCACCACCCGCACCCTCCGTTCCAGTAGTTTATTTACCACTTCATTCCCAAAGTATGCACCACTTTTGGTCGATCTTCCTTTCCATTGTCTTCCCCAAACTTCTGGAACACTCAAAAAAAAAATTAAACACACCTCATTCCTCCAATATCATTGTTTAAAAAGTCAGGTGGAGGTACTGGACATGATCGCTACACCTGTTCTTAGCCTGCTTTAAACCTTTTTTTCACCATGTGCTATGATGTAATGTAAAATATTATGCAACTATATCACACTGAACACTTTATTGTCTATGTATTTGTATTTGCTTTTATTTTTTTGCTTTGTTTGTACGCTGCCAGGTCTTCGTTGCAAATGAGAATCTGAACTTAATTGTCTAACCTGGATAAATAATTGTTAAATAAATAAATAGCCCATCTAGACTAATAACAGTTATCCCCCTTTTGCTTTCACACAGAGATCCCGCAGGATAGCCGCATGAGATTTTCATGCCATGTGAGTGTTTTTAATTGTTTTTAAGGATGTTTTAACAACCATATGCATCACTATGGGGGGTATTCTGTGCAACAAACCATCAGCGTGAGTGCCAACTATTTCCGAAAAATTCGGGAGTGGGGGCCCAGTGAGGGTGCTGCTTGGCACTGTCAACAAGAAGAGGACACTGGCTCCGACTGGGAGGGAGGGGAAGAAGGAAACAGTCCACACTTCCTCAGACAGGATGTTGCGCTCCTCAAAAAGGCATCCTGGAATCCAGAATCTCAAAGGCCTCGTTCCTTAGATGTTGACTCGCCAAAGTACAGAGAAGGAGAGAGAGCTCAGCAAAAAAGGAAACATGATGACTGACGTGTGAAGGCCGGCGTGGTAAATGAGCCTGGCCTTGTGTCAAATAAGTGTGTGTGTGTGTGTGTGTGTGTGTGTCTATGTGTCTATGTGTGTGAGAGAGTCTGTTTATTTATTTATTTACATTTTAAAATATATGGTCCATTTGTGGTTTGTAAATGTTCCCCTGTGGCAAACAGGTTGAACTATCTTATGTATTTTTAATCCATCAAACAAATAAATCACGTTTATAGAGAGAGAGAGAGAGAGAGAGAGAGAGAGAGAGAGAGAGAAAAAAAAATCTATATAACCAGGTAGCGGTGTTACAAATTAATTTCCGTGACGATTACTTGCACCCAGAACCGTTGTACTGGACTATTTTCCCTCCGGAAATATTTCTTTGCGTCTCTATCGTCAGACGGGCCGTTTTCGGTGTTACACAAAACAATCACAGGTGGTTTAAAAATGACTTGGAGCGGTTTCGGCTTTCGTCTGATAGATTTCGTGTGGTTAGTTTTGTCTTTTTCTTTTTTCGCTGCCCTTTGGGCGCGCAAGATAGCAAAGCGCTTGCCCCCAAAATACCAAACGTGTCGTGTTAACGTCTTGTTCCAGGATCTGATTCGATACGGAAAAACCAAACAGAATCTCGTACGAGACGACTGGTTGTGCGTATTTGACGTCCCAAAGAGGTAAACTACTTGCACAAAACATTGTTGAAACTGTATAGATATTCTTATCAAGCTGTAAAAAATAATAATAATAATTTTACCTCGTCATTTAGGTGGTTCTGGCACTTCTACGCCACGTCGCTTGTTTGGAATGGTCTTCTATTGGCTTTCAGCTTGAACGTGACTCTACGACACCATTTATATCCCAATTGGCTGACAGACTTAATAAATGTTCTATCTGGCTCATTACACACGGGAAATCAAGGTAAGCTGATTAATACTTGCAGTTTTGTGTCCAACGTCCGCTGTGCAGCTTGATAGATAGCGTATGATGTGGTATGCTTTGGAGCCTATAGACAGCACACGATGTGTTATGCTTTGGAGCATGAAGTGTACTCTTTGTGCAAAGTTTGGCACTTGATGTGGTAGGGTTTGAATCTATGAGATTTTCATTTAATTTCTTAGCGGTATGGACGGACGCATGAACGGGATGTGTTGTGGTATACTTTTCTTGTGTGTTGTCTCTTCCTCACGTAGGTCTGCATGTTAGCACGGTGTTGCTGCAGCTGCTGCTGTGGTCGCATTCTCTCCGGAGGCTTGCGGAGTGTCTCTGCGTCAGCGTTTTCTCCGACGCCGTCATCCACCTGCTGCAGTATGTCTTCGGCCTGGCTTACTACCTCCTGCTGGGGTTGACTGTGCTCTGCTCGGACCACCAAACAAAAGGTGGAATTGACCCTATCTACGTGTCTTGCCCGATACTCTGCTTCTTGTTCATGTAGGATGCTCTTTTTTTTTTATTTTTTATTTTTTTTTATAGCAAGTGGGTCTCTCTTATCCCAACTGAAGTGGTTTCACCTGGTTGGGATTGCACTTTTCGTTGCGGCCTCTGTGCTGCAGCATCAGTCCTTAGTGCTTCTGGCTGGACTCCGTACTGGAAAGTCAGGTGAGCTTGTGTCACTACTCGACTGGCCACATTCACACCTTAGCGTAATTTTTAGTGATGGGTGAGTACCGATACCAGGTAATGGTTTTGTGCCGAAACTTTATTTCAAGGTATCGGGTACTGGTGAAGGCTGCAGATACCAGCCACCGATACTTTTGGGGGGAAAAAAATCTGACATCACTAGTAGTTAGTGCAACACCGCAGCGGTTTGACACATCGTAAATTCATCATGTGCGTCAGGAAAAAAAAGAGAGAGAAAGAGAGGTATTTAATCACAATTTTATGTATACAAACTACTAGTATCGCGGTCGGTGAGTACGCAAGAGGGAATACTCGTAATGGTATCGGTCTGCAAAAAAAAAAGTGGTATTGAATGTCACTAATAATTTTGGTTAATTTGAACACAGCCACATAGCCAGTTATATGAGGGTGTGCACACTTGTGCAACCACATTATCTCAGTTGTTTATTTAGTCGGTGGAAAAAGTTTTGAAATAATTCATGCAGGTTATGTAGGTAGGTGGGTATGTATGGTTCATATTAAAAAAAAAAAAAACATTTGGGAAAAGAGAGCCACAGTCGCGATACACTTTTGAGCCGTTTATTGAAGGCTGAGACAAAAGTAAAACAAAGTGAGCGACACACACATACTCGTGAAGGTCACAGCCACAGGCCAACCCACCTGACCCCGCCTATTAAAGGCACATGCATGTACTTAGACGTTACTTGTACAATATGTACAGTATTTTCAATACATTTCATGATTGCAGATTTTGTTTGTGTGCAAATATGTTTACGATGTATTTAAAAATGTAAATGTGTTTGAAGTCAATCTTCCATGATATGTCCCCTGTAAGGTTGCTAACTGTAAATAGACTAGTAAACGTGTGTTTCTCATGTTTTGTCGGTCCAGGAAGGGTGGAAACGCTGGCTCACCGGATGCCAAAGGGCGGCTGCTTTGAGCTGGTGTCGTGCCCGCACTACTTGGCCGAGCTGCTCATTTACGTCTCGCTGAGCCTGGTCGCCGGTGGTCTTTCGCTCACCTGGTGGCTGGTGGTCCTGTATGTACTCTTCAACCAGGCGCTGGCCGCGCTTCTCTGCCACGACCACTACGTGGGCAAATATCCGTCCTACCCGGCACGCAGAAAAGCATTTATACCTTTTGTGATGTGATTGTGGCATCTAGTGTGTGTATAATGTATATTATGATCAATTCAATTGTATGTATTTATTTTGTGCTTTTTCAGTAAGTGTTGTCAATGATAACAGCCAAACAAATTTTAAATACAGTCTGGTTATTGCTTTGGTCATTTTTACGAACTACTGACGCAAGTGTGCTGATCATGTGATATGAATCATTCCTTTGAATGAAAGCTTATTGTGTATTTTTATGGAATAAAATAATTGTACAAGCTAGACCTAATAACATGAGCACTTTGAGGAGAGATTGGCAGTGTGCCTGCATTGTGTTAAAGTGAGAACCATTCCTAATATTTGGATATTGGAATATTTTATTGCTCTTACAAGTGAAATGTGTGTTTTCGTGAATAGTGGTGTGCTTTGGAACATGAGCTGTTCCTTTCGATGTTTGACACATGATGCGGTATGCTTTGGATCACACGTGTCAAACTCAAGGCCCCGGGGCCACATCCGGCCCGCCACACTATTTTATGTGAGCAATTCATTTACGTCAACTTCCATAATTCTTGCTCAAATCTGTACCCACATTTCAAAGCGTCATATGTAATACCCCCTTGATGCCTATTTAAATTACTAAATGAGATATTGCAAGCATTTTGGGGGGGTTACCAAACCCCTTTTTACAGTAACTTGAACTTACCCTTGACTTCTGATTTAAAAAGTAGTTAACCATCAATTTGTTGTGTATATGTAATACTATGATGAGGCCATGAAACTTTATATAGTTTCATAAATTTATATGATTTCAAAGTCATAACAGCCCTCTGGTGAAAACCGTACATACAATGTGGCCCATGACAAAAATGAGTTTTGACACCCATGATGTGGTACGGTTTGGATAGTTAGATGTTCCTACAGATGGGTCGGTAGCTAAATAGGACGTGGTGTGGTATGCTTTGGATCATGAACACTTCCTATAGAGACAGACGCATAGATGGGTGTACCTATTGAAGTGTCCCTCTCCTGTCTATTTTAGAACTTCACAAACTACCGGAATATTGTGCTTAACGGGTTTACATTTTCGTATTTTGTGATTGGCGTTTGAGACCATCCAATCAGTGAGCCCTCAACCAAATAAGACCCGCCCGCTTAATGGTGCCTCATAATAAGACTGACCAATCATAGCGGCCATTTCTCCTCCATGCGGCAGTTAGAGGAGAACAACTTCCTCCGACTACAGTCTGTCTGTTTGTGACATTAGATGACTCGACGGCTAAGATGAAGTTGGGTTGTTCGGCTGCCATCGGCGGGCTCTAGGGACTCGCAGAAGGGTGAAAGTAAAGCGAGAGGGCGGCTAAGAAGCCATTAAAAAAAGCATAAGAATACGAACAAGAATGCCTGTCAGGGTCGGCGGAGGTGATGGACGGGCAGCTGGGAGCTTCTTTCTCCCGCTCGCAGCTTCGGTCTTCTTCGTGTTGCTGGTCGAAGTCGCTGCTATCCCCGAGGAACCAAACTCCGTCAAGGAACAGGCTCCCGTCGAGGTAACTTATCACAAATGTTAAGTTATCGCGAGTGAACTCGTTTTTAAGCGACGTTTCCTGCTTTAGCATTCGAGCTAGCCGCTACATGCTAACTGAGACGTGTCATGCATAGGGGACTCTGCTAGCAAACCAAAACACGTAAAGTGAGTGTTTCCATTCGACAATAGATGAACAAGTGTATGTAGCACACAAATATATCATTATAAGAGTACATATTTGATGAAGGGGGTTAATTGCATGCGAAGTAGACATACCAGCTCGTGCCGTGCTATTTTTACACACTCGACGGACATAACATTAGGAACATTCTCCCAATGTAATGCAATTCAATATACCATTCCCCTCATATTCGCGTCTTACAAATTCACCTTTTCGGGGTTTATTTCTGTGGAACATGTACCAAGCTAGAAGCTGAAAAACTTTAGCATTCCCCCTCCCCCTTTCTGAAACGCCCTCAGATGCCATCAAAGCCCTGCTTAAATGGCAGTGGTACTGTAATTGGTATCAAGGAAGTACATTGTTCCATTTTTGGAGACTGTCCTCCGTTTTATGCTGAAATACTTATCTATTTTGCTGTGTTTGGGCTTTGCGCTGTCTGGTATAAAAGTATTGTTTTGGCACGGTCTTGAGGCATCTTGCTGTGAGGGGAGGAGCTTTAATTGGACAGCCCAGTGCCCTGTCTAATAGAAAAGTACTACTTTGCTGACAGCCTGTGGCATTTACAGGCAATTATAAAACGTTTTGGGAGGTGATGGTGTCAATTACTCGCAGATTTTAGCTATTTGTGGCAGGGCTCGGTCCATAGGGGTTACCAGCTCTTCCAGCTCCTTCCCTCAGGTAGGCGCTTCCGATCAATGCGAAATAGAACTAGCAGACATTCCAACAGCTTCTTCCCTCTTGCAATCAACTTCTTAAACACCTAACCTACAATTCCATTGCATCATGCTGGCAATTTTTTGTCTTTTTGTCTTGAGTTTGTTGTCACATTTCTGTCGGGCCACTTATATAGTACTCATGCACTCACAGTAGTAGTCACACCACGCTGCACTATTTGCATATCTGTTGTTGACCAATACTGGCCACTCATGCCAGAGTAGCATCTGCCCCATTTGCACACTGACTGAGGAGTATCTGCAACATTTGCACAACCAACATTGTCCCAGATTATCGTACTACTTGCTTGAAGTCTCGACGCCCTTTGCACAATGGTCATTGCACCGGACTATTGCAATATTAGTCATTCGAACTGCTCTAAGTGCTAGAGGACCCTGCATCTTTTTTGCAAAATTGTCCAAAAAAAAAAAAATGTACCGACATTACCAGATAACTAGCAACCCTTTATTGCTCAGTGACTTTTTTTCTCAATGTCTTTGTCTCAAAAGTGTTCTGTCAATTGACTGTCTGTTGCCGTACTAGAGCAATTCCAATTACCGGAGACAAATTCCTTGTGTTTTTTGGACATACTTGGCAAATAAAGATGATTCTGATAATGGCTAATTGGCTTTATTGGCCACACAACGAAATTGTCTGCAGTAGTTGGCGCAACTCTAGTATAACAACAAACAGTTACTATGATGAAATATACATTTAGGACATAAAAGCATGAGTGTGGAAAGTCATTGAGCAATGAAAGTGTACCACCAGTGTGGCAATAGTGATATGATGGCAAATGATGCAGTGTCCTTAAGCAATTTAGAGCAGTTTAAAGTAACTAATAGTGAAATGATCTGGTAGACTGGCGATTGTGAAAATGGTGCAGAGTTCTCAAACAAGAATGGCCAGATCAACAACAGAATGTAAATAGTGCAGTGTGATAAAACGGTGCGTGTACAAATAAGTGTCCTGACAGATATGTGCAATATTGGCAGCATGTTGCCATGAAATTGTAAATTAACTTTTTAAGAAGTTAATAGCAAGGGGAAAGAGCTGTTGGAATGTCTGCTGTTTTTTTGTTTGTATTGTTTGATAGCGCCTACCGGAGGGAAGGAGCTGGAATAGGTGATGACCAGGGTCCAAGAGGATTTTGCGTGCCCTTGTTTTAGTCCTGGCAGTGTGCAAGTCCTCGAGAGGGTAGCGCAATTTTTTTCAGCAGCCTTGACTGTCCATTGCAGTGTGATTTTGTCTTTTTATGTGGCAGCATCAAACCAGATTGTGATGGATGAGCACAGAACCGATTCAATGACCGCTGTGTAGAACTGCCTCAACAGCTTCTGTGGCAGGCCATGCTTCCTCAGAAACCGGATGAAGTACATCCACTGCTGGGCCTTTTTCAGGATAGAGTTGGTGTTGGTATCTCATCTCAGGTCCCAAGAAACTGTAATTCCCAGGAATTTGAAGGTCTCGACGGTTGACACAGGGAAAGTTGGACAGCGTGAGGGGCAGCTGTGGCGAAGGATGTTTCCGGAAGTCCACGATCATCCCTACCTTCTTGAGTGTGTTCGTTAAGTGTCCTCTATAGCCTGGCGGCATTGGCGAAGTTCGGCTTGTTATTGAAACCGTGAAATGTCTTGGTTGGTACACACACGTCTTCATAGAAGTTGATGTAGTATGTAATAGTGTCCGTATATTCATCCAAGCTGCCAGTTGAAGTTTCAAAGGCACTCCAATCTTTGCAGTCAAAACAGTCTTGAAGTTCCATTTTAGCTTCATTACTCCACTTCTTCACCACAGTCTTTGCACATTTGTTTGTTTCCTGTATGTTGGTATTAAGTGAATTAAATCGTGATCAGACAAGCCCAAAGCTGCACGGGGAATAGCACGATACGCGTAGTATAGCAGTGGTGTAGTGATGCAGCTCGAGTGAGAGACAAGTTTTGTCTGTTGTGGAGAACCTAAGTTTAACCTACGTTTTTAGCAAAGTTATGGCGAGTGTTTGTTGCGTAATTCCGGTGCATTTCTTTTAAATCAAAGCAGCTGTTTATTTTTTTTGAGAGTTATGTTTTAAGATGAGTTTCAAATGATAGTGAAGTGTTTTCGGATTAAAGTTGGTTATATACTTACTGTTCAAACTATTTATATAGCCAATTCAAAACTTTTTTGGGGGGGGGGGGGGGGGTTCAGTTGGTTTTTAACTATTCATGGCAGGGCTTGGTCGCTGTAATCCCCCAAAATGGGTAATACCCATGAATCATGAGGGGATTATTGTACAAGAGTTAAATGAATAAAACTCCCTTTGTAAAGATTATAATGCTGATATATCTTTACAGAAAGCACCCAGTGCCCCTTCCTTGCTGCTAGTGGTGAAGGAAGATGACTCCGGCAAAGGAAACCTGGGATTCATCCACGCCTTCGTTGCCTCCATCTCTGTCATCATCGTGTCCGAGTTGGGCGACAAAACCTTCTTCATCGCTGCCATCATGGCCATGCGGTACAACCGGCTCACCGTGCTGGCCGGCGCCATGCTGGCCCTGGGCCTCATGACATGCTTGTCAGGTGAGTGATATAGTGGAAGCTCTAACACAGGGGTGTCAAGCTCATTTTCGGCGTGGGCCACATCGTAGTTATAGTTTCCCTCAAGAGGGCTGTAATTAGTGTGAAAACCATATACAGTGGGTACAAAAGTATTCAGACCCCCTTACATTTTTCACCCTTTTTTTATATTGCAGCCATTTGTTAAAATCATTTTAGTTCATTTTTTCCTCATTAATGCAGACAAAACACCCCATATTGACAGGAAAAAACTGAATTGTTGCAGATCCTTTCCAGTTCTGTCAGGTTGGATGGTGAACGTTGGTGGGCAGCCATTTTCAGGTCTTTCCATTGATGCTCAATTGGGTTTAAGTCAGGGTTCTGGCTGGGCCATTCAAAAACTGTTACGGAATTGTTCTGAAGCCACTCCTTTGGTATTTTAGTTGTGTGTTTAGGGTCATTGTCTTTTTTAAAGGTGAACCTTCGGCCCAGTCTGAGCTTCTGAGAAGGTTTTCATCCAGGATATCACTGTACTTAGTCGTATTTGTCTTTTCTTCGTTTGCAACCAATCTCCCTGTCCCTCCAACTGAAAATCACCCCCACAGCATGATGCTGCCACCACCATGCTTCACTGTTGGGACTGTATTGGACAGGTGATGAGCAGTGCCTGTTTTTCTCCACACATGCCACTTAGAATTAAGGCCAACAATTTCTATCTTGGTCTCAGCAGACCAGAGAGTCTTATTTCTGACCATCTTGGAGTCCTTCAGGTGTTTTTTTTTAGCAGGCTTTCATGTGTCTGCACTGAGGAGAGGCTTCTGTCGGGCCACTCTCCCATAAAGCCCCGACTGGTGGAGGGCTGCAGTGACGGTTGACTTTTTACAACTTTCTCCCATCTCCTGACTGCATCTCTGGAGCTCAGCCACACTGATCTTTGCATTCTTCTTTACCTCTCTCGCCAAGGCTCTTCTCCCCCAATTGCTCAGTTTGGCCGGACCATTTTAAGGATCATTATAAGAAATGGACTGCATCTGAGTTCAATATGAGTGTCACATCAAAGGGTCTGAATACTTATGGCTGTGTGATATTTCAGTTTTTATTTTTTAATAAATCAGCAAAAAATTCAACAATTTGTTTTATTTCTGTCAATATGGGGTGCTATGTGTACATATTAATGAGGAAAAAAATTAACTGAAATGATTTTAACAAATGGCTGCAATATAACAGGGAAAAATATAAGGGGGTCTGAAAACCCACTGTACAGTGAACCGTAACAATAAAGCGTCAACACCATGCATCTAGCATGTACATAAACATTAACCCATGTTACATGTGAAAACAACTGTATTCAGTAGTTGAATTATTCAACACAAATTGCAACAGTTCGTCTTGGAATTGTCGCAAAAAAAAAACATTAAAAGAAAAAGCAAAATGCATGCATACAGGACTTTGTCCTGTGATGCTTGAACTGGTTTTGTCTAACTTCACATTGGATTAACATAGCTGTATGATTATGTCATAGACTTTTGATTCCTCTTGCACCCCTCGCTCCACAGTGCTGTTCGGCTACGCCACCACTATCATCCCCAGACTCTACACCTACTATGTATCCACCGGCCTTTTTGCCATCTTCGGCGTGCGCATGCTGCGCGAGGGCCTGAAGATGAGTCCCGATGAGGGCCAGGAGGAGCTGGAGGAGGTGCAGGCTGAGATAAAAAAGAAGGACGAAGAGGTAAGATTAGAGTCCAAAGGCTGCGGTTTTTGCTTTGTTTGATTTTTATTTTTTTAACCGAAGGAAATATAATTGTATACATCCCAACAATAAAACCAAGGTTTTAAATTAAAGGTGAAGCACAAAAGTGTAAGTAAAAAAATGTCTCAGATATTAATCCATCCATCCATTTTCTAGAGTCCTCATTACAGTCACGAGTGACCTGCAGCATATCCCAGCTGACTTTGGGCGAGAGGTGGGATCCACCCTGGCCTGGTTAGCAGCCAATCGCAGGGCTAACTAAAACTAAGGTAGACTGTCGGTACGACAGTGATGTCCTCCTCTCTCATGACTATCTAGATGTGAATAGAGTCCAATCGTTGATTTACAGATCCTTCCACAGGAGGGACAGGTAAATGATTTTGTGAAGGGCTGTGTTTGATGTCGGTCGGACTCTTCGATCCAGATAGTGTTGAATTCCCTCTTCTTCAAATGTGTTTGTCTGAACTTGTACTAGGTGTCTTTTGGATGTTATAGTGTCCTTGCATTTGGCCAAGTGGGGCAGTGATCCATCAGCTCTGTTGAAACTAGTTGGATTCTCAGGGATTCCTGAGAATTAAATGACCTGGATGAATGAGTGTTCGCGGACAAACTAGGTGGATGTTTTTGACTGTTGGCATCCATTTTGTTATGCACATTTCCGCCACTTATGGGACTGGTGTGGAACTGCATCACCTGGTATGATGTCAAGTGTTTTTAGTTGGCAAGTTTTTGCAATAACGAAATAATTTATATTAAACTTTTGTGCAGATCTTTCTAATTGAAGTTCTTCAACTGATGGCAATCTACTGGTTTTGTCTTAATGAAGCTTCACTCACTTCAACATACTTCCTTGGCAGCAAAGCAAAACTTCTCTGAATAAAGCGCCTCAACTCACCTGAACATAGTTCCTTGGCATCAAAATATCACATGATGGTGACAAAGCACTGCTTATGTCTAAATGAAGCACGTCAACGCACCTCGACACTGTTCCTTGGCACAAAGCAATACTTGTTGTCGAAATGAAGCTTCAACTCCAAGATAGTTCCTGGGCAGCAAAGCCATATTTTTATCTGAATGAAGGTTCTCTACTCACTTGACCATAGTTCCTTGATGGCAAAGAACTACCTTTGTGTGAATCAAGCTCCTCAACTCATTTCAACATGGTTCCTTGGCACCAAGGGGGCACAAGATGGTTAAAAAGCACTACTTTTGTCAAAATGAAGCTTCTTAACTCACTTAAACATAGTTTCTTGGCACCAACTAGGTTCCACAGCAATAATTATATTTCGAAGTGCTTTGGGCTTAGCACAAAAACATCGAATCGGTGAGTTGTTCAGTGACTAATCAAAAATTGGTCCCACCCAAAAATTGCAAACAGGTGACTGCGAATAAACAGGGGAACATTGTACATTACAGTGAAACTCCCTCTTTTTAAATCTGCTTAGTTACAACGTTCCAAAATGGGCAACGGCGTGCCAGACGTGGAGGCGGGATCTGGCTCGTTATCGCCACCGTCGTCGTCCAGGTGGCACAGCGTCATCTCGCCCATCTTCATCCAAGCGCTGACCCTCACCTTCCTCGCAGAGTGGGGAGACCGCTCCCAGCTCACCACCATCATCCTGGCTGCCCGTGAGGTGCGTCATGTGACACAGAGCACAACACTTTTTAATGGATTGTATACAAGTAGTTGGGTCATTGGAGTGCCTGCCCACCCGTTAAGTGTGAAATTACACAAGTCAATCTTTTGTGAGGGAACCCTTAAGATTCTTGTCGGATTGTGATGTCATTGTGTGGCAAAGTTACATAACACTGCCCCCGCACAGTTTCTCCCCCCCCCCCCCCCCCCCCCCCCCATGAAGAGGCAGAGCCGCCACTTTCAAGCAACGGCCGGGCAAAACGGAAACGCTGTCATGTCAAAGCCAAAAAGCTGAGCGAAGTTACCAGCTTTGGCTTCTGATAAGCGACACATACAGAGATACCTTGACTTATGACTGCCCCATCTTAACAGTATTTCGAGTTACGAACCATCGCTTGGTTGATTTTGATTGATTTTTATTTTTAAAAATTATTTGTATTTTTTTCGCTGCTCAAGTTTAGTGTGATGGATGGAGCAAATGGAGCAATTAATGTACTAAAATTCCCTCCCATGTGGGTACGGGGATCCACAGTCCTCGATGCACTATCAATCGATTATTGAAACAGGACAGTCAAACACACAAACGAAAAAAAATTAGAACATTCACAGGAAACTGCTATAGGCCACAACTCGCTCTCACTCGTAAACTAACCGACCAACCCGATGCCTGCTCCTTACATCACTCACCAAGCTATGCCCTTTAAAGGCACTCATCCAACACACAAATACTACACTAAGTACAGTAATTAGACTTTATAAAAAAAAAAATATATATATTTACATAATTTAGTTTTTATACAGTACAGTGCTATTCTTTTTACAACAAAATTGTGGGTTTTTTGAGGATCTGGAATGGATTAATTCATAGGCGGGTACGTTTTACTTCACACGCTGTCCTCTCTAGTCATGGTAATGAGGAAAAAAAAAAACGTGGTAGGCATTGGCTCATTTGCATGAGACATGACCACCCCCTTAAAACAGGGTCATTTCAGCAAGGTTAAAAAAGGTGAAAAGCATCCTGTAATTATTGTGATATTTTGACAAAAGCATGTCACAGACCTATTATGAAGACACTTGAAACTGTTTTTTAAATTGTGAAAAATGCATATTATTTCTACTTTCCAACCAAACCAGGATCCGTTTGGTGTGGCTGTGGGCGGCACGCTGGGACACTGCTTGTGTACGGGCCTGGCCGTGATTGGAGGCCGGATGATTGCCCAGAAAATATCCGTCAGAACAGGTGCGACCACTCGCATGGGAATTGAATTGAATTGAATTGAATATAACATAACAGCAACACCGTGACCGAGTTGTTAGCACGTCTGCCTCACAGTTCTAAGGTTCAGGATACAATTGTCACTGCTCTTCTCACCTTTCAGTCACAATCATTGGCGGAATCGTCTTCCTGGCGTTTGCCCTCTCCGCCCTCTTCATCAAGCCTGATGGTGGACTGTGAGAGTGTCGCTGAAGGACTCTTTTGAGTGTACATACTGTATTTGATAGTCGCTGTAAGAGATTGTACCATGTTGGCTGCGTGTCGGTAAGCCCAGGGTCTCCTCCACTGCAGCCTGTCTAGCTCCAAGGCATTATGGTAGGTGTAGTTTGAAGACGACAAGGATGTTACTGAACTTGAAGATGCACAGTTATTTCCTCACAACCTTTTATTTTGAATTGATTTTCTTTTTTTAAAATGTGTTACTCAACATGCGGCAATTGCTTCTTTGGTGATCTTTTAATTCAGGAATACATGTAATCCATTTCCTTTATTGATACTGTATGTTGTTCTTTTTTCTTTTTTTTTTTTTCTGATGTATTGGGGTGCAAAGCCTTTATGGTCGCTGTCACTCCACAATGTATTTTCTCTACAATCTATTTATTTAGTTTCATGTTCCAGAAATAGGTGGCCAGGAAATATTTTTGTAAATGTTTGACAAGTCTGGTGTGAACTATGTAATACGCCGCAATAAATTAAGCATTCGATTGAATGCCTTTTAAAATCGAATTGCTCATTAAAAAAAGTTTTCCTCTGAGTGAGCCAAAGAAATTGTTACACTTTGACCTGACAAAATCACCACCCCAACTAGAAATTCTGTAGAAATTGCGTGTGGATGCCTAAGAGCTGTCTCCATTATTTTGAAATGTTATCATGGGAAATTGAATTTGAAAATTGAAAAATAATAACAGTACTAATAATAATAAGAAGAAGAATAATTATAAAGTGGCGTATTAGTAGTTGACTATTTAAAAGTTAGAATGGTATGAATCTCTTGAGAAATTGTGATTCGTGTCCATGTGGGAATAACTATGGTACTCTTTAAAAAGTATAAATTTGGGTCATTAAGATGGTTTGACTCAGTTGAGAAATGTGTAATGTAATTTGGTAAATTTTTAATGGAAGCTATTGAATTCCTCAAAAATGTTTTTTTAAAAGGAAGATTAGAAATGGTAAAAAGAAAATGGTGATTTTTTTTTTTATTTTTTCTCCATTTGGGAATTATATCATGGAAATTATAATTTATGGAAGTTAGGGTGGTTTCTATCAGTTTTGAAATTGTGAATTAGTAAATGTTTTCAACTTCTCAGGGACTATGTGGAATTTATCCAAAAGTATATTTATTTATTTGGGCGGGAGGGTGTTGGAATGGTTTTAATCTGGAGAAATTGGGAATTTAGAAAATGTGTATTGATTTGGGAATGTTCGCATGGAAAATTGAATTATTTCCAAAAACGATAAACTGTACAGAAATTGGATTGATTGGACAATAGGATTTTGGGAAGTTGCGAGAGAAAATTGGTGAATTTGTAAAATGTAGTAATTAATCTGGGTCTCGTAGAGTGCTCCTGGGAGAATGTGGAATTATTCAAAAAGATGTCCTGTTCACTTAACAGAAGGTGTAATCTTTTTGGGTGAATGATAAGGATTGACAAAAATGTATTTTAAATTAGCATACTTGTCAAACATGTTATTTACAACCATGTGTGGACACCAGATGGCATCACAGTTCAGCATATATATTCATTACTTTATACAGGTCTGTGAACAATAATTTACATACTAGTGAACTGTAATATTCATAGTAGGATAAGCGGTACAGAAAATTGATGGATGCATTTACTTTCCCGTTCTCCTAACGCTGTTATTAAGTAAGAGCGATGTAACATTTAAATACCACTTTTGTATTTTACCATATGTAAAATACTTAATTTTTTTTTAGTGTGGCTTTCCACATTTTGTTGTGTTCTGTTTGACAAGCTGGGTCGCACACCCATTGGAGCCACTTTGGCACCTGTTACAAGTGATCCAACTAAAGTGCCCGCCATCGCTTCCCTCTCTCCGGGCATGTGCGTGCCTTTTCCCCGCTGCATGTATCCACTTCCATCCAGCCGGGCTGCGTCGTCACCGGCGGCCAGCCAGGAGCTCCACCAAGCCGGTTAAGAGTGGACTGACTGACTGTCAGTAGGGGTAAGTGCAACACCGCTGGACGCTTTGTTCCAGTGTCTGCATCACAGCCCCCAGCCGGAACCGCGTCTCCTTGCCGGGTTTGGGCTCTTGCCAAAGGCCCGCTGACCCACATTCTTATCTAACGCGGCGGTAGCTAAGCTAACAAGCAAGCCGACTAGCTTTGGCAAAAGTAGGTTGATGCTCGCTTCTCTGGAGATTGACGCGTCGCTTTTTTTTTTTTAACTACTTCGTTTAACCGGGACGAGAAAATGTAAGAGTTTTTACCTTCTTGACACCGTACGAGAGGTGCCCTGGAAAGTTCCCTTCAAATGTAACGGTAAGCGGCGGCACACTCAAGCGGTGTTGTTTTTCGCCAAAGTGCTGTAAAATAAACCGGCGTTTGTTGGTTAGCATGCGGGCTACGTGCCGTTAGCCTAGTGGTGAATCGCGGGGCAACGTTGCCGGCCGGCGTCACCTCCGAGCCGGCTACGTGCGGGTGAAGGAGACGTGCCCAGGGGCTCCATTCTGGGGGGATATTATGTTCTACTCGGGGGGCCACAGTTAAATAACCCTCTGCTTATATGTATTAATATTTTACTTCTTTTTGTCATCTCGTTTTAAAAGTTAAGGTTTAAAATAGTATGTTCCCACACATCTTTAAATAGAGCTGTTTTGAAATTTGGATTAGTATTCTAAAATGTTGTATAATTTGGTGAATTATATACGTGGAAAAAAAACCTGTTTATTGAATGGAGCCTTGGAACATAATGAAATTGTTCCAGATTGAGTAATTGCACTAATTTGGCTTTTTAAGTTTTGATCAATTTTCTTCTTTGCCTTTTTAAAAGCTTGAAAGCGGAAGCGTGGTGCACTAGTTGTTTTGTATGAAGACTTAATTTTCCAGAGATGCGAATGCTTGTTTGTTGATGTGCCCCAAAATTGAGTGGCAAGAGACCAGGGTGTCCTCCACTTCTTGCTCAAAGTCATAGAAAAAGATGTAATGGCAAATTCATGACAAAGCAATCAATCCACAAACCAGAAGAAAGTCACTACTGGAAAATGGGCAAGAAAATCTGGTTTTGCATGGTCAGTCTGTCCAAGTCATTTGATTGAACATGCTCCTGCTATTCCACTCCAGTCCTTTACGTGGCAGTAATTGGGGGCCAACTGCCACACACCGCAAGCTTCTTCTTTTTTCTCACTGCAGGTTCATATGCTGGGCATGGTGGGTAGCTGCCCCCCTGTGACTGTGACAGTTTGGCATTTTTGCATGAACTGTGATCAAAATAAGAAAAGTAAGCGCTTTCTACTTGTTTGTACATGGCAGAGGAAAAAAATATGATAAGGAGACAAAACCTCATCTGAAAGCAACGAAAACCACCCATAATGAAAAGTGCACTCACTTTGCACTCACTTTTCATTATCACTTATTATCATTCATTTTTTAAATTCTAAAAATAGTTGAACAAGTCAGCTGTGTAATGTCTTCATAAGCAATTGATATGATCAAATGCCTAAATGTCTTAAAATAAATGAATGCAAGAAAAATAAATATTGCATATGCATGGAAAAAGTACACTAATAAGGTAAAATATAAAAATACATGATTGCTTATTTCTATTAGACTAGCACCCAATTTAAGTTTTATGCCACAGCTGCTCTAATTTAATAAGATGGGTAAAGACCAACATCTTTTTAAGTGTTTCTAATAGAAATGTAAGAAAGGCATATATTCTTTATCCTCTGTGAAGAATGAGTACTATTACAGCGATTTACTGAGAAGCTGTAACCATCTTCATGTATATCCGTATTGTATGGCTGTATTATACTGACCTCAGGTCGCCTTGGTACGCACGACAGAAGGAGCAGCACAATGTCCATCAAATTGAAGCAAGAAATGTGATAAAAATGGTTTAATTCTTTACGTTCTTTTTAATTATGTCATGAAGGTATGTTTTTATAGAGTACATTATTATAGAGTGCTATTTTTCTTATTAAAAACCCATTACAAGCATTTTTGTTGGGTTATTTGGGGAGGCTGGAACAGATTATTGGTATTCCCATTAATTTCAATGGGGAAAGATGGTTTGAGATTTTGTTTATTTATTTGTTTTTATTATTTACATTTTAGCAGTTGAGTAATTATGCCTAATTCTTTTCTGACTTGGGTATTAAAAAAAAGGTGAATTCAGTTCAAAAATGTCTGATTCCTGTTCAACATGGTAAAAATTGCAAGAGCTCACTGAAAGTGAAAGAGTCCGTGTAATTGTCACACTGCAAGCACCTCTATAATGGGGACGATTGTTTGGAGGATTCCTATGCTTTCCCTGCGTAACCATGCGTGGGTTCGTGCTTTGGATTTATGCAATGTATACATTCTCCACTACTACTATGCCGGCCAATTGGTGGAGAAATTTCAAATGCTACAAACATCCACAGATATTCAACTAATAGAAACCTTCCATCAAGTGATCTTGTGTTTTGCCATCAGGCATGATCTCATGGCATCAATGATGTCAAAATGACTCTGCTATTTATGTTTCCTGATGTGTCAGCTGCCTGCGCCACATGCAAAGATAAGCAGCAAGTAGAAATTTTCCACAGGTGAAGATACTGAAGATCTCTTCGCAGATTGTATCACGTGGTTCTAGATGTGATAAAAGCAAGCTTGTAAACAGTGGCGTGCACTGAAAACATTAGCGTAGCTGTCGCCATAGCAGCAGTTTTATCGTAACTGCATCAGCTTGACGTGTGCGAGTGCAAAGGTTCCATCAACCTTTTCTTGGGCCTCTTCAAGACACTGGTTGCACATCATGGTTGACAAATCTGTTCATATTTGACAGTTTTCAAATTATGGGGCTGGAATAGAAAAATAATGCCTCAGCTTTGCGATGAACCCCTTCCCTGCGGAGTTGGCCTTCCCTATTTTTGGTCTTATTGGACTTACTAGATGTTTTGAAAGCATATATTTTTTGACAGAATTGTTTGCCCATGGATTTCATTGCAGCAAGTTATTACCATGGCCAAGTTCTGCAAAATCCACCCAGTTGTTTGGTTGGCACCAGTTTCTGCTTCATGCTAGCACCACCTGAATTACCTAAAAAAGTGAAATGTTGTGAGCCTTAGTACAAAAATAGTCTGCCCATGAAATTCACTTAACAATACCCGTCGGGGAATTCCATGGGCCGACATCCATGTTCACACCACGCCCATTTCCATCAGAATCACTGCCCAGGAAGAAACTCTTCAAGGGATGCTGGTTTAATGCCTTAACTGTTTATTTCAAACATAAAATGCATGGACAACTCATGAGAAATTCCTTTTTAACCCTTTTAGGCGGAGCTTTTATCAAAATGAGCGCATGTAAATGTACAGTACATGAAATAGACACATAATGTACACAGTGTTTCCCCTACATAGGCTTTACTTGGGCGGGCCGCTGAAGAAGATGAAACTAGAATTCCCCACCGCCCCGAAAAAAAAGAAGTGCACTCATACTGTACAGATACACAGGCAGTGGAAAGCTCTACTCTGTCTGTCTGCTTGTCTGTCTGCGCTGGGCTGCGCCTCAGATTTTGACGCCACGCTCCGCGTCGCCAATTTGTTCAGGATTTGCCAGCTTCTGATTGGGGCTCATTTGGGCAAATTCCCTAGCTGGAATTGGTCACTGTATGAGCTCTGAAATTAGACCAAAATAGCTGTCCTTCTTGAGAGAGACTTGAGTTTTCGCATGTCCTCGGATCATAGACACGTGCACCTAAGTTTATGTCGATTGGTGAAACTTTGGCTCCCTTTGCATTTACAAGTACCCAAGAACTAGCTCCCAGTTTCAACCTTCAGTTTTGTAAAATCTTGGTTTATTCTAATCAATCCTTTTTAATTCTCATTGAAGGCTTCCAATTTTGAAAATCCACCGAATTTTGCGACCCTACCCCTGACTGAAGCGTGGCGTAGAGACGCAAAAGTACTTCATGCATAGACACAAGAACCAGCAGCACACGTGCGTCACAGAAGCCAGTATCAGCTTGAGTTTTTATCTCAACACAAGTAGTTCCCAACGTACACACACAAGCTCACACACACGATAGACACAGCTGAACACTGTGACGCCATTTCGCAGCAGTTCAAGCTACATTCATGTAGGCGCACACTATGCCAAAGAGATACCCGATTCATCCTAAATACAAAACATATGATGTCAATGATTCATATTCTGATGAAAGCATGTTTTTAAGACACACGGGGAACTCTTTGTTGAATTCTGAAAAAATGCCTAAAGACGCCAAACACAGTGGATATAAAAAGTCTACACACCCTTGTTCGAATGCCAGGCTTTTGTGATATAAAAAATTTGATCAGATTAAATAATTTAAAAACCGCCACTAATGGGACCCCATTACCTGTACAATTGAAAACATAATAAAACTCATTTTGAGAGTCGAAACAAAAATAAACAACTGAGATAGTGGTTGCAAAAGTGTACACACCCTCCTATAAATGGGGATGTGGCTGTGTTCAGAATTAGCCAATCAGATTCAGACCCATGCTAAATGGGAGTCACCACACATTTAAGTCGCCATAAAAAAAACTCTTCTGACAAACCTCACAATTTAGATGTTCAAGTGGGCTTTCCCTGGCTTTTTTTGTTTTTCTCTCTAGCAGAATCCTGAAGTTTTGTGCTAACCCTCCACATGCACTGAACACATCCACACCCCCAGTATGTAAGAGGGCATGTATTTATTTTTTACTTCCCTTCTCTAAAATAGTTATCTTTTTTATGAAGTTGTATAGGTTATAGTTTGATAAAGGGTTTAAAATGATCTTGGTTTCATATTTTTATATAAATAAAAAAAACCTGGCATTTGGACAAGGTATGTAGACTTTTTTTATCCACTGAGTTGTTAGATTAAAAAAACGGAAAGTGGGTTTAGCTTAAAAATTTTTAACTATTCTTTTTTAAATAGTGTCTTTGAGTCCGTCATACTTGGCCTCATAACCATGGTGGTTTGTCAACAATCTCGTCTATTGACCAATTGACGGCATTATTCCAAACACTTTCTACTCCCTGTTCCCCCAAATCCCCAATATGGATTTGTAAAGAAGAAAAAAAATCCACCTGGTTTCTGAGGTTACGGGTTAGGACAGGAGCCTATTTATAGACAATTTAAGAGATACACCTGCTTCAACGTTTTACTGGAGAAGTATGACAAGAAGCTAGTACAGGTATAGTCTAGGTATGTTAGGAATGATCTGTAAGCATAGCAGCAGTCTTTCTAAGCACGACACCAATTAAAAAACAGGTTCCATCCATGCTCTTCCAAGAACACATGCTCGTATTTACCTTTCTTGGAAGTGCCAGCTCAAGGGCGGCTTGTTCATGAATGAACTACCAGGATATATGTGTTTGCATGCCTGTGTATGTGTGTGTGCGTGTGTTCTCATATTGCAGCCGTGCTGACGGTGACCCAGATGTTCGGATTCACTAGTGTGAGCTCCTCGCCTCTGTTAATGTTGCCTTTCTTGTCTTGTCAGATGAAGACTTGACACGAGATCTGGACCGCCGCAATAAGCTGCCGTGACGGGAGGAGGTCAAAGGTAAGCCCTTCTAATAAGCACATCAGCACAAAGACTCGGAGCTGAACTTGAATGAATGAACTATTTCAAAATTCAATTGTTGTTACAGAGCCATTGCTGGCACGTGGGGTAATATCTCATCCTGATTCTAAATGGCTGGGGCTTTTTCGTTGCTTGTTTCCATGGAGACTAAATCAAGTCGCCAGATTATATCATTTGTCTCAAATTCAACTGTAATATGAATAAAATATACACTGCACACCTTAGCTGGTTTTTTGTAAAGATGGAATATTAGGCTTTGACATTTCCATTAGGCAACGTGTTTTTGTTGGTGAAACTCACCACTGATGGATTATTTCATTTTCCACCACAAATCGGTGTCAGAAGTGGGATCCCTGGTGTTATAGTCCCAGCATTTTTCTCATTCTGATGTTGTATCAGAGCCATAGCAAAGTTGAGATTGCCCTTGAATTGATTTTTATGTAGATTAGATTTTCCTACGTAGTTTGGTGTCAGAAGTGGGATCACTCATGTGATGGTCCCGTGAATTGTCTCACTTGTGGTGGTATCGGAGCCATAACAAAGTCATGATCGTGCGGGGATTGATATTTGCATGTAGTTTAGATTTTCCAACACAGTTTGGTGTGAGAAGTGGAGTCCCTCATGTGATTGTTCCACACATCTTCCAGCTTCTGAGGTCATATCATAGGCATTAAGGCGGGAGGGTGCCTGGACTAATATTTGGATTAGACCTTAATTTGGTGTTAGAAGTGGGATCCTTCATGTGATCGCCCCCACAAACCTTTGGAAGTAGTATCAGAGCCACAATAAAGGTGGTATGATGACTGAACTGATATTTATATGTCAATTAGATTTTCCACCATAAATTGGTGTCAGAAATGGGATGCCTGGTGGGATCGTCCCAGCAATGATCTTCCTTCTAATATTTTGTCAGAGCCATAACAAAGGCAGAGTGGTCACTGGACTTATTTATGTCATTAAGATGTTCCACCACAATTTGGTGTCAGATGTTGGATTCTTCATGTGATCATCCTACAAATGTTCCTGGCTTGATGACACTTGGACTGATTTTTTGCAAATGTAGATTATTAAAAATTTTCCACCACAATTTGGGGTCAGAAGTGAGGCCCCTCGTATGAATGCGGAACGGGCTGCAAACTTTCCGATTTAGCTGGGGCCAACTCGTTTCTGACTGTCTGTTTAGCCCTCAAAGCATTTACATCCTAGATTTAGTTTTAGGTAGTCACATGGGGGTCCTATTTGGAACCGTAGCGTGTGGTCTTTACGTGGCTCGCAGCCACAGTCATTCAACACGGGTACTCTCATACCGCTGGTTGTCACTCTGAGTTCCAACGACCCACTTGGTTCCCTACGCAGCCGAGACGCAAGGCCAAGGCGTCGCGGGGCGCCTGCCAACCGTCATCACCGCCGCTGCCGCCGCCGCCGCCGCCGCTGCTACTGGCCTCAGACATTCCTGTCTGCTAGGTGAAAACAAAGAACCTCTTTGTGCTGCCGGGCCTATGGATCGGTGCACTCTTGCACTGGAAAACCGTCTCGGAGACTAGGAAAGGGTTTAGTTTGGTGGCTTTTCTTGTGGCTGGTCAGGGGTCGTAATTGTATTAATTTTCTTTCTTCTTTTGTTCTGGCCTGTAGGGTGGATCTGTGACCCCTTCTATTGTACACGGTCTGTAAAAGACAGCATTTTTACATTTTTGGACATGTCGACCCGCCAATTCGGTATCAAAGCCGGAACTGAGGTGGCTGAGGTGTAGTATGAGGGTATTCAGGAATGCCAGGACCATAGTGTGTTGAATTATTATTTTCCACAGATTTGGTGTCAGAAGTGGGATCGCTCATGTGACCATAGGTCAAATGTTCCGGGTTTGACGTAGTATGGAAAGCCGCAACAGAGGCGAGATGGTGCCTGTTTGTAAGGGCATTCGGTACTGCCAGAACAATGGTGTGATGGATTATCATTTCCCGTGATGATTTGGTGTTTAGAAGCAGGACCCCTCAAGTAATCACCCCACAAATGTTCCTCCTTCTGAGGTAGTATAGAAGCCACAAAAGACCCAGGACACCTGCCGTGTGTAAGGGGATTATTTTGCAGTGCCAAGACTGGAGTGCGACGGATTATTTTCCACCAAGTTACATGACAATTTGCTGTCAGAACAGGGATCCCTCATGTAATGGTCTCGCAAATTTTCCTCCTTCTGTGGCAGTATCAAAGCTGTAGCAGAGGCGGGAGACTGTCTGTGTATAAGGGGATTCCGCAGATGTGATGAAGGATTATTGACACATTTTGTCTGGTTCTGTCTAAAAGGCAGTGGCAGAAAAATCCCGTACCTATTTATAAAAGGCTTGTGTTTCCGCCACTTGTGGTGCAGTCCATCGTAAAGGGTCTCAAAATATCCAACCTGAACCATCCCACTTTTTACTACCCCTTGGCAGCCGACGGTGTTCACTACTAGTGTTTTATTCACGCTCGACTAAGCTGCAGTCTGCGTTTTGACAGCGAGGACCTTTTGAGTGATCGCAAATGTTCCAGTCTCGGGTGTCAGCGCATGACACAGATGATGAAAAAGGCAACAAGGGGTTGCTATGACACCGGGGGTTTACCTAACCGTGTGTCAAAGCAGTCATCTTTGATTAACATGCATCAATGATTACTTATTTACCTGCACAAGTTTATGATTACTTATCAAGAGCAGAATCCTAACCGATCAACTCTTTTAAAACAAGGAAGACTCAGAGACGTCCGCCAAGGCTCCAACAGTGGTTATGTTACACCAGGGATGTCAAACTACTTTGTTCTGCAGGCCACGTTGTACAGTATTTATGGATTCCCTCAGTAGGCTGTTATGACTGTAAAACTATTTTGTCTCATCTAACGTCATCATATTATTACACAATGTATACAGACCAATATGCTTTAGGTGAAAAACCATGCTATATCGAGACCATATAAAAAAAAATGTAAATATAATTTGACCCCTCCTACAGATTTTGAACTCATTTAAACTTAATAAAACACACTTTCTAAATGCAATGGTGGTGCAACGTTATTAAGAGTGAATACAATTTCCTATTTTAGTACAGGTTTTTGCAAGAAACCTGAAGTAGACTCACATGATTTGCTCTAGCAGGCCACGTAAAAGGATGCAACGAGGCGGATCTTGCCCTCGGCCCTTGAGTTTGACACCTGTGCGCTACACAATCAGAAGCACTGACTCACAATTACAACCTAAATTTGAATATTTGTTCCATGCAGTTCTATCTATTTTCTACATTTTGTTGCGTTTCTGTTGGCTGCACTGTTTTCAGTATGTATATATTTTTTGTCCAGCCCGATGTAATTTAAACTATATGAGCGATGGCGCTGCTTATTCCATCAATCAGATTTCAAATTCGTCCTCACAAGGCTCGATAGTAGGATGTGTTATATTTATTTATTTATTGTCATGTTATTTTATAGATATCGATTCTGAACTGCTCCAGATTATGTCTGTGGCTAGGCATGAACCGGTTACCAATGTTAAGGTATACTGTGGTTTTTAAAAAGTCACGGTTTCGAAAAAAACATTTCCATTCCTGCATGATAAACATCTGAAAGTCTGATAAATCCCACCAGTCGGCATTGAATTCACACTATCTGCTGCTCACATAAATAGTAGTGACAGCCCGCAACGTTTGCGTTAAGTGGTTTAGTTGTCCAAGTTTAAACTTTCAGTGTATGTTAAACATACCATAAGGCATGAGTCTCATTTTGTAATGTTAAGTACTGTCGCTAGTATGATAATAAACTGCATTTGCTCTTGCTCTACCTGAAGTAGGCTAAATGTAAAATATAAGACATTTTAGGCTGTAGGTGAAAAGCTTTCATACTTTTTTTATTTATTTATTTCAAGTTAAAGTATTTGTCATTATTGTTGAGTTGCAGTTTTTGTTTTTCTCATTTCAGAGACTGCATTAATTTTGATTTTATTTATTTAAACTTAACATGGTACACATTTACTAATGTAATGTCAATGGGAAAAGGTTGTTAATGACTCTATTTTAAAATAATACATTTTAGAGCTGCAATTGTAATCCCACAATGCCATGAAACCGCAATATTTTTACTCAAGGTTGTCATACTGTCGCAATCTGATTCCAGCCCAGGCCTGCACCTGGGACAGTTGCGTGTTGTTACATTGTGTTTTCGTATCGCTTTGATGTTTTTTATAAGTGCAACATGATAGCGGCAGTATTTAAAGGTGGATTAAGTCGCATACGTCCCCAGTTCCCACTGAAGGTCCAGGTACCAAATGCACTGGAAAATACCTACCCATTATCAACGTTATCCTGCTTGATCTAACTGTATTTGCAGCAGTTGCCAGGAAGTCTCACACACAAACAACAGCTAAACCCACGCAAATCAACGCATAATCTCCTTGGTGGAGGTCTCCTAAAGACAGGAGTGCTTGTATATGTGTGATGGGCTTCCATCCTGATGACAGCCGTCAGGCTGAGGAACAATGGGTGTCTCTTTCTGGGAAGCCTCGCGGTAGCTGTGGAGGAAAGCAGGTTTATTTTTACACCACACGGTTGCTATGGCACACTGCCGGTGCCAGCCTGAAGCGTGGCAAGATGCGTCACTCAAGATCCACCACGGATTGACTCACGTCCTCAGACAGTTGATGGCCTACATGAGTGATTCCCAACCAGCGTGCTGTGAAAGATCATCTGGTGCACCGTGGGAAATTATCCTACTTCCTATACAGTGAACCCTTGTGTATTTGCGATATCTCAAATCTTTGCTCGCACGTCTCCACACAAAACAAATTGGCCAAGGAACGGGTCAATTCTCGAAAAATTCGTAAGGAGCGTCATTTAGTCAGGCAAAGAGCAAAAAAAAGTGCTTTGTCGCCATCTTGTGCCATCTATACGCAATTACGAGCCTTTTGGGGTGGACGTCAGTTACTCGCGGATTTTCGCTATTCCTGACAGGGCTCGGTCCCTTTGCCCCCAATAACGAGGGGTTCACTGTAAATGGTCATTAAAAAACATTTATGTACGACAAATAATGTATCTTTGTTAATTTATCGATGCCAATGACATATATTGACAGGCAGAACAATTAAAAGCTCTTCCACTCGATAGCAGAAGGTACACAGTTAACCTGTGCATGTACTTTTTGTGACATTTTTGTTTGGTGGTAAGCTGGGAGAGTTAATTATTATTATTTTTTTTATAAAATACAATTTGTTCCTTGGCTGAATCAAGGTTGGGAAACACTGGCCTACATCTAGAGTGTACACACACGCATTCATGATTATGAGTGTTGATGTTGGTTTGGCTCTGTTGTCAGGAAAGCATTTTTGCATAGCGTGTCTGCGAGTTTCTGGACCCGCCTGTGCTGAGGGGGGCATCCTCTGTAAGGTGGAATGAATTTGACAGGGTGGTGCCGGCAAGAGTGGGTTGGTGTTACCCGTAGTGCTGTGACTAAGTTTGGAGGATGTAGGAGGGGGAAAGTAGGTCATTGGGACAGCAGGTCAGTGAAGCAGCGGTGACATAGCAGTTACACAACCTCTGCTCTCCCGGTTATAAAACGCTCGCTCTGCAGCTTTGGATTCCTCAGGCTGACGGAGTAAAGCCGGGCTGCCTTCTTTTGTGCACATGACATACCGCCGTTGCTTTTCTGTTGCCGCCACCACTCACTGTTGACAAGAAGCACAGCCACGAGGAGCAAAGAGGAACCCAACCCGAAGTCACGCGAGTCTTATGCAGGGAGTGGGCCAATTTCACCGCAAAGGCTAAAGTCACTCAGTCGTTATGACACCACCGTATTTGTCCTCACATGAAAGTGTCACTATTTGTGATCACGCACAAGCAGACCCTCCAAATCCTAACCGTTATCATTGACACTAACCCTACCCCAAGTCATGACCATTAACCCATTAAGTCCTAACTCTAACGATAACCCCTGACACCAATATGATCCCAAGCCCTGCCTATTAACCCTAAACATAACCCTACTCTAACTGTAATTCTAAGCACCTGACCCATCCGCCCTTGACTGATCCCTAACCTTAACACTTACCGTTACCTACAACCTAACCCTGCCACTAATGCCAAACCACTGACCTCTAACCCTTACACACACATAACTCGGAGCTAATCCCATACTCTACCCCACCCAAACCGTACCCGCTTACGTTTCTTGCAAATATACAAGTAAATAATAGCAAGAGACGTGAAAGCCAAACAGGTACTGACAGTTGTGAGTTCATGATGTAACTGGGTCAAATATTTAGCTGAGAGACCCAACAGGCATCCTCTTCTTTTCTTTTTTAACAATTTGGCAATCTATCATGGGCTACATAAACGGGATAATAACCCCAAGCAACAACCACTATAATAAAATATTGTTGAAGGATTTTTTTTTTTCTTTTCTTTTTTCTATCATACAAGTGTACCTAATGACATGGTTAGTGAGTTCTAATCTGCGGTATATCCTAGACAAAGATGTCATGGTTTCAAGTTGGGACACGTCAAACGTATGTGTTTTTTTTTCTTTTCTAATATTGTAGATTCCGATGTCGCTGCCATGTGTCGGGTTCCCACGGCGAGTCGAGGCCAAGACTTTTCGGCAGCTCTTGACGTGCTGATCCAGGACGCCGCCGGTGACCACGTCCACCTCGACTCAACCTTCTTCCGCTCTCCTCCTCCTCGCCCTCTCTCCTGACGGGCTCGGCTCTCCTGTCCGTAAGGTAAGACGGAATGAGTTTACAAGTTGTCATGCTGTATTGTGTTACTATTCATTTTCCTTGAAGGTTGACTCACAAATGTCTTCTCGCTATTGAAGGACCTCCATCTGACATGGTAACCCTGAAAAGGATCAAAATGACCTCAAGCATCGATCAGTGAGTCACTCTGCAAGAGAACATTTCTCAATTCCAATTCCCTCAAATTGTGGCCTACGCTCTAATAGATGCTGTGTCGCAGTTAATTGCAAAAATAAATTACTCAACTTTGATGGATGCCTTTTTTTTTTAATTTAATGGTACCGTGTAACTTTTCTGTGACTGCTATAAACATTCTTTACGTGCCATCTGTAAAGCTGATATTAACAGTAGCATTTACTAAATACAAAAAAAAAAACATTAAAAAATACCCCCCAAAAATATTTTACAGAATTTGTTTATGTTGTATCATTGTTTGTGAAAATAAATAACTTTACAACTTTTTAAAAATGCTTTAGAAAAAGTGAAGGCCTTCTCCCTAATGAATGCATCTGTAAAGCTGATGGAAAGCAGGAGTTTTTCCAATACTATAACAAAATAAATGCCTAAAAAAAAAATCCTCAGTGCTGACTTTTGTTTACATGTAGTGCCACTAGGTACCTTTACTCTGACTACTACCAGCAGTGTAATTTAAAGAGAATGTACTCAGAATTGTGATTTTTTTTTTTTTTTTTTTTTTGCTGTGACCTACAGGGATGACGGTAGCATCTTTGGTTTAATGGACGACGATGACAAGGACAAAGCGAAACGGTGAGAAAACATACCCGAGATGGCTTTTTTTTCTTCCTCTCTCCAAGAGATGGTCTTGACCCGAGCGAATGTCCATCCAGTGTGTCCCGCAACAAGTCGGAGAAGAAGCGGCGAGATCACTTCAATGTCCTCATCAAGGAGCTGGGCACCATGTTGCCGGGCAACACCCGCAAGATGGACAAGTCCACCATTTTGCAGAAGAGCATCGACCTCCTGCAGAAACAACAAGGTAACCCAAGGCTGGGCATGAACGACTGACTGTAGGGCTGGGTTACATGCGCTTTCAATAAAATATATATTTAAATATATATTCACAAAAATCAGGTTTCTGATTTCATTTTTTTCCCCACCTTCGCTTATAGAAAAAGCAAATGACAATGAGATTATTATCTGATGTATTTGCAACGTGCAAAGTGAGCTAACTAGCTATGAAAAACACCCCAAAAAGGCATCTTCTCACCAAATAGTCCACTGGCATGGCCGGTTTTAGAGCGCCTCATAGTCAGCCGTGGGTGCACGCATTTCATGGAGAGAAGGCGAAGTTGGCGAGTGGGGAATCAATTTTGAGGCAAAGCAAAACAATCGTCCTGAGCAATAAACTTGAATTTATTGATAAAATCGGTTAACGGCCCAGCCACTACTAACGGCAACTTTTTTCATTTCTTTCATCAGAAATCTCCACCCAGTCCGAGTCGACGGAGATCAGGCAGGACTGGAAGCCTCCGTTTCTTAGCAACGAGGAATTTACGCAGCTGATGTTGGAGGTGAGACGCCCGCTACTGAAATGGAAACCCACGCTATTTGCAGGCGGTACGAACTGAACCCTGCCGTGAATAGCGTGAAAATGTGAATAATTGACCCCCTTCACAAAAATGTTTATAATTGTCTATATTAACAGTTTCAACCAGAAATAAACTACGAACTACGATCCCAAAACACCTTGATATTATTTGAAATTAATCTTACAACATTAACCTTAAGTGCGTGTGTATGTCGCCTTCGTAACTCATACAAAATAGCAATTATCAAGCAATAACGAGCCCTCTTGTCCTTTATTATCTTGAGCTTTTTTTTATAGCCACTCAACAAAGCAAAAAACATACACATGCATCAAGCTAGCACTGTACAGCCTTCACGCCGAATACTTCCTATTAGGGCTTTGCGACATCTTGTGGCATTTTAGTGACATAACAGCTGATGATAAGATTTAAACTTGCGCACAACCTGATGGTCTGTTTCGTCCCAGGCGTTGGACGGCTTTTTCCTCGCCATCACGACTGACGGGAACATCATCTACGCCTCGGAGAGCGTCACGTCGCTGTTGGAGCACCTCCCTGTGAGTTTTCCTGTTCCAAATGAGCATCATCTTTAACAACATTCATTTTAAAAGACACGCAATGTGTTCCAGTGCGATCTTGTGGATCAGAACCTGTTGAAATTCCTGCCCAGGGGGGAACACTCGGACATCTACAAGCTGCTATCCTCGCACGTCTCCGAGGGCGAGACGCTGACGCCCGAATATCTGAAGAGTAATCTGCATTTTTTTTTTCTCCCCTGGGATTTGAGCTCAATGGTGAGTGTATATGCTGTTTCAGCATTTAGTCACCTCCATTTTTTTCTCCCCCAATCAATAGCCAAGAACCAGTTGGAGTTCTGCTGCCACATGCTCCGAGGGACGATGGACCCCAAAGAGCCGCCCATGTACGAATACGTCAAGTTCATTGGAAACTTCAAGTCCCTCAACAATGGTGAGTAATTAACATTAAAAACAATCTCTTTATTTTCGTAAGACTGCATATATAAAAGGAGACTTCATCGCAGTAAGGCTAAGCTTATTTATATACCTACAAGTCAATCGATTTTACATAAATAAAAGAGCATATTGAGAACTTATTGTTAAAAAAGCTATAAATAAATGAAATAAATACATTTATATGTAATGTAATAATGAAAATCATATTTCGTATTGGAGTGATAAAAGTATTGCAGCGATTCAATGTGAATTAATAAATGTAATTACTGACATTCAATGTATAAAAGAGCAAAACAAGTGGGGAACAAAAGTTTAAAATGGCATACAAACGTGATATATGTCATTTAATAACAAAAAAATTATATTTAATATTGAAAATGTAGTTTAAAAATGCAATTACTTGCATTCAATGTATTTTGCGTTAATAAAAGAGCAAAAATAACAACAAATCGTTTTTAAAATGCCCTACAAAAATATATAACTTACATGAATTAAAGAGGAAAAATACAAAAACATGTTTTTAAGATTTACAAAAATGTATTGTCATTTAGTAACATAAAATCGTCTTTATTGAAATAAATAAAACAAGAATAAAAGATAAATGCCGTACAACAAATCTAAGTCAAGGTAGTATCATAGAATCATGTTAATAATAATACTAATATTGAAGTAACAATAAAAATTTATAAATTGCAGGGATTCTTACATAAATCTTAGATCAATTAAACCGCAAACTAAGAATTTTTTTTTTTTTTCAAGATGTACATATTTAATGTTGACTAAAATGAGCAGCTCATTAAATATTTACTGGCTTTGTAAATTAACACCTGATGGGTGTACGGAGACTCCAGAGACTATTTGTATATAAGCCATTCAAAATTTCCCATTATACTGTATCTCCCATTTCTCTCTGCGGCTAACATGTCTGTTTGGAGTCCTAACTGGAATTTTCCCCTCTAGTGCCTAACTGTGCTCACAATGGCTTCACGGAGGCCGTCATTCAGCGAACGCTCCACTCGGCCTTTGAGGAGCAGCGGTGTCTCATAGCCACTGTGAGGCTCGCCAAAACCCAATTTATTAAGGTACACACTCAATGTGCACTTGTTACACTTACAATGAGGTCTGTGTAGTAGATCACATACATGGGATCCCACTTCTGACACCACATTGTCGTGGAAGAAATAAGTCATCATCCCACCTCTGTTCATTTTTGCGATACTACTTTACAAGGGAGGAAAAGGACCCCACTTCTGACACCAAATGTTCACGGTGTAAAATACAATAATTTATACACATAAAAAATAGTCATGTGTCTGATGGTGGTTATATTTCCTCCACAGGAGATGTGCACTGTGGAGGAGCCCAATGAAGAATTCACCTCCAGACACAGTTTAGAGTGGAAGTTTCTCTTCTTGGACCACAGGTAGACATGAGTACTTTATTAGGAACACCTGTATCAACACTCCTTCATCTTCTGCCTTTACAGATAGTAATGCTATGACGTATTAATTTAACACTATATAAAATCGCTTTTGAATTGGGGGGGGGGGGGGGTGTGTCCAGAGCTTCACCTATTATAGGTTACCTGCCGTTCGAGGTCCTGGGCACATCCGGTTATGACTACTACCACGTGGACGACCTGGATACGTTGGCCAAATGCCACGAGCACCGTGAGTCCGCCTCTGTTAAGAACTGTGACAGGGTGTGTTATACCGTCCACCTTTTACCGTCTTCCTCATTGCGCATTTGCAGTCATGCAGTACGGCAAAGGAAAGTCCTGCTACTACCGATTCCTCACCAAAGGGCAGCAGTGGATTTGGCTACAGACTCACTACTACATCACCTACCACCAGTGGAACTCTCGGCCGGAGTTCATCGTCTGCACTCACACTGTTGTCAGGTACAGAAAACAGTCTCAAACGCTGTCTACAATGTCCTGTAAAGCATGGGAAATCACGGAAATTGTAATTAGTTCAAACCTTTAATAATGGAACAGGGTTTCTTTAAGTCAAATTTTAAGTGTCAAAAAGACGACGGTTGAAAGTTGTGAGCCTTTGGTTTGTCAAGATCACCATTGATAGATTATTTCCACCAGATTCTCTGCCACAATTTGGTGTCAGAAGTGGGATCCCTCATGTGAGCATACCACAAATCTTCCTCATTCTGAGGTTTCGGAGCTATGACCTTAAAATTTGTTTTTTTTTTAAATTAGATTTTCCATGACACGATCCTTGTGAGGGTAAGCGGTTCAGTAAATGAATGAATGGATGGATGGATTTTCCAAGACAATTTGGTGTCAGAAGCAGGATTTGTGTGATTGTCACACAAATTTTCTGTCTATCTTAAAAAAAAAAGTACTTAATTTTATGTCAAATTGGGATCCCTCAAGTGATCATTCCCCAATTTTTTTTCACCTCTTGAGTTACTATTTCTATGGTAATTTAGTTTCAGAAGGCGACCAGTTCAGGGTGTTCCCTGCCTCTCGCCCGCGACCCTAGTGAGGAGAAGCGGTACGGAAAATGGATGGATGGAATTTGGGTCCCTCGCCTGATCATCTCTCAGCCATAACATTGGCAGGATGATTTTAAAAGAAGTAGAACAGAGTAAATGAAAACCTCGGGAAAAACTAGATTAGATTTTTCCTGACAATTTGGTGTCAGAAGTGGGATCTCTCGTGCACGTCCATGATCCATGGCTGAGGAGGGATTCTGCAATAACAAGGAAACCACTGTAAATGTAATAAATAAATATGTAAATAGAATTGTCTACCTTATTTTATTGTTAGATTTTTTTATGACACTTATGTGTCAGAAATGGGATCCTTGATGTGATCGTCAATCAGCCATGGCACAGGCGGGACCGTGTAAAAAGAAGAAAAACACTCAAAAGGTTAAAAAGATAAAAATGGCTCAATCATAAAACAGGCTAGTTTGAAAAACGAGATTAGATTTTCCATGACAATTTGGTATTAGAAGCGGGATCCCTTGAGTCAATAAAACGGTCTACCTAAAGTAAAACTAGATGATTACATTCCCCGTGACAATGTGGTGTCAGAAGTGGGATCCAACGTGTACGCGCCCATGAGTCATGGCTGAGGCGTGATGGACAGTTCAAACTTTAGGGGATTTTTAGGACGGTTTTTGTCCAATTTCGAATTGGATATCCTCAGGTTCTTTTGATTTCATATTTGTGATTGTTGCGTAATTCATCATCCATCAGCTACGGTGAGGTGAGATCGGAACAGCGGAGAGAGTTCGGATTGAAAGCGTCGCCGCCGGAGATGACGGGAGACAAGGTGGGCACCGCGATCCGTCCGCGTTGTCTGGCACGTTGGCGTTCCACTCCGCTGACAAACAACCACCCACCCCCACCCCCGCCTCGCACCTCAGCAGTCGCAGGACTCCGGCCTGGAGTCGCAGCCTAACGCCTCAAGCATCAAGGAGGCGCTGGAGCGCTTTGGCCACAGCGGGACCCCCTCTGCATCGTCACGCAGCTCGCCCAAATCCTCGCACACAGCGCTGTCGGACGTGAAGCTCCAAGGAGACCAGGGCACGCCGGGTCGCCAGTCAGGATCTTACGCAGGCGTCGCGTCGCAAAGAAGATCGTCAGTCGGCAGTCGGGTTGGTCCAGTGTAAACTCATAAGATTAGATTTGACAATTTGGTGTCAGAAGTGGGCTCCCTTGGTGATCGTCCATAGGAGGTTCTAAGGTTGGTCCTTGCAAGAAGAAAGGCCTGGATATGTCCATGTTTGTCAATATCACCATTGGCGCTGTAGGTTCATTCGGTTTTCCAAGACAAGTTGGTGTCAGAAGTGATTTTTACCACAGATGTTCCTCCTTTTCAGATTTATGCCTTGAGCTAGGGTTAGGGTTAAATTGATCCAGATCACCATTCATTTCCCAAAACAATTTGGTGTCAGAATTGGGATCCCTCGTGTGATCATCGCATAAATATTCCCCCTTCTGAGATTCATATGTTGAGCTACTTGACAGACTGTTCTTTGCTAGAATAAAGGCTGGGCATTTCCATCGGGCAAAGTGTCAAGATCACCCTTGATCGATTGAGATTTTCTACACCAACTTGGTGTCAGAAGTGGGATCCCCCATGTGAATCATCCCACAAATTTGACTATTTCTGAGATTTTCTCTCCATCAAAATGTCATCAAAAGGATTTGATTTTCCGCAACAATTTGGCATCAGAAGCGGGATCGCAATCACGCATATCACTGTACTTAAGTCTGTGTTTGAGCTTACGTTATACATAATAAGAAATATTGTATTTTGTGGTTGTCTCCAGCAGTCCGTGAGCTCCCAAAGCACAGTACGGACAACATCTATGGTTTCGCAACAACCGCAACAACAACAAGTTCAGACCAGTTCCCAAGTAAGATTTAACTCATTCTTTTATGTACAAATGGCAACAAATATGAATCAAACTATGATGTTCATTGTCGTTCCAAATCAACATAACAACAGGGTATGGAACTCCATACCAATTTTTGGGAATGTTCAAATGCGCTTCCAATGCAATTAAAAAGTGTGTTGAAATATTTTGAAAACCCCAAATGTCATCAAACAGATGTCTGATTTTGTGCGTTTGTGTTTCCACGCGGCAGGCGTCGGCGGCGCAGTTCTCCGGCCAGCTGGACACCGTGCAGCACATGAAGGAGCAGCTGGAGCAGCGCACCCACGCCATCGAGACCAACATTCAGCGGCAGCTCGACGAGCTGTGGAGGATCCAGCAGGAGCTGCAGAAGGTGCAGGAGCAGAGCCTACAGATGCTCGTGCAGAAAGGAGCCGTCAATATGACCGCGGTGCAGGTGGCCCCCTCGCTCAGCATGCAGGGGCCGGTGGTCTCCGCGGGCCCTCTGCAGACCACCATCCAACAACAACAACATGCTGTCCAGCCCCAACAGAACATGGCACAGGTAAGACACTTTATTTATTTATTTATTTATATCTCCTTGCAGCAGAACTGGACAATCGCAAACAAATTAGTAACTCGCACGCCAGGCAGCTTGCTGCAACGGAAATACTGCGCCTCCTGGTGTTCTTATCGGGAAACAGTATTTTGAGATGCCCTGTATACAGTACTGTACTGTATTATTTTATATTGAACCATAAACAACAATGTGCCATTTTCAAGGAATACGCTGATCGCCCAAGCCGCTTTAACTATATTATGATATAAAAAGAGGAAACGGGCAAGAAATAAAGGAAAATGCAGATATTTTGATATATTTGATTATATTATTATTATTATCGTCAGGTAAGATACATTTGAGTAAGCCTGATTTGTTAAAAATGGGTCACTGTAATGCTTTGGCGCAGAAGGAACTGGTCACAGCCGGTCAGTCAGGTCAAGTCATACAATCTTTTACTCAATCACAACATATATTCGCACATTAGCCACTGCGGCATCAGAATCGGGATCCCTTTCTCAACGTCGGTTTCCTCTGCAGCCTCCGCTGGCGCCGTCGCTGTACAACACCGTAATGATCCCGCAGCAAAACGCCGGCAACGTGCTCCAGATCGCCAGCAGCCTGCCGCCCAACACGGGCGCCCACGCTCCCACTGTGGCCACCTTCACGCAGGACCGCACTGCCCAAATTAGGTTGGTGCCTTCTTCCTTTGGACGGGGTAACCTAATATGGAAGACTGTGTGGTATTTCTGCACACTGGTAGGACAGTTTTGGCACACTGCATGTTACGACTGAGGCAAAACTGTACTAGTTGTCCACAGGGCACAACTTAAAAGTGTTTTTGTGGTTTCCCCGGGGCAGGTTTCCGGCCGCCCGCCAGCTGCTCACCAAGCTGGTGACGGGCCAGATGGCGTGCGGGGCGGTCATGTTGCCGTCCACCATGTTCATGGGTCAAGTGGTGACGGCGTTCGCCCCCCAGCCGGCCCCCACGCAGACCATCGGCATTACCCAGCAGCCAACGCAGCAACAGGAGCAGCAGGTACACAACTGGCAATGGGAATGAGCAATTGATTTCATTTTTTTTATTTATTGTTTCAGTCATACAAGCTTTGATCAATTTCATCTTTCAGTGAGACTATGTTAGTGTAATGAACTATTTTTGCTGCCTAAATGGGGTTGAGAGGAAATTGAAACCAGAAATAGCAAAACACTATGGAAAATCATGCTTTCAAATAATTAGATTATTATTTTTTTTAATTAAGACAATATTTTGAGTTCATATTTGCTATTATTGATATTTTTAAACAAGTGCATTCACTGTGGGAAGTCCAGCTTTTAAATTTTTTCTTCAAGCCACTGTTTTCTTTTTTATTAAGAAAATGTTCAAATGGATATGTTTTTAATTTTAAATAAAAACATATTCTTATAAATAATATAATATTTTTTTTTAAATAGGAATTGTTTTTCATCACTACATGTACTGTATTTTAAAATATATATATACATATTTTTAAAATATATTTTTAAATAGAGAAAATTAATGTTTTTAAATATGTATTATATTTTAAATCTTATATTTAAAATATTCTAATTTAAAATGAAAACATTTTACAAATGTATAAAATATATTGGAAGACCATGTTTTATGAAATCCGTTTTATCTAGATGTATTTAAAATATTTTTAATCAATTACGTAATTTAAAAAAATTAACATTTAAAAAAATATATTATTTCTATCATTATATATTCATGATTTAGCACAATTCAGTGAATATCGCATTTTATTTTTCATAAAGTCCGGTGACAGCATACTATGTTTTTACATATATTGATAGAAATTAAAAAATGTATAATTTAATACAAAACCATAAAATACAATGAACATGCTTTAAATACTAAATTAATTTGAATTATGATTATATTAATTCATTATAATTATAATATAATAATATATATTTTTTTAAATTAATTCACTTTAAATATTAGATTTAAAATGAATATGAATATTAATTCCATTATTAACGTTCGCAATTTATCATTTCTGTGATGTTGTTATGCGCATACGTGTTTTATGACTTCTCAAAATACAAAATCGAATAATGCAAACATGTTGCTTGACGCTCAAGGGTCCGCGGATGCTTCACGGAAGTCAGCTGATCCTGCCGGCGGGGGCGTTCCCGTTGCAGCAGACGGCCGCTTTCGCCACAGCCAACCAGCAGAAACAACAGCAGCACCCCCACAGGATGGACACTTAGACCAATCGCATGGTCTCACAGCCGCAGTAGCTGCTTCAAGCCACCAGGGGGATGCGGGGGGGGCGTACTGGGATGAACCCTCAAAAGATCCCCCTTTGCACTGAAGGCCGCAATGGCGCCTGCGTGTGGCCCGCAGTTTGCGTCACTTTCATCACTTTACGTCAAGGTTTCTCCAAACTGATTCACCTCGATCAAATACACACTTCATTGCCATAACATCTGCATACAATACTCCCAAAATGTTCAGGATATTTGGTTTTCAGGTGAAATTTTGAAATTCTAAGATGCACTTTGGCCTTTACAGTTGAACTGTGACAGTGGTGTTTTGTGCTCATATTTTCTGTATTTGCAGGTTATGTGGAGACCAAATGTTATTAATGTGTTTTTATACAGTACAGTACTGTGTGTGTGTGCAATTTTTTAATTGTGAATAACAAAAAAATCTTGCTATTTGTGGGAGACTGGAACAGATTAATGGCATTTCCATTCATTTCAATGGGGAAAGATGATTTGAGATCTGAGTGCTTTTAGTTACGAGCACGGTCATGGAAGAAAATGAACTCATAAGTCAAGGCACTGCTGCATTATTGAACCAGGACATTTACCGGGAGACACTAGAAGATTCACAGAAAGGCACTCATGTGAAGAAATTTACATGGATCAATACACCTGTTGTGAATTTTGCCATTCATCTCCTTGTTGGCAAAAACCTCTGAAACATTGAACAGTTGGACTTGTGCATTCAAAGGTTTATACAAGGTTCATCCTGAAATTTCACCCAAAAGCAATACTGTATATTTCTTTAATTTATTACAACAAACCCAATAAAAACGAATCCACGGCCCTTTTTCAGGCCCCCAACCCACAGTTTGGGGAACACTGATTTAAGTAAAAGCTCTCGGAAACACTTTTTTACCCCCTATGAACTATTTTTATAAGAAGAATGTGCTCTCGTTTTGACTTTTAACTCTCCTGAGGGTCACACACACACACACACACACACATACATATATATATATATATATATATATATATATATATATAGTGGGTACGGAAACTATTCAGACCCGCTTAAATTTTTCACTCTTTATATTGCAGACATTTACTAAAATCATTTAAGTTTTTTTCCCCTCATTAATGTATACACATCACCCCATATTGACAGAAGGAAAAACTGAATTGTTTAAAGTTTTGCATATTTATTAAAAAAGAAAAACTGAAATATCACACGACCATAAATATTCAGACCCTTTGCTCGGTATTTTTGGGAATGATGCAGTTTTTCACACCTAGATTTGGGGATCCTCTGCCATTCCTCCTTGCAGATCCTCTCCAGTTCTGTCAGGTTGGAAGGTGAACATTGGTGGGCAGCCATTTTGAAGTCTTTCCAGAGATGCTCAATTGGGTTTATGTCAGGGCTCTGGTTGGGCCATTCAAAAACAGTCACAGAGTTGTTATTTTACCTGTGTGCTTAGGGGTCATTGTCTTGTTGGAAGGTGAACCTTTGGCCCAAAAAAAGTTCTATCTTAGTCTCATCAGACCATAGAATCTTATTTCTCACCATCTTGGAGTCCTTTAGGTGTTTTTTTAGCAAACTCCATGCAGGCTTTCATGTGTCTTGCACCGAGGAAAGGCTTTAGTCGGGCCACTCTGCCATAAAGCCCTGACTGTTGGAGGGCTGCAGTGATGGTTGACTTTCTAGAAGGTTCTCCCATCTCCTGACTGCATCTCTGGAGCTCAGCCACAGTGATCTTTGGATTCTTCTTTACTTCTCTCACCAAGGCTCTTCTCCCCCAATTGCTGAGTTTGGCCAGACGGCCAGCTCTAGGAAGGGTTCTGGTCGTCCCAAATGTTTTCCATTTCAGGATTATGGAGGCCACTGTGCTCTTCGGAACCTTAAGTGCAGCAGACATTTTTTTTTTTTTTGTATCCTTGGCCAGATCTGTGCCTTGCCACAATTCTGTCTCGGAGCTCTTCAGGCAGTTCCTTCGACCTCATGTTTCTCATTTGCTCTGACATGCACTGTGAGCTGTAAGGTCTTCTATAGCTAGGGGTGTGGCTTCCCTAAGCAAGTCCAATCAGCATAATCAAACACAGCTGGACTCCAATGAAAGTGTAGAACCATATCAAGGATGATCAGAAGACATGGAAAGCACCAGAGTTAAATATATGAGTGTCACAGCAAAGGAGCTGAATACTTATGGCTGTGTACACCTCAGCAGGGAGGCGTCCGGGAGGCATCTGAATCAGATGCCCCAGCCACCTCATCTGGCGCCTCTCGATGTGGAGGAGCAGCGACTCTACTCTAAGATCCTCCCGGATGACCGAGCTTCTCACCTTATCTCTAAGGGAGAGCCCGGACACCCTGCGGAGGAAACTCGTTTCGGCCGCTTGTATCCGGGATCTCGTTCTTTCGTTCACGAGCCACAGCTCGTGACCATAGGTGAGGCCAGGAACGTAAATCGAGAGCTTTGCCTTTCAGCTTAGCTCCTTCTTCACCACCACGGACCGATACAAAAATCCGCATCACTGCAGACGCTGCACTGATCATGATGACAATCCTTCCTTTTTTTGTGTTATTTTTTTTGTAATGTCCTGACAATAACAAGCCTCATATGCCCTACCTGCTTTTTTATGATTATTTTTTCTTCTCTTTCTCTACCCACAGCCAACATATGCTACTTCTGGTTATCTAAACACTGTTACACTCCCGCTTTAACATTTTTTTAATTTTTTTTTTTTTTTAATGATTGTACAGCTTCTCCATCATGATTTTAAATAAAGATACCATGTCACTGAAAATATAATTTTTTGTATGTCTTTCTTTGAAATCACAAACTGTCACAATTATTTCCAAGTCTGCTTTACGGAAAGCCTTTTGCACATTTATTCCATATCCTAGATATCCAGGTTAAGAAGTACGCTCTTCGTCCTCACTAGTAAGGCAATTCCGTGCACTATTAGATGTGTCTTACTAGTAGCATTTTCCCACTGCTCGTGCCACTTTTGGGCTCCTAGTAATAATAATAATTAATTTTGTTTATAAGCATTTTTGTACGGTGACCACCAGCGGCTTGAAAGGCCGCTGGTGGTCACCGCACCAAAATAGTTCCAAAAAAATTAAGCAATACAATACAAATAACAGAATTGCACTAGTAGCACTATCAGACCGAACTAGAAGACGTGTCACGCATTAGTAGCCTCCCGGACCCTACTAGTAGCACCAAAATTCCCACTTGTAGTTTTGGCTTGCTTGTAACGTAGTTGTCCTACTAGTGTGCAGAAATGTCATACAATAATGGAAACAAACGTTACTAGTACGACAAAGTTGTTCTACTAGTGCACCCTAGTCTTTCTACGAGTGTCCTGAATTGTCTTACTAGTGAGGAGTGTACTAGTTCATGGACATAATAATAACTGTTCAAACGTCTTTATGGAAATATTTTCCAGCTTACTAGTACATTCTTTGTCTTCACTAGTAGGACAGCTTTGGCCTACTAATATGACAACTACGTTACTAGTGACTCAGTGAGGCGAAACTGTGCACCAGTAGTTGACAACAGCGTGCTACTCGTACTACTAGTGACATAAAATTGTATTAGTTCACATCTCGCAACTTCACTAATAAAACTAGTAGCGCACAGATGTCAAGTAGTGCACAGTTTTGTCTCACGGGTTGTCCTACTTGAATGTGGTGTTGTTACTCTGAATGCAATTGTTTATTCTATGGTGGCGACCTCTAGCGGTTGGAAGCATACTTACATTTAGAGTCAAGTTATACAAGCATTTTCTTATTAATTGCTCGGAGGGAAAAGTAATTCTTCAAAATAAATAAATTTCTGATCATAATGAATTAGGCCTGTAATATTAATTAGCATAAATACTTTGAAAATAAAATGGGAAGACATTTTTTTTATTACTAAATTCATTAAAAACATATGTATTTTCATTATTTTTAATAAATACAATAAACAACTTGAGAAAGAATGTAATTTAAAAATATATTTTATTTTTTAAATAATTGATGAATAATGGTTAGCAATTATTTCTTGTCACGATTTGGGATCGTTGTTGATCGGCAAAAATTGAAACTTTACCTTAACGCCTATTGGCGTCGCACAGGACAGCGTTCAAGTCAACACTGCTACTAAATGTTTGGAAATATACTGCACATGTTAAATATTTCTTCCCAGAATATGATAACTCCCAATAAAGATAATGCAAGCAAGTCTGATAGCACTTTTAATGCAAAGTACGTGTATATATACAGTACATATACACATTGCAGAAAATAAAATCTGGACAAAGCAGTAGTATTTTTTTTTTATATATATATATAATTTTCTTGATGTGCATTCAGTAAATTGTGTCGTCGACTCGGTGGTCCAGTGCAGCGGCTGTGTGGGCGGCTGCCGAGGGGTCAAGAGGTCAAGTGTTACCTTTTGGCTACTCGTACTCTAATGCTCTTCTTCCATTTCGAGGCTGCGAAAAACAAAACGAGGAAAAAAATCACTTTATTCATTATCTTTATGTTGGTTGTATTTTCTCTCTTACCCGATAGAGGAAGTAGCCTCTGCTCTGTATCCCGCCGGGTCCCTCCAGTTCCGCCTGTGGTGACACAACCCAAAGTAAGTCCACAAAACTAACCAAACCAACAACAACTGAAAAAGTGCTATCGTCCTTACCATTTTGTCAACATTAACACGCGTGCGGTTGTTTTAAATACACAATGTGTAATTCTCTTTGTTTTATGTTTAGTTTGACAGTAAACTTCAACTGGGGCAATAAGCAGGCTGAAGCCTCTTTCGTGAAGACCCGCTATCTACTATTCCTGTCAAGTGAGTTGAGTTCACTGCCACTACACACCACGAAGCACTTGTATGTCAAATTTCCGCTCGCAAATCAAAGGCATAAAATCGGCCAAACCACGGCTTGTATCTCGAAAAACTCATTCGTATCTCAAGGCACCAGTGCATTTCATATCAATGAAATGTAATCATAATACATGTCTCGGTTACTCGATTTCTTTCGCAGTGGTACATACTTGCACCGAGATTCCTCTCTCTCGCCGGGTATGCAGGTGGGACACCAAACGCAGGAGGGGCTGCAATGCGACGCTCTGGTCGACACAAAAACAAAGACCAGAGCTACCGTGAGAAATAGGAAGTCAACAGTAAGGCAAAATATGAATCCGAATCTGAATGAATCTGGCAATATTTTCTATATTTCTGTAATGAACATTGGAAATCACCAAGAGTTGCCATTTTGAGGGGGCTGGTATATCCCTGGATCCAATTTCTGACACCAAAGGCTGTGACAATATTTTCCATAGTACTGTAATAAACATTGGACAACACCAAGAGATTACCTTTTGTGGGATTTGTCAATACTTGGATCCCACTTCTGAAAATGGAAATGTTTTCTTTTGTAATAAAGAATAATAATAAAGGAGGGGGGAAACTAATAGATGTTTTATGGGACCTTGGATTCCATTTCTGATGTCACTTGTTATGGTAAAATGTATTTTTTTCCGATAGTAAACACTGGAAACTATTATGAGTTGTCTTTTTATGGGACTGAATGATCTTGGATCCCATTTTTGACACCAATAGTTGTGGCAATATTTTTCATTTTACTGTAATAAACACGGAAAACACCCAAAAATGTTGTTTTGGGGAACTGGTCGATCCTTGGATCCCACTTCTGACATCAGGTTTTATGGCAATATTTTATTTTTTCATGTAAGAAACACTGGGAATCACCAGTGATTGTCCTTTTTTGGGGATTGCCATCCTGTTCTTGATCCTGTTTCTTACACCAACTTCTATGGCAATATTTTCTATGAAAGTATTTGGAATTGAAAGACTTGTCGTTTTGTTTTCATTGGGCTCGCTTGGTGAGCTGGAGCCTATCTCGTCTGACTTTTGGCGGGAGAAGCAGGGTACACTCTGGACTGATCGCTGAGCAATCGCAGAGCACATGTAGACAAACAACCATTCACACTCACATTCACACCTACGGACAATTTAGTCTCGAATGAACCTAACATTTTGTGTGGTAGGAAGTCAGGATAACATGTGAACCCCACACTTGAAGGCCTCAGATTCTAACCCAGAACTTTATGACTGTGAGGCAGATTACCACTAATCCACCTAAATATTATCTGTGTCAAGGAATAATTTTTTGATACAGTTTGTATTGGATCACAGCACAGGTTCAGCCTGATGTTGTGGCCATGGGTGTGTTTTTACAGGTTTTGGACCGTACTGTTGCAAATTGCCCTCACCTTTTTATTATTTTCTTGTCCTTTGAGCTCCTAAGAAGAAAGAAGACAATCATCTTTTTTATATAAATGTTGTTTTTATACTTAATGAATACTTGTTTGTATACCTTTGACTTCTGGACTAGCATCAAGAAGCAAATTTCCCCCAAGACGTCGGAAGCCTGGAAAAGACGATTGTTTTCTTCGCATTTGGATGCACTGTTCAAGACTTAGGGCTCTATTTTCATAAAACGGCGCATCTGCGACGGGGCGCAAATGCCGGAGTGACAATTTGGTGGTAGAAAGTCGGTCTAAACTTACTCCTGCTTCGACCACCTCGGTGCAGACTAGACGTCTGGTCTAACGCAATTTTGGTGAGTTTGATCGAGGTGCAGGCAGACAGTTACTGAGCTCCACGGACATATCACCGCTCATTCTGTATTTAATAAGGGTACACATTGCGCTCACATTGTCAGTTGCACCACGTTTAAGGGAATGAGAGGAGCCGCTTTGAATGACGGTGACTGAAACCAGTTGTAAACCCTCCCCTCCAGTAGTGCTGCCCGCCCACTCTCAGACCCGCCAGGCTATGCTCGTCTACGAAATTACAGACACCGGTGTAACCCACCTCTGGCGCATAGTTTTGCCACCCACTGCGCAGGGTTTATGCCGTTCGAGAAAATAAAGCCCTTAGTGTTCATAATAGTGCTATAAAGTATATTGGGATGGATGGATGGATGGATCGAAGGATGTGGATTTTACAGGCACCTGAAAGTGTACGCTTGTGGAGAAGAAGGAGGAGCAAGCTGTGTCTATCTGTGGATGTTCACCATACAGCAGATGATAAGGAGAACAGGAAGAAAGCAGCACAAAGTGATAGTCCTTACCTGGCTGAGAAGCTGCCTCCTGTCCTCTGTGGTTTGCCAAGGTTTTACCGGAGCACCTTTTTGTGTGAGCGCAAAACAAATGGTTAATTTAGTACGAACAAAAACATCTTGAAGCAAAACAGCCTCCCACCAACATTAACAGAAGATGCGTAATGATAGTGTAAAAGCTCAGAGCTTCCCCCGTGTTTTGTAGCTTGCCATCCACATGATTACCGTCGGTGTCCATTAGTCGCATAAAAGCTGTTCTGTAGCACAGCTGCTCTTATCGTGTTCATGTATAATTAGTTTACCTGCCACGGACGGAAATATTTGAGGCCAAAATTCCGCTGAACACAAACATCACATTGATCGAATCAGTCTAAATCCAACTTTATGAACCACCGAGAGAGGACTGTGTCTGGCATTATGGCAAGGATGGATGGATGGTGTTGTCTTTTGGATGATGGATGGTTGGATGATGGATGGATGGATGGATAGTGTTGTCTTTTGGATTGATTGATGTGTGGATGGATGGATGGATGAATGATGGATGGATAGTGTTGTCTTTTGGATGGATGGATGGATGCATGGATGAATGGTGTTGTCTTTTGGATGATGGATGGATGGTTGGATGATGGATGGATGGATAGTGTTGTCTTTTGGATGGATGGATGGATATTGGTGTCTTTTGGATGGATGGATGGTGTTGTCTTTTGGATGATGGATGGATGGATGGATGGATGATGGATGGATGGATAGTGGTGTCTTTTGAATGGATGGATGGATTGATGGATGGATGGATGGTGTTGTCTTTTGGATGGTGGATGGATGGATGGATGGGTGATGGATGAATGGATAGTGTTGTCTTTTAGATGGATGGATGGATGGATGGATGGATGGATGGATAGTGGTGTCTTTTGGATGGATGGATGGTGTTGTCTTTGGGATGGATGGATGGAGAGTGTTGTCTTTTGGATGGATGGATGGATGATGGATGGATTGATGGATAGTGGTGTCTTTTGGATGGATGGATGGATGGATTGATGGATGGATGGTGTTGTCTTTTGGATGGTGGATGGATGGATGGATGGGTGATGGATGAATGGATAGTGTTGTCTTTTAGATGGATGGATGGATGGTGTTGTCTTTTGGATGATGGATGGATGGATGGATGATGGATGGATGGATAGTGGTGTCTTTTGAATGGATGGATGGATTGATGGATGGATGGATGGTGTTGTCTTTTGGATGGTGGATGGATGGATGGATGGGTGATGGATGAATGGATAGTGTTGTCTTTTAGATGGATGGATGGATGGATGGATGGATAGTGGTGTCTTTTGGATGGATGGATGGTGTTGTCTTTGGGATGGATGGATGGAGAGTGTTGTCTTTTGGATGGATGGATGGATGATGGATGGATTGATGGATAGTGGTGTCTTTTGGATGGATGGATGGATGATGGATGGATTGATGGATAGTGGTGTCTTTTGGATGGATGGATGGATGGATGGTGTTACCTATAGGGGAGATAGATGAGCGGTGTTATCATGGATGTTGCGATCTAGTAAATGGATGAATAGCGTTATCATTCAATGGATGAATGATGGTCACGCATGCAACGCAACGTCATGCATTAAAAGTATCTGTATTTATTTAATATTTTTAATGTATAGAATTCTAAATATAAAATTGCGTAATTATTTATTTTATTTTTTGAATGATGAAAAAATTTAGACAGATTTAGGGTTCAATTCTGAAAAAGATGCAATATACATTGTATTTTATGATTTCTTTCTAGCAATTAACATTTTTAGGCATATTGATAATAATACAATACAATTATATTAATTATTTTTGAATAATGTGTTATATACATAATAATATGAAATTCAAATGAATAACTTCAGAAGGAAAGAAGTGAATATATATGTCGGATACATCACCAACAAAAATAAAACGCTAATTACATTGCAAACATAGATACAACATTCCAATACAAAAAAAAATAATCGAAGTAACTCAAGGAAATTTTTGGGATTTTGATTTAACAACAAATAGAACAAAAAAAGTTTGTTTTTGTTTCAAAGTCGGTCTTACTGTGTGTGAGTGGAACCGCGGCGAGGACCAGGATGGCGGCGAGGCTGACGGCGGCCGCGCGGAGTGAACTCACGCTTCCTCGGCTAAGCTTCGTCGAGCTGCTGCTGCTGCTGCTGGAGGAGGAGGCTGCGCGCTGCTGCTTCGTGGGCATGTTTTCCCCTGCTGCTGCGTGGAGTCCACTATGCGTGTGTGACTTGTGAGTGAGCATAGAGTTGGGATTATATGAAGGCGGGTGTCACTCACGCACTTTCTACTGGACTGCGTCACTGGAGGAGGCCCGCGTGTGGAAGAGGCTGGGATTGGACATCCTCATCATATCATCACAGTACACAATATTGCGTACAGTTTTACAATACAATGCAGGGCTTCTCAAACTTTTTGGGCCATTTAAACACAACTACCATGGACATACGCACCCCTAAAAACCATTGGCGGGAAGTAATAAAGCACAAATACATTACTGCTCTGTAATGTTCTGAGGATGCTTTGTTACATACGGAACACAATTGTCTTGAATCTGTGCAAGGTGAAATGAAATCTCAAGACTATTGAGGGATTCTGGAGCAAAATGTGCTGCCCAGCGACAGAAAGCTTGTTCTCAGCTGCAGGTTATCGGTTCTCCAACTGCATGAAGACCAAAAACACACAACTAAAACACCCAAGAATCTCTAAGAACAACACATTACATTGGACTATTTTGAAGTCTCCGATGTTTTGTTCTTAGACATTCTTGGGGATTTTCACCTGTGTGTTTTGTGGGTTCATGCTGTCAGAGGACACATGACCAGCAGCTGAAAATGTCTTGATAGTCTTGAGATTTCATTGATTTCAGTTTCGATTATGTTCTGGGTCTGCTTAATTACATCCGGCAGTGAGACATTCTGGAGCGAAATGTGCCACCCAGTGTCAGAAAGATCAATCTCAGCTGCGGGTCATGGGTCCTCCGACTGCATAAAGACCAAAAACCCACAGATGAAAATACCCAACAATGTCTAATACCAAAACATTGGAGACTCCAGAATTGTCCAATGTTTTGTTGTTAGACATGATTGTGTCCTTTAGCTGTGTGTTTTGGGTCGTTACCCAATTCATTGACCCATGACCTGCAGCTGAGACCAAGCTTTCTGACACTGACATGGATACATGACAACCCTGTGAAGATTTAGCAAAGCAGCCCCAGAACATAACCAAGCCTCCTTCATGTTTCACTATAGGTATTACCCTGTGAAGGACTCCTACGCTTGCACCTGGGGATGACTTGATAGTCTTGAAATGTCTTTGTGCCTTTGTACCCTGCATGGATTCAAGAAACCTTGTGCTGGATGTAACAAAGCAGCCCCAGAACTTACATTGTCTCTTAATACACTCCAGCTGCCTAAGGTTTGAAGGGTGTCTTCTCCAGACTGCGGATTTTACCTCCTACCATGCATATTCAATAGGATTTAGATCAGGGTTCTTCGAGATAGTCTTATGTTTTGTTCTTAGCCATTCTTGGATGTTGTTTAGCTGTGTGTTTTGGGTTTTATCCTATTGGAGGACGCATGACGTACAGCTGAGAATGTCTTGATAGTCTTGAGACTTCATTTCACCACCATGCATACTGTCGATGAAAGAATTCAGATTGACTCTGAGCAGGGTGCAATGAAATCTTTAAGACGTGCAAAGCAAAAATAAAGCAACGCCTGAATTTCATGTTTGAATTGTCAGACGACGGAGCAATTCCGAGGAGTTGTCGTGGTCCCCACCCATGTCCGTCCTCCTACGCTCATCTCCACATCCATCCTCTTCCTCCTTTCCCAGTCAGCAACATCATAACGGCGAGGCTCACAACTAAGCTTGCGTTCAAATTAATTTGCAACGTGACTTCAACGTAGCAGCGTTTTCATCGCCAGGCAACGCTCCTCCCGGCGTGGCCCCGGTGTTTTCGCGGCGCTGCCGAAATGTCAAGACCTTTGAAATGAGTTGGTTTTGATTATGACTGGGACTTGGACGCCCCTTTCTAAAAAGGCCTCAGAGGAGCTGAGGGAGGATAAATTACAACGTCGGTGAATCAACACAAACTGTCACATGTTAGATGGCAGTCGTGTTTGTCTGACCCATTCTTTGCTGGTCTAAACTATCAGAAGCACTGAGCTAAAGTATATTTACGACCTAAATGCTAATATTTGCTTCATTAAATTGCATTCATTTATTCCCAACAGTCTATTGCCCTCAATACATAGCGTTTCGCTTGGTTGCACATCTTCCGGTACGCATGGATTTTATTTTATATTTTTTGTCCAATCAGATTTCAGTTCACTCTAATCTGTCCAGGGCCTTCCATTCAGTTCTGCTAACCGACTGCTTCTTCACCCAATCAGATTTCAAATTCATCCTCGCAGGGACAGAGCGCAGGCCCTCGATGACGTCGGTATTTATCCGTCCTCTGATAGGTTGGTCAGAGCAAAACTTGTTACGGCGAACTTCGATGAGCCAAACACATCTGTACACATTAATACATTTAATAATCAACATATGTATGATGTATTTTTTTTGGTCATGTTATTAGATAATACAGTTGTGTGCTGTTATGTTACGTTTTTTTGTATAGTATTGATTGGTTTGATACCGCCCAAAAAAAAAAAATAATAATAATCCTTTCATCTATTTTAACCAAAGGGAATAATGTAGGGCAGCATTGCTACCTTGTGGCTTGCATGTCTGCCTCACAGCCACATCCAGATTCCAATTTCCGTTGTAGCATCTGTGGGGAATTTGCATCCTAATTGTCCATAGGTCTGGAAATAATCACTGCCTAAATAGAGTTCAGTTGTATTTAACTTTTAAGTCCAATACATTTGCATTTAATCTTGAAGAACTGTTTGTATATTTATGATATTTATTTAGGTGCAATCCTTGTTTTACTTTTATGTTCAACACATTTAAATTGAATCATTATTTACGTACGTTTTATTTTATTTTTTTTATGGTAGTTCTTGGAAAGTTTTTGAGATGGTACTTGGTGTAAAAAAGTTTGTGAACCACTTCTCTAGGAGACCATTTTTGCCTTGCAACGATGTTCAACTTTTGCGCTTTGGTGATAACTGAAGAAGAAAACCACAAGAGACGGACGTGTTTCCAAATTAAAAGAATAATAAGGAGAAATAGCGCGCCGTTCCTCTCATAAACAAAAACACTTCACATTGTTTCTACTGCGGCCGTTAAGCGGAATTCGCTGGCTCCCCTCCTCATTCCCACTATAATACTCTCTAATGTTCTACGGCGCGAGATTGGATTCACGTTATGAATTCATATATACAGTATATTCATGCAATTATATATGGATTGTCTCACGTCGTCGTAATTGGACTTGTGGAATCTCTATCAGACGTATCACTGACGTAAATGTGACCCTATTCGCTAATTGTCACACAAAACCCGCTTAGACTCGTTTTACATGCGCCACGTGCAAAATAATATATCACCGTGTGAGAAGCGTGTTTTTAATCGTCACACAAAGTATCGCAGTGGATCCAACCCAACAGTCCCAATTTCCTGCCTCCTAAACACATTAATTAGCCTTCCCATTCTTACGGCTTGCTGTGACCGATGTGAAATGATCCGCTCCCTAGGGCGCACTTAATACGCTAGAAGTGCTGTATAGTGCTGCCTTGAGCTACAAGTTTAAGTCAAAATATCTGTGTCTCTAATCATCTGAAATGTTTTCAATGAAGAAAAATAACACTCGATAATGTTGCACTTTATAAAAACATAGCAGTAATTACATAATTAAATAGAATGTAAAGACAAACTGTTTTTGTCACATTTTTTGCTTCACTTCAATGGAGATTGTGCTGCTCCTTCTGATATGGGCGCCTTAGCCACCTGGGGGTAGTATAATACAGACATACAAATGTGCTGGTCATGGAGCCGGTCAAAACGCCTGAGTAAGCCGCAGCAATATTAGTTGTTTTTTGCACCAAGTAAAGAATATATGCCTGTGAGAATTGCTATAATATCTGTCTACATGTGTTGCTCCACTGTTTGTGTTAGAATACCCGTTACTTAAGGGTTATATCACTGCGACGCTGTTGCTATTTGTGCAACGATCAAGAATTACAGCATTCTTTTAACCCTCTTTTTTTTATGCCTAGCTAAAATTGTCTCATGGGAATGAGCCACTGCTCATCCCGCCCATTCGTGCTCATTCTGGAGGCAGAACTTCAAACCGTCAAATTACACTTTTCGATGAGGATCTGAGCCCGTGGCGCATGCAGTGGACTAAACGCAGATAACTCACCACTTTGTCAACTTTGAAGAAAATACGCTAATGCTAATCTGGGCATCAAGCAGCAATGCAGCTCTGCTTACTTTTTGACTTTGACATTAGAGTGCTTCCGTGAAGTCCAGCGGCCGGTAGCTTGATACTGTCGGATCTTCAGCCAGTTTAGCTGCCAAGTCACGGGAGGAGAAACACTTAGTGCGGGTGGTATTATGTATGTAAGCCCCGCTGTTACGTCACAATCCGGCATTGTTCAAAATCGCTCACTCACAGACACATTTTTGGAAATAAATGTGTTGAGAGAACATTTGCCGTTCATTGGAAACAAACCAGTTTCCTACTGTATACAAAGTCAGTTGTGTACATCTACAATCTGTTGCATAAAAATAAACCCTAATTGTAATACACTGAAAAAGCACACACTTAGTCTTTGGAAAATGGAAAAAAAAAAGACTAAATTGGAAGTAAAAGCTTTAGATGTTTTATTGGGATAATAACAGTATACTGTAGAGGAAAAAAAATCCCTTTGCACTGAGTCAAATGTTCACTTCTAATTGAATTTCGCTCACAAACATCCACAATGACAGCAATCTGCCTTGTATTCCACTTTTTTACAGAAAGGGAGCAGAGGCGCTCTTTGCGAGGTCACACACTTAGAAATTACATGATTGCTTTAAAACAAAATGGCACACATGTTCAACCCCCCCCCCACTCCCCACCCCATAACAAGCGAATAGCATAATAGGCACGCTCATGTTCGCTCAGCTCTGGAGGACCGGGGAACGCGCTCTTGTTTGACGCGCAATTTGGCCAGAGGCCCAGCCTCACCGCGAGGTTACCAAGCCACGGCCTTCACACTGATGACTACAGCCCTCTCGAGTGGCAACGAGTCTGAGGCGCGGGGGATGGGGGGGAGGGGGAAGGGGGGGGGGGGGTCACCCGATGCAAACGCTTGGACTGTATGACAGTGGCGCCTGAATAACGGTAAAGCACCTTTGAAGTGGTGCCAGCGGCGTGCAAAGAGGATGGGGTCGAACTGGGTGGTGGTCATCAAACTGGATAATTTTGTTGTTGAGAAACAACAATCCCTGTTGGCAATTGTGTATTTTGTGAAATACCGTAATTTTTCATGTCTAATGTGCACTTTTTCCCCCGGAAAATTGTCAAAAGTAAATAGTGCGCATCATACATAGGTATCCATCCATCCATTTTCTGAGCCGCTTCTCCTCACTAGGGTCGCAGGCGTGCTGGAGCCTATCCCAGCTATCATCGGGCAGGAGGCGGGGTACACCCTGAACTGGTTGCCAGCCAATCGCAGGGCACATACAAACCAACAACCATTCGCACTCACAGTCATGCCTACGGGCAATTTAGAGTCTCCAATTAATGCATGTTTTTGGGATGTGGGAGGAAACCGGAGTGCCCGGAGAAAACCCACACAGGAACGGGGAGAATATGCAAACTCCACACAGGCGGGACCTGGGATTGAACCCGGGTCCTCAGAACTGTGAGGCTGACGCTCTAACCAGTCGGCCACCGTGCCGCCTCATACATAGGTATAGGAGAAAATGAAAAAAGATTTTCACATTTTAAAAATGTATGCCACCGTCTAGAGGTTAGGAAAAAGCTGCACACTTTCATTCCAATATGCCACCGCCCATAGAGGTTATGAAAAAGTTGTACACTTTCATTCTAGTATGCCACCTAGAGGTGATGAAAATGTTGTACACTTTCATTCTTGTTTGCCACCTAGTGGTTATGAAAAAAGTGTAGCCTACACTTTCATTCCAATCTGACAGGGGTACATATGACTGCATATATGTACAATTGTGCTCATAAGTTTACATACCATGGCAGAATTTGTGAAATATTGTTGTTGTTTTTTTTTTAATACGATTGATGAGTGAACAACAACCATCTTTAATTAATGTTCATGCTTTCCTGAAATGCTTGACCGTTTAATTTGAATCTCATTAAAATAAAATTCATGTTCCTTCATGTTTTCTTTAAAGAATTGTACACAGCTTACAAATTCTGCCTGGGTAATCAAACATATGAGCACAACTGTGTGTTTTCTCATTTACTAAATAAAAGTAGGGCTATGAATTTCAGAACAAGAAAGAAAAGTAAAGAAGAAAAAGAAAGTATTATGTGTTCAGATAAAGTGCTTAACTTCAGAATAATTCTTTGAAAAAAAACTAAGAAAATACAGATAAGACTTCATGTTTTGATAAGGGTAGAAGCAAAATCATGCATTGTAAAAACGCATTATACATAGGTTGAAGGGTTTTCCCGAATTTTCAGGTCAACTTTGGGGCTGCGCATTATACACGAGAAATTACGGTACATCGCTGTGCCCCGGGCAGCACTGAATTGTTTCACTTTCCAACAGCATTTCTGCTAGCATGATGCTACGTTGCAACCGTGGCGTTTTTTCCGGCATGTGTGACTCTAAAACTAAATGGCACGTGAATTCGTTTTCTGTTGGCATCATGAAATGTAAATCATTGTTGTAGCCCAATTTTAGTTGGGGGCGTGGACATGTGTTTTCCGTTTCTTTTTTTCTGTTCATTTGTTCAAATAAAGCAATTCAGTCAATCAGTCATCACCCACTTTGTAATGTGCAATACTGCCAACTAGAGGACAGCAGTGGAACGCCCATGATTTTCGTTTCGTGTGCTTTGGCCTTGGAGGAGAATGTAGTTTCCATCTTTTTCATGTAATCGGGCGCCCTCCAAAGTCTGCAACGAAGCCCAATGACTCATTCTGCACACATGAAAAAGTATTCACGTGCATATCAAGGTGACTGATGTTGTCCCCTTAAAGGGCTGCACCAAATACCATCCAGATAGAAACTCCAAGCTGGTTTTGATAAGAAAAGCTATCTGCCGCTCATCGGCAGTGTGAATGTCAAATGTAGGTTGCAGCGATGGAATCGGCGCGCGCCCGTGCGGTTGAGGAGTCGCCGTTTTCTCACCTGAGCTTCACCTGTCACGTGTCTGACCCGTTCAAAATGAAGCTCTTGCACCTCGTGTCGAGGGCGGGGCCGGACCCGCGCGCTTTGACCGATACTCCATCTCAACGAGCTTCCTCTTTCATTCCAATTTGGAACTTTTTTTGCCGGGCGGGTCGACGTCAGCGCTGGCCTTTTGACATTGAGTAGATGAAATTGTCAGAAGTGCACATCAGGGTAAATGAGTCATGACTGCGTGAAAAAAAAAAAAGTGGCAAATGCTCCAAACGCCAGGGGAGAAAACAGTGACGTGCGTTTGTTCACTTGCTAAATTGTTTTACAGTCATGTTGACCCAAACGCATTCATTGTGACATCGCTCTGGGATGAAATATTGTAAAAAAAAACAACTAAAAAAACATAATGCAATACATAACATAGTGTGTCTTATATTTAGAAAAGTGGAACGTCAGTTCTTCATCTTTTTTTTGTTGTTGTTGTTGTTAAGGAAAGTGCAACATCAACACTTGGTCTTCCTATTAGGAAAGTCTAACATGAGTAGTTTGCCTCATTTTTGGTCGTACAACATCAATACTTTGTTTCCTTTTTCGCAAAGTGCAACATCCATAGTTTGTCTTCTCTTTCTGTAAGTGCAACATCAAAAGTTTTTTTTTCTTTTTAAGAAAAGTCAACATCAATAGATTGTCTTCTGTTTCGGAAAGTGCAACATCATTTGTGTGTCTTCTTTTCAGGAAAGTGTAACAGCAGCTGATTGTTTCATTTCTTGGTAAGTGCAACATCGATAGTTTATTTTCTTCTTAGGAAAGGGCTGCATCAATAGTTTATAGTATGACGCTTCATTTTAACAGCACACAGTAAAGCAGCATATTGCCGTAACTGTGTGCAAGTGTTAAACCTTTGCACCATTGTCCCACCATTTCAGAATACTTTTAAAAACAGGCCCCCTCCCACCGCGCTTCCCTCTCTACTAATGCAGTGAAATAACGCTAGGCTGACTTTGTCCACTTATTTTATGTCATAGTGGGGAAAGAAAGTACTGGCTTTTACAGGCACTTAAATTAACACCTTTATTTGTGCTACATCTTTGTTTTTCTGTGTCAAAAAATTATTGCTGTCGGTGGTTTTATTTGTTTTTAGCATTGCATGACGGGCTGAGCAATGTGTCAACAAAATTGAACACGTTTGTCAAGGTATACAAACCAGTGAGTGTATTTTATCACAAAATGTTCATCCGCACGGGGGCGGTGACAAAAACACAAGACTGCGCACGTCACATTCACAGTGTGGGGAATGCAGTGTTGTCACCTCAATATAACACAAAGTCGGGGAATGGTACCGCCAGGCATTTTCTGCAGATCACTAGGTAAAGATCCCTCCATCATGTCTGACTGATGGCATTCTGTGTCAATCTCCTCTGTGCATAAGGGAAATAATAACATGTAAAGTACAATTTCCATCCATCCAATTTCTGAGCCGCTTCTCCTCACTAGGGTCGCGGGCGTGCTGGAGCCTATCCCAGCTGTCATCGGGCAGGAGGCGGGGTACACCCTGAACTGGTTGCCAGCCAATCGCAGGGCACACAGAAACAAACAACCATTTGCACTCACAGTCATGCCTACGGGCAATTTAGAGTCTCCAATTAATGCATGTTTTTGGGATGTGGGAGGAAACCGGAGTGCCCGGAGAAAAGTCGTCCACCGTGCCGCTACAGTACAATTACATTTTTAAAAAAGCTTGAAAGTAAGAGTTAGAGAGTCAAATTCAGTGTTTTATGTCCAAACAGTTAATTTAACCCTCCTGGTCCACCAAAAATGTACATGGTTCGCTATGACCCACTGCATGTTGGCATACCAGGGCCCCCAAAATGCTGATCGAAGCCCCTGCTGGTACGCTTATATTGCTCAATGACTCTCCGTACTTGTGTTTTTATGTCCTAAATGTATATTTTGCCATATGCTTGTTTGCTGTAGTACTAGAGGGACTACAACTACCGGAGACAAATTCCTTATGTGTCTTAAAACCACTAAAAGATGATTCTGATTCAGATTCGGAATCGAGCGTTCACGCTCATATTCGCAACATCACTGAGTGGGAACTCAACACATCGAAGTCACGCGAATGTACCACTACACGATCAGCGACATGAATAAATAAGTAAAATAAAATAATCAGCAACATAAGTGTGGGCTTCATTACTGTTGTTGCGCTGCTGTAGAACTACACTGCATCACACTCGGAGCTGCTTCTAATGATTTGACCCTCTCATCTAGTGCTATAACCCAATAGGCCTTATATTAATTACTGATTCATAATCAAATAAATATATCCCTGGCAGCATTTGATAAAAACATTGCTATTGACCCGTGAGCCAAGGAAAAAAATACCACTGTGCAATGAAAATAAAATTTTAATTCTAATTCTATTATGCAATATATGAGATAGGCTTATGGCACTATTTTCACTTTTGGCTGTATTTTCATGCTAAAATTGAACCCGTATTATATGGAGTGTATATTTTATATTGTATTTTATTTTATATATTCTATTTCATCTAGAGTGTTAATAGTTAAGTATTTTAGTTGATTTTACAATAACTAAGTCTCCCACGTAGACTGAATGATTGACACGTTTTATGAATGAAAAAAATTATCATATATTCTCTCCTAAAATGTCTTTTATGTCTGGATTTTCGTCTCAATGTATACAATGGGTCGCAGGACCGTCCTGTAGTGCGCATGCGTAAATATCGGCCGCTGTAATCAGGTGACGTAGATCTGAAACCCGGAAGTGAGTGGGGGCGGGGCTTAGTTGACGGACGGCTGTGGTGGCCTCTGTCAACCCCAAAAAGGTAAGGACTTTCTTTTATGTCCTCCATTTACCTCTGGATTTAGACCTCCATTCGAGACCGAAGCATCTTATTAACGCAGTGTTGCTCTCGCTCTCAACGTATTATCATATTATCGTATTATGTTATCGTTTTGACGGATGTCGTTAGCGCGTTCCGGCTAGCATTAGCTTGAGCCAGTGCGGGTGTCGTCATGAGCAGCAATGTCTTCACCGCTGTCGTTCACAAGAAGAGCTTTAATATTAAAATTTTTGCAGCTCATAAACGCGTTGTCAGTCACGAAATAAATTGTCTCAGTTGCTTCTGAAGTCCTCTGGAGGCGTGGACACTTGTAAAAATTATGTCTTTTTTTATTTATTGATTTTAACTTGATGCTACTGATGATGAGTGCTGTTAAATACACTGTCTTAAAGTATAATGCAGTACCTTACCCTTATATCAAATCAATTTTCACCATTAGAATTAATTACAGCCCTACAAAAAAAAAACAATCGTCTTGATTTTAATACACCGCTGTATAGTATTAAAACACAATAAAAGGGAATAGAAAGAAACAAAACATTTTTTAAAGTGTCATTTATGTACGAGCCCAGTTGGGTAGTTAAGTGTGAGCGTCTGGATGTGAGTCGTTCCTACGGCAGCTCCCTTTGAATTCTTATTTTGTTTTTGTTTTTTGTGTGTGATTGCCTGTTCCGTTCAATAAATGGTTGAAAGTGCATCGTTTACTGTGGCTCTTGAAAATAATTTTAATAATGTTCTACAGCACGTTTTTTCAAGTAGGTGAATTTGGGAATGGTGGGTCGGGTTTGTACGTGTAGTCTTTGTTCAGCCATGAATAATGAATGTGTTTTACAGCATCCGCCATGACGGCCATCAAGCACGCCCTCCAGAGGGACATCTTCACGCCCAATGACGAGCGTCTGCTGGGCATCGTCAACGTCTGCAAGGCGGGGAAGAAGAAGAAAAACTGCTTCTTGTGCGCCACGGGTACGTAGCGTGTGACAACAAACATTTTTGTTGTTGTTGTTGTTCATCACATTCCACTGTGTAAACTAAGAGCAGAATGGGTGGAAGTTGCTAATGGAATCCACTTTGTTGTTGTTGTTGTTCTTCCAGTCACCACCGAGCGGCCCGTGCAGGTCAAAGTGGTCAAAGTGAAAAAATCTGACAAAGGAGACTTTTACAAACGACAACTGACGTGGGAGCTCCGCGATCTGACCGAAGTGGACGCCAAAGATGCGAGCAAGGTCGGGGAAGTGACACGCTTGAGGCTGCACCACATAACACATTTTTGGGTAATATTAAACAATGTAGCAGGTAGAGTACAATGAATGTCAAGTGAAACTAGTTTTAAAACAAAATTCAAGAAGATATTATGGAGAAATGTAGACCCGCTTCCAGACCACCAGTTGAAAAACGCTCTTGACGTATATCTACGCCGGTGGCGGTAAACGGTTGGATTCCAGTTGACCACTATAAACGTCCAAGGCATTGAATGAGTTGACACCTTTGCTTTGTGTGCTTCAGGAGAACCCAGAGTTTGACCTTCACTTTGAGAAGGTCTACCGCTGGGTGGCCAGCAGCACGGCTGAGAAGAACTCGTTTATCTCGTGCCTTTGGAAACTGAACCAGCGCTACCTGAGGAAGAAGGTGGAGTTTGTCAATGTCAGTTCTCAGCTGCTGGAAGGTGCGTTAACTTGCCACTCCCCTGTCTCTCTCTCTCTCTCTCTCTCTCATTTGCTTCTCTTATATGTTGAAATTAGACGTCACTTGCGTGCATCTGTGTTTATTTGAAGCATGTTTGTAAACTGACTATTCAACCCTTTTTCTCTGTATTTTTTGCTTTCTAGTACGGCTCTCTGTGTTAAAATTCTTCTTTCTCTCTTAAACTTTCTCTGGCCAGAACTTCCTAAAGCGGAAGGTTGGTAGGACTTAACTCCCCCCACCGCCCCCCCTTCCATCCTCGAATTCCTCTCCATTACTCTTCACGACATCACCAATCACCATTATTAGACTTTCACCCGCATAAACGTGCCACCAAATTAAGATAGTGGTGCCATAACTCATTATACACGTCCGGACCATGTTGTTATACTCCTTTATTTTCCATTTGTGTTTGTTTATTCTCCCCTTACCTAATTGAACCAAAAATCTGGTGTCCATGTTTTTTTGTTTTTGTTTTTGTTTTTAGTTTAGCGGACCATAGGAACAATTTTAGCTGTACAAAGTAGTATTGAGGCCACAATGAAGAAGAAGAAAAAAAAAGTTACAGTACCAAGTTGTATATTTTCGAAATTAAACTTGTAATATTACAATAAAGTTGTATATTTTTTAGATTAAAGTCATAATATTACAAGAATAAAGTTGTTGATTTTTTTGGACAAATTATGTATATTTTTTAGAAAATTGTGCATATTTTGAATTGTTTAAAAAAATATGTTTTAAAGAAAATAAATAACATTTTCAACATTTAAGGAACAAGCCGTGAGCTCCAACTCTCACTGGAGCAGTTCGCAGCCGAGTGTGAAGCGGCTGGGATGAGAATCAGCACCTCCAAATCTGAGACCATGGTCCTCAGTCGGAAAAGGGTGGCATGCCCTCTCCAGGTCGGGGATGAGATCCTGCCCCAAGTGGAGGAGTTCAAGTATCTTGGGATCTTGTTCACGAGTGAGGGAAGAATGGAACGGGAGATCGACAGACGGATCGGTGCAGCGTCTGCAGTGATGCGGACTTTGTATCGGTCCGTTGTGGTAAAGAAGGAGCTAAGCCGAAAGGCGAAGCTCTCAATTTACCGGTCGATCTTCGTTCCTACCCTCACCTATGGTCATGAGCTGTGGGTCGTGACCGAAAGAACGAGATCCCGGATACAGAGCGGCCGAAATTAGTTATTTTTGAGGGGAAAAAAAACTTTATGAGAGAAGATGTGTATATTTGTGCGATAAAAACTTTTTCTCTATTATTTGGGTTGTAATATTCAGTTAATAAGCTGTATATTTTTTAGAGAAAGACAGGAAAAATAAATGTTTTATATTGAAGTCACAATATTATGAGATTAAAGTTGTATATTTTTGAGAAGGTTTAATAAATTTAGTGATAGATTTTTAAAATTAAAGTCGTAATATTAAGAGAATAAAGTCGTACTATGAGAGAAGTAAACAAAGGATATCGTTTGTTGAAAATATACAACTTTATTATTGTAAGATTATTACTTTAATCCAGTAGGGTGGCCCTAATACTCCGTCATAGATAAGAGATATTTTTTTTGTGGGGGGTATTGTACGTATGACCTCATACTTGTGCTGGATGCTCATAACTGCTGGTCAATGACTAACTGGTGGTAAATGAGTACATTTGTATCATGTTATCATTCTGAAACGGAACTTTTCATGAGATCAGTGTATGGAAATGTCCATTCCCTGTCACTGAATGTCTTCACCTGTCAGTAAAATGTGCCACATTGTGTTTTGAGCAGAGCTTAATATTTGCTCATGTTTTGCCTGTTCTTGTCCCTTTCTGTGTTTATTTTTTATTTTTTATTTTAATTTTGTCAATAGAGTCGGTGCCAAGTGGTGAGAGCCAGAGTGTCGCCGGCGGGGACGAGGACGCTCTGGATGACTACCAAGAGCTGAGCACCCGCGAGGAGCAGGACATCGAGGGCATGATGGAGGTGTGCGAGTACGCCATATCCAACGCCGAGGCCTTTGCCGAGCAGCTCTCCAGGGAGCTGCAAGTGCTAGATGGGGTGAGTGGAACAATAATGTCAAACAGACACTAAAAGCATTTTAGCTCAAGGTGCAAGCAGTTCTTCCTGAGTTGCCAATGTTTTTAGCCATGACTCTATAAAAAGAAACCTAATGCTTTCTTTTCCTGATTGACATAAAATCAGACTCAACTTTTCCTGTTTTAGGTCAATTAGGATTAACAAAATTATTTCTACTTGCTAAATACCAGAATAATGAAATATATGTTTTTAGAATATATCTAATAGACAGTTACGTTATGGCTAAATGTAGCCAATGTTTTTGAGTGTGACTGTATAAAAAAAAAAAAGAACATGGTTTTTTACCTGACTGTGTGACACAAAATCAAACTAATCTTCTCCTATTTTAGGTCAATTAGATTACCAAAATTATTTCTATTTGCTAAATGCCAGAATAACGAAAGAAGGATTTTTTGGGGAGGTAAATATATGTAATAGACAATACAGTTATGGCTGAAAACATCGGGACCCATGGGGTGCCAATGTTTTTGAGCATTACTTTATATTTTGAAATATTTGTATTTTATTATTTCACATTTATTAAATTTTTAAGGCCAACATCCAGTCCATCATGGCGTCGGAGAAGCAGGTCAACATCCTGATGCAGCTGCTGGACGAGGCGCTGGGCGAGGTGGACACCATCGAGGGCAAGCTGAGCAGCTACGAGGAGATGCTGCAGAGCGTCAAGGACCAGATGGACCAAATCTCGCAGAGCAACCGCCTCATCCAGATCAGCAACACCAATAACGGCAAGCTGCTGGACGAGATCCAGTTCCTCGTGGTGAGGAACAAATACACAGATGACCTTGGCGTGTATTTTTAAAGGGTTTATTCGGAGTATGAAACTTAGCCATGTTACAGTTGAGAGTGATTGGCTAAGGGCGGGTGCGGGCAGTGGATATGGTAACTGGAAACTATGTTTTGCTAGTCCAAGTTGGCTGTAGCAAGTTTCGCTCAGACCAACCCATCAGAGGATGGAAAAATGCTGACGTTGTCGGTCAAAGAAACAGTCCCGTTGCCAATATCGTTTCAATTGCATCAGCCAGCACTACTGATTCTGAAGGCTTTGGGCAAATTAGATTGACATGGCAACACGACGAGCCTGACATATGATTGGACAAAAAAATCTTAACATCCACATACATGTATCGGAAAGAGTGCAGCCAAGAGAAACACGATGAAATGAAGAGAATGAATTCTTGGGAATGAATTATTAAAGTTTCATAGAATACATACAGTGGTGCCTTGAGATGCGAGTGACCCAGCTCACAGGTTTCTGAGATACAACCTGTCGATCGGAAGGCTTTTTGCTTAACCTTGAGAAACAAGCGCTGTATGGTGGCACATGACCCAACTCACTTCACAACAAGCGGCAGTTTGGCAGGCATAATAAGTAAATATTCTTCAAAAAAGAGGCTTCAAGCTGTTTATTGGGTGACTGTCAAACTAAAAACTAAGCAACTATATGCCCTCCACTACTTGAATGCTAACATACAATGGGAAACTCTAAAGACATACAGGCTACCAATTAGCATTTATGTGGCTGTGTTGTTACCCTTTAAGCAACGTATATCTGAACACAAACGTTGCTAGAACACATGTAGACAGACCATATAACAATACCCACATGCATATATTTGTAATTCTTTGCGAAAAACGACAAATATTAGTGCCGTACTGATGAAATGTTGGGAGATGAGACGTCTCGTTGAACAGTATATCCGTCTGTCTTTTACTGCTCCCAAGTGGCCAAGACATGCACACTAGAATGAGCAACACAATTAAAGTAGAAAGTGTGACAAAAACTGTGTAATTCTATTTGTTTGTCTTTATAAAGTATAGTATTTATGTGCTATTTTTGTTGTATTTCAAGGCACCATTACAATTGAGGTTGTAAATGTAATTCAGTGCTTCTGTAGTGTTTAGGCCAGTAAACAAGGCCTTGCCAAAGGAAACCTGAAACATGCTTTGATTAAATTATTTTGAAAGACTGTGGATATCCTCATGGAATTGCTGCTAATTTCAGCACCGCCACCTGTTGCCTAGCGACCGTGTCATGTGTCCCCGCATAGCACAACATGGACTTGTCCAAGGGCCACATCAGAGCCCTACAAGACGGAGACCTGACCTCTCCTAAAGGCATCGAGGCTTGCATCAACGCCGCCGAAGCCCTTTTGCAGTGCATGAATGTGGCCCTCTTTCCAGGTATTTAAAAAAAAATTTTTGCTCGCCACCCAAATGATAAAAGACGTCTTCGAGTGACGTCCATTTTTTTCCCCGCGTAGGCCACGACAAGCTGATGGCCATGAAGCAGCAGCAGCACCTGTTCACCGAGCTGAGGGATACGTTTGCGCGCCGACTCACCAATCATCTCAACAACGTGTTTGTGCACCAGGTAATGCCATGTTGTTGCTGTGCAGTGTGAGCAACTCCTGTGTTAGTCATTTTGTTAAAGGAGCCCATTATGCCTTTTTTTTTTTTCATAATTCAAAAGTGGTTCCCAAATGTCTTAATAACGTGTGTGACATGCTTTCATCAAACTACCCCTCACTCTGCTTCGTTTGTCTGCATGCATGTGTTATACTGTCTCCGGTGGCCATGTCACACACACCGGGAGGGGCTGCAATCAATTATTCATGAGCCACAAACTTTAATTCTTTACACTCTATTTAATTGTTATTACTATAAGTTTTTATTAATTCAAATATTACTGATTGCCATTTTCCTTAAATTAAGAGGTTTTTTTTCTTTTTTTTGTGCAATGGTAGGGGGTGTCACACCCATTGGGAATGTGGTTGTTTCTGCATGATACAGCGTAGTTTGGCCGTTGCTTGAAAGTGCCTCTGGATCTTCACCCATCTTAATTTCCAAGTCATGGGCAGAGAAATTAGGAGGAGGGGGGGTATTATGTAAATTAGCCGCATTGTTACGTCAGTAACAGAGCTGTATGGCTCACTCATAGAAATATCTTGGGAAATAGGCAGATTTATTAAATATTTTTTGAGTTTTGTAATTACATAATTACTTCTGAGCCCTCGTTATTTGTACACGAGCAGTTAAAAAGTCAATTTTCGACAATGTTTACCCTTATTGTTTGCCTTAACTGCAGAAGCTGCTCTAGATTGGTGGATAGCCAATCTACCTAGTCTACCTCATAAAGTGACCAATGAGTGCATTTAACAAAAGGTACAGTAAGTAACAAAAATGAGCAACCAACTCAAGAGTTCTGGCTCTGCCCCAACGTGGACTTCCTGTTTGGCTCTTCTGACTCGATTTCCTAGAGCTCCTCATTTCCTTCCTCCCTCACCCCCGTATCCTCTTATTGATTGTCAGTGTTTCTCACTTTCAATCGTCCCGCTCTGCTCTCTCTGTCTCCGTCAGTTCAACCACTTCAGTCACTTCAAAATGACCATCCCTCACTTGTATAGGTCTTCCTGTCTGTCACTTCCAGTGAGTAGCCTCACCTCATCCGCAGAACTACCCCTCCTTACAGACAAGGTGTGCATGGGATTTGTCTCTAACCACCACCTAACGGCCCCTCGGCTCAAAAATGGAGAGGCCCTCATGGAGTGTCTTGGTGCTAACGCGGTGTTATTTTTGTCACTGAAGGACTCACGTTCACCTTAACAATTCTGCATGTGTTTCAGTACAACCAACATGCATAACACAAGAGAAGTGCAAATAACAGTAGTAATGGTTTCTGATGGAAAATACCTTATAAGTGGTGTGCGTATGTCAGTTATTTAGCATACTCGTACTGTGGGGATACATTCCAGACCCACCCATAATAAGTGAAAAGCTGTGATATAAAGACTTAACAAAAACGTTTTAAAAGAAAAAAAAAAAATGTTTTAGCCCTTCCACAGGCTTTGAACACATTAAAACACACATTTTCACTTCATTGCAAAAGTATTTGAACACAAAAAATAAATTGCCGGCATAAAATATGTAGAAAATACTGTCTATTGTAGTGTATGTGTACATGCATGTGCCTTAAAGAGACGGGGTATGTGACGGCGGTGTGTGTGAGTGTCTTGGTGTGAGCTGTGGTCGACAGCAGCTACTGAGTGATTGGGGTTTGTGTGTTTTACTGTTCCTTGGCGTTGAGTACATGGCTGAAAAGTGCATCGGCGACTCTGACTCTCCTCTCCCAGGTTCTCCCTTCATATGCCTAAAACATGCATGTTAGCGTAATTGAAGACTACAAATTGTCCATAGGGGTGAATGGTTGTTTGTCTGTATGTGCCTTCCAAGAGTGTGTGTGTGTGTTGTGAGTCAGTCAGTCAGTTATTTGTTACTGTCCTAATGTTCCTGTTTGTGCCGTCTAGGGCCACGACCAGAGCTCCACCTTGTCCCAGCACACCATGGAGCTGACCCTGCCCAAGCACAGTCCCCTCCACCGGGATCTGCTGCGCTACGCCAAGCTCATGGACTGGCTGAAGGTCACCCACCGGGAGAAGTACGAGGGCCTGTCAAGGGTCAGTGCTCTTACCATGATGTGACGACTCACCCCTCACTGGCGCAAGAGTCCTTCTTGAGCTTGTTGAATTACTTAGTAATGTCTTTCGAAAGCTTCTGATAGGTTTATTGACATCATCTGAGTTAATTACAGACACACCTGTTGATGTATTTGAAGGCACACCTGAACACGCTTGCATTGTTCGTATTCAACGACATAATAATAGAACAGAAAACTATTTCCCCCCCCTCCCTGTGTCCAGACCTATGTTGACTACATGAGCCGACTGTATGAACGAGAAATCAAAGACTTCTTTGAGATTGCCAAAATCAAGATGGCGGGAACGAGCAAGGAGGCGAAGGGCAAGTTTGGTAAGGAGTCGGATTCTTAGTCTTGCGACTGAGTTTGCAATGTGGCTTTTTAAAATGTCTCCTGTACTTAACCTGAGCCCAGTTACGTTATTTAAGTGTTTAAACCAGATGATCCCACATTAGCTTTGGGTGCAGTTTAGGCGGCTATTCAGGTATCGGGATGAAACCAATCTTATTTCAAAGTTGGCTGTTTTGGTTCGAATCAGTCAATTCTCACTCGGTTATAATGCCCCCTGGAAAGTTGGAAAGAAATAATACAAAATAGCCCCTGAAACCAGTTCCACCAATTGAAAACCAACATGAAATTGAGTGGACAAAAAAGGATGGGCCTTACCAGAAATTGAACAGCAAGTCAACCATTTTGGTTTGTAGCAGCTATTTTGGGTGAATTCCAGGGCTCATTCTTTGATGAACTCCTACTTGGTGATTCGCCCTAATTAGATGTTTATTATCCCGAATTCTCATGATCATTTCAAGATAGCCACATTGTACTAAGCAGCCAGGAGAGTTTCATTTTCCTGTTGTCGGACATGGTAATTGGACACATTTTGTGGCACCACAAAAAAATCCAGAAAAAACAAAAGACACCTCTTTGTTAATCCTTGAAATGCTCAATGAGCTGAAGTCTCACAAAGATATGCTGAAGCTTTATGGGATTTGTATGTACTACATTAGGTGTGTTCATCTTGAGCGGTCCCACTGTCGTCGTTTACAGTTGAAACCAGAAGTTTACGTACACTATTTAGAAAGACACATACACTTTTTTTTTTTCCATTGTCTGACATCCAATCAAGAGTATCTTTTCTGATCTGTATGATGATGTTTATACTTGCATATAATTGTTTGAACAGATGAACGTGGCACTTTCCGGCATTTCGAAATTCCACCCAAGGATGAGCCAGATTTGTGCAAGTCCATGATTCTCTTGCTGATATCTTGGCAGATTTGTATTTTTTTATTTTTATTTTTTTACTTTCCCGTGATGGTACACAAAGAAACAGGGTGTTTCAGGTGTGCCTTCAAATACATCAACATTTGTGTCTGTAATTAACTCAGATGTTGTCAATAAAGCTGTCAGAAGCTTTCGAAAGACATGACATCATCGTCTTGGTTTCTCCCCCCCCCCCCCCCCCCCCCCCAAAATTTAAAGGCAATCTTATTGTATGTACATTTCTGATGTTGAAAAAAGCGTTGAAAAATTCTCTCATCATTCTGGCATTTAGCAAATAGAAAAGATTTTGGGAATTCTAAATGACCTAAAACAGGGACGTTAATTCTGATTTCATGTCAGACAGGGAGAAAAAAAAAATCTTTTTATATAGTGTATGTAAATTTCTGGTTTCAACTCTATATTACATAACATAACCAAATGAGCTATTTAACACCTTTACACCTGAATCCTTACGCTGCGAAGACTTGGGTTCGACTTTTATCAACACAAGCTTAAAACGTGTGGAAAGCACTGCTTCTCATCAGCTGTGGTGATAGTGATGCCTTTCACTTTCTCGACTTGTTCACCCGTTTCATATCTCTCGACGGCCAAATCTGCTTTCTGCATTCTGTGTTAGCTTTTCTGTTGAAAGCAGCAGTGAGGAGGTTTGTCCAGTGCAGTGCGTGTCAGCTTACGCCAAGTGGCCTGTCTTAACACCCGTGCTTGCATGTTACTAAGCCTAACCTCTCTGTGTCTTTGATGCTCGCCCTTTCTAACTGGCCCGCAGCCACGCTTCCGCGGAAAGAGAGCGCGCTCAAGCAGGAAACGGAAAGTAAGTGAGACAGGAGGAGACAACCTCCCCACCCTGCTTTCCTACTGCAATGCTTTCCATGTAACTGCCCTGAAAACAACCTCAGTATTGAGTGAAGCTTATTTCATGCTTATGTTACAACAACACATCATCATATAGTCTACTGACCTAGATAGGCTTGTGTGTGCTGGTCCCTGCTTGTGTATCCCTGTCTGTTGTGTGTCCCATGTGTGTCTGTAAATGTGTTGTTGTTTACGTCTGTGAGTGTGACCGTGTACTGTATGTGTTTGTGTGCCCATCCTCATTTGCCTCTCCCCCTATGTGTGTGCGTGTGTTTCCTGGTGTGTATGTGTGTGTATTTGTGTAATCTCACTTAGACACGTCCATGTTGAAATCAGGCCTTCACGGCAGCTCCGGAAAGCTGGCGGGCTCCACGTCCAGCCTCAACAAGCTGAGCGTGCAGGGCTCCAACAGCCGGCGCTCGCAGTCGTCCTCACTGCTGGACATGGGCAACATGTCGGCCTCCGACCTGGACGTGGCCGACCGCACCAAGTTTGACAAGGTATCCCCGGCAGAGAAGGTCGGATGAAGGTTAACGAAAATGAAGTCTGTGCGTGTGTTCATGAAACGGAGTGGATGTTTGCAGATTTTCGAGCAGGTCCTCAGTGAGCTGGAACCCCTGTGCCTCGCGGAACAAGACTTCATCAGCAAGTTCTTCAAGCTGCAGCAGCAACCGACCGTCTTTCCTCCTCTAGCTCAGGTGACTTCAATTACAATTGCTCGGAATTTAACGGGCCTGTGGACAGCACGCTCGACTAGTGGTTAGTACATCTGCCTCTCAGTCACCAGTTGTAGACAACTTTATGAAAGTTTTGGCAAGTGGTTCCAAGGGTTTACAAACTAATTTACCAACTTCCACTTTTGGAACAGAAAATACACTGGAATTATATCGTAATTGGACTGCAATGCAAAAATCCAGTCGACTATGTTATGAAAATGTGTCTTGTTTGTTTGCCACACATTAAAACAATAATGTAGGCTGTTTATCACCCGTGTTACCATTTTTAAAACACGGCATAGCGTCTCTTGGTTATCCAACGATGCACTCATGTTCCTTCTCCTTTCCAGAAAACATAAACTTGCGAAGCAATAACAGACGCTGACATGCTTTTATCCCTCAAAAGCGTCCGTAATGTCTGGCAAGAGTTTTCATGTTTTATTTCCGCTGCTTTGTCAGCCTGAAGCGGAGGAGGCGAATGGCAGCTTGCCGTCAAGAATGCCTCCCCAGGCGGAACACAGACACTCCTTGTCGTCAGAGTGAGTGCTCAAATTAACATAGATGGCGAAAGTCAACCATCCTCACACATTTCCTCATTTTTGTTGTTGTTGTCGTCGTCGTCGTCCCCCCCCCCCACCGCCATCTTCCTCACCTTCAAAGCAAAGACATGGTGCGGCTGATGATGAACAAAGTCTTCCAGAGCATCGAGACGGAGCTCAACAGCCTCATTGCTCTGGGCGACAAGATCGACAGCTTCCACTCGCTGTACATGCTGGTGAAGATGAGCCACCACGTGTGGACAGCCGAGAATGTGGACCCGGCCTCCTTCCTCAGCACCACGCTGGGAAACGTGCTGGTCACCGTCAAGAGAAACTTTGACAAATGCATTGTGAGTCATGTGTATTATTCTCATGGCTATGGGTATGCTTGTGCCCACTCCTGATATTGAATCTTCATTCAAGATTGGATATTATGTATATTAACATACATACTACAGTGACAAAGTCCAAGCTTTGCCACAAATAGCGAAAATGTGCAACATTTTGTCAGCCACTAAAAAGATTTGCAATTGCATTTACAACCCCAATTCCAATACAGTTGGGACGTTGTGTTAAACATAAATACAAACAGAATACAATGATTTGCAAATCATGTTCAACCTATATTTAATTAAATACACTACTACTCTCCGTTGTCGTATTTTACGCTTCATAATGCGCCACACGTTTTCAATGGGAGACAGGTCTGGACTGCAGGCAGGCTAGTCCAGCACCCGCACTCTTTTACTACGAAGCCACACTGTTGTAACGTGCAGAATGTGGTTTGGCATTGTCTTGCTGAAATAAGAAGACGTTGGTTGGATGGCAGCATATGTTTCTCCAAAACCTGTATGTACCTTTCAGCATTAATGGTGCCTTCACAGATGTGTAAGTTACCCATGCCATTGGCACTAACGCAGCCCCATACCACCACAGATGCTGGCTTTTGAACTTTGCGTCCATAACAGTCCGGATGGTTCTTTTCCTCTTTGGCCCAGAGGACACGACGTCCACAATTTCTCAAAACAATTTGAAACAATTTGAAATATGGACCTGTCGGACCACACAACACTTTTCCACTTTGCATCAGTCCATCTTAGATGAGCTCGGGCCCAGAGAAGCTGGCAGCATTTTTTGGCTTTGCATAGTCGAGTTTCCAGTTGCACTTACGGATGTAGCGCCCAACTGTATTTACTGACATTGGTTTTCTGTAGTGTTCCTGAGCCCATGTGGTGATATCCTTTACACATTGATGTCGGTTTTTGATGCAGTGCCGCCCGAGGGATCGAAGGTCACGGGCATTCAGTGTTGGTTTTCGGCCTTGCCGCTTACAAGCAGTGATTTCTCCAGATTCTCTGAACCTTTTGATGATATTATGGATCGCAGATGATGAAATCACTAAATTGCTTGCAATTGTACGTTGAGGAACATTGAGGACTATTTTCTCACGCACTTGTTCACAAAGAGGTGAACCTCACCCCACCTTTGCTTGTGAATGACTGAGCAATTCAGGGAAGCTCCTTTTATACCCAATCATGGCACCCACCTGTTCCCAAGTAGCCTGTTTACCTGTGGGATGTTCCAAACAGGTGTTTGATGAGCATTCCTCAACTTTCTCAGTCTTTTTTGCCACCTGTCCCAGCTTTTTTGGAACGTGTTGCAGCCATAAAATTCCAAGTTAATGATTATTTGTTTAAAACAATAACGTTTATCAGTTTGAACATTAACTATCTTGTCTTTGTAGTGTATTCAATTAAATATAGGTTGAACATGATTTGCAAATCATTGTATTCTGTTTTTATTTATGTTCAGCACAACGTCCCAACTTCAATTGGGGTTGAATTGGGGTTGTAAATGTCACAAAATGGTGCTAAAGTATTTTCTTTTCCCAATAGGACAAGACAACGGCCTGACTAAGTGAAGCTCTTCCCCTGAGTTCAACATAGTTGATTGGCACACAGAGGGCGCCAAAGCAATATTCTTAGATTAGATTACATTTTTATATGGTTTTGGCCTTAAAACTGCAGATGTGGTTGGTTACGTCAGACCATAACACATTTTTCCCACGTACGTTTGGGAGATTTCAAGTGTATTTTAGCAAAATATAGAAACAAAGGTTACATTTTTTGGCCCAAATTCTAAAAGGTATTTTTGGTGCAAACACAACAGCTCATTACCAGAAAACTGCTTTTCTTCAGCTAGAACTGGCGCCTTAGTCAAGGAGGAGTGAAAGAAAACATATATCAGGAAAAGCCTACTAGAACATCAGCACTTTATTTGGGGTTAATCAGAGGCACTTTAAATGGTGGCAGGTGTGTGCTGACTCCCATTTAACACGAGTTTCAATGTGACTGGTTAATTCTGAACACGACCACACCTCCAATTAGAAGAGAGTGTGCACACTTCTGCAACCACATCTCCTTTGTTTATGTATATTCAATCTATAAGATTTTTTTTTAAATCAAATGAGTTGTACAGGTTATAAGTTTAGAAATCATTTCTCCAGGCTCATTTTCCTGGATCATAAAAACCTGGAATTTGAACAGGGGTGTGTAGAATTTTTATATCTATTTTATCCAGTCCATCTAATAATAGGCTGTGTCTTTCCTCCTCACAGTCTGGCCAGATCAGACAGATGGAGGAAGTGAAAATTTCCAAGAAGAGTAAAGTTGGCATCCTGCCTTTCGTCACCGGCTTTGAAGAGTTTGCCGAGCTGGCCGAGACCATCTTCCGAAACGCGGAACGTCGCGGAAACCTCGACAAAGCTTACGTCAAGCTCATCAGAGCCGTTTTCATGAACGGTAAGAATGCTGACTCGTGTATTTTTTTTGTTTGTTTTTTACACGGAGCCAAGGCTCTGACGAGCCCCTCGTCTTTTTCAGTGGAGAAAGTGGCCAACGAGAGTCAGAAGACGCCGCGGGACGTGGTGATGATGGAGAACTTCCACCACATCTTCTCCACACTTTCAGGGCTGAAGATCTCCTGCCTGGATGCGGAGAGGCGCGAGGCCAAGCACAAATACACGGACCACCTGCAGTCCTACGTCATCAACTCTCTGGGCCAGCCTCTGGAAAAGCTCAACGTAAGCCCATATAACACCATGTTCACGTGATTAACATAGCAAATGGATCATCATGGCCCTGTTGCAGCATTTCTTCGAGGGCGTGGAAGCCCGGGTGGCCCAGGGGGTCCGCGAGGAGGAGGTGAGCTATCAGCTGGCATTCAACAAGCAGGAGCTCCGAAAGGTCATCAAAGAGTACCCCGGAAAAGAGGTCAAGAAGGGACTGGACAACCTCTACAAGAAGGTGGACAAACACTTGTGTGAAGAGGAAAGCCTGCTACAGGTCAGATATTAATACTGTAGTAGAATTTTGAGTTATTAATACGGTAGTGATATGAGTGTGATTCGTTCTCAAATCATCTTTCTCTATTGAAATAAATGGCAATGCCATTAATCCGATCCAACTTCCCAAATAAAACAACTCATTAGCTTACAATGTGTTTTTAATTGTTAAAATAGCACTCTATAATATTGTACTTTATTTAAAAAAAATACCGTAACAAAATGTTTAAAAGTATTTGTGTATAGAAATTAAAGAGTTTTTGCGAGCAGTTCTTGAAAAAGAATCAATATGTGCTTGCTTCAAGCTGTTTATTGAGACTCCTATTTGAAGTTTACAGTAAAAGTAACACAAAATAAAGTGAATTACACATTGCAAATTGAAGCAAACGCTAAACGCTAATTGAACTATTTTAACAATTTTTGATTAAAATAAAACATGCTCATTAAAATTGCAAGACACAATGTCATTATCAAGTACTAAGAATCTTTTGAGCTTGGAACAAATAAATTCACTTTTACGTGACTTCTGTTTGGTTTGCTTTCTAAACACATCCTCCCTCGTATACACCGCCCCCAGGTGGTGTGGCACTCCACGCAAGACGAGTTCATCCGGCAGTACAAACACTTTGAAGACTTGATCGGCAGATGTTACCCCGGCTCTGGAATCACCATGGAGTTTACCATTCAGGACATGCTGGAGTATTTCTCCAGCATCGCTCAGTCCCATTAGCCCTGCTGACAACGACTCCCTAGTGACATACTCTGGATAAAAGTGCAAAACAAAACAAAAAAGGTTAATTCATTCGTCCATCCATTTTCTACAGCGCTTGTCTTCATTTAGGGATTAGTGAACTGGAGGTTATGCCATCTGACTGTAACAGTTGGGGTTCACCCTGGATTGGTCGTCAGTTAATCGTAGAGCACATATCGACAAACAAGACCTATGGACCATTTAAAATCTTCAATGAACCTAACAACCACGTTTTTGGCTGGTGGACTCGGAGAAAGCCCATGTGAGCACAGCATGCAAATCCCACACAGCAAGGCCGGACCTGAGATTCAAACTTTGAACTTCAGAACTGCAAGGTAGACGTGCGAAACACTGGGTCCTTCATTCTATTTCTTTGCACCATGTTCTTAATAAAATTGCAGTCACCAAAATGTATTTCTCCTATTTTTTTTTTTTTAGATATATATTTTTCTTAACTCTTACATTTGGTACCTGGGTTGTCAGGGGGGACATCCCGTAGTTAATCTTCCTCTTCATACCACCACTATCACGTTGCACATGTATAGAAACCATCACTACAAAACAAAACTGCAATATAAAGGCCCTCAACTGTGTCACATAAATCATCTGGATTAGTTCAGAATCAATACATGACAAAAAATGCTAAGAAAGATCAAATATACACTCGCTTGGAGATGATGATTATTTAATGTATTAATGTGCACAAATCATCAGTCCTGATGGAAATGTCCCATTTGCTAAAACTGTGGAGTTCATATTACATCAAGCAGCACGACTGATGGTGACGGACCTTGGCAGATTACATTGACATGGCAACACATACTGAGGCTAAAATCTGATTCCCCGTCAAATTGAAGTAAGTAAAATAAATTGAAGTAAGTAAATAATCCACATATGAATTTGAACGCGGCGCAGCTAGGAGAAACGCTACAAAATGTAGATCATAGACTGTTTTCATATTCGAATTTAGGCTGTAAATGTAGGTCTTCTGCTGTTGTTCGACATCGCCCTCCCGGAGCATGTGTACACGGGCGACGCTGGTGAGCATAACGCGCGCCCCCTTCTTTGTTTCCTTACTTCCATGGTGACGAATGCAAACCTGAGGTCATCGGCGCTATTTTCAAAACTTTCTCTTTCGGCATTTGCTTTTAATATAATATTTATGGATATAGCATTTGCTCCTATAATGGTTCGGTTGCTACGGTCGCTTCCATTTATGTGGTGCTAAATTGTCGTAGCTGTCAGACAAAAGTGCTTCCTTCCGCCTAAAGGAGGTAAGTTGGGATAAAAGTTGACATTTTATCAATACTTTCGTGTTAAAATTTATTATATTGTATTGTTGTGGTGAACGAACAGACTGAGAAAAAGACCCCAAAATATATTGCTAACTTGTAGCTAATGTTAGCTAGCTCGACGCTAGCTGGCAAACTGGCTTCATTTACGCCCTTTAAATCATATTTGTGGTCGTTTAACTCTTTGGCTAAAGTCTCCGCGCTGTGTATTGTGTACCCCCCCCCCCCCCCCGACTCTTAAATATGTATTAAGAGTCATGGAGAGCATCGCGGAGAGGAAATTCGTCAACTTGAGGAGACGTCTGGACCAGCTGGGCTACATGTATCCTCTGGGGATTGAAAACCTGCCGCTCGTCGAGAAGCTTTTTAGGTATAACACACCGACTTTTCCTCCACACGACTAGGGAGGGTTGCAAGGGAGTGCCAATTTCCGTAAAGTTCCCGGTCAGGCCACCACAATGACAACCACTCATCATTTTTTTTTTCCAGCGATCTGGTCCACACGACCGAAAGCCTGCGCAATGCAAAACTTTCAGCAAAGTCAGAGAAAGAGAGCCAAAACTGTGACGTTCTCCTGGAGCCCTACAGGGCAGATAATGCAAGGCTGGTCAAGGAGAACAACCAGCTTAACCTTGCGCTCCTCAAGGCGAAGGAGGAGATGGACCATATCACCAGAGGTAAGAAGTGATGAGAAGGCGGGTATCCATTCATTTCAGAAATGTCCACCTACCTCGTTTCAGAGCTGAAAACCCGCATCAGAAAACTGGACCATGACGCGTGCGACCTGAAGTTCCTGAACAATCAGTACGCGCACAAGGTCCGCTGCCTGGAGAAGGACGGCAGAGCCAAAGCCGAGCGCATCCTGCAGCTGCAGGAGAAGAACTTACAAGCAGTGGTGCAGACTCCGGGTAATGGCTAAACCTGAGGGCTGTCCAGACTTTTTGCACCTATGTGCTGAATGAAAGTCTTGTCGTGTTTTTACCAGGGGGGAAAAAGCGCAGCATCGCTTTCCGACGTCAGAGATTGCAGATTGATGATCTGATCCCTCCTCCCGTGACATCCGGGTATCCCGTGGCCCAGCCTGATGATCCGTATATAGCAGATCTCCTGCAACTGGCTGATAACAGGTTGCTAATTATGTTTTATTTGCTTGTCTACAAATAGTCTCTGGAGTTCTTGTCCACCCAGTCATGTGAAATTACACAGCCAAGTAAATCCTTCGTGAGCTGCCTAATTCCAAAATGTGTCGAAGCGAGCCCTTCTGAATTTTGCTGAATTGTGATGAAGTCGGGCTAATTTACATAATTCAGTGTTCCCTTGCATATTTGTGATTCGCTACCTTTTGGCTTCATCAATTTGCAAATTTTTTTCTGGAATATAACAATGTTATTTGCTGAAAAACTCTGGCCAAAGCACTGTCTAAAATAAAAATAATGCTTTAACACCATCTTGTGGCATATTCGTGCCAAGGAATTTTGCAGAAGGGTGATGCGAGGCGCTTCATTGAAACAGTCCATCGCCTTGTCTAATATAAAAGCAGTGCTTTGCTGCCATCTTGTGGAATCTATAAGAAAATTATAAACCTGTCACTCTCAATTATTGGTGGACTCATTGCCTGTCCCTCGCTATTCACATTGTACCGTCCTCTCGTCAAAATGATCCCACGATTTGGTGGATAGGCTGGGTGAAGAGTCGCCATTTTCAAACTTTTGGTCGGACTGCACTGAAGCAGTAACATGGCAAAGCCGACATCGCAGACAGAGCTGCTGTTTCATCGTAGGTTAATGTTATTAGCGATTAGCTAACTGGTTTGTCAGTGTGAGATTCTGCCACACTTTTTTGACAAGTGTAATTCGGCAGCTTGGAGATGAAGTGCTGCCTCCACAAGTGAAAATACAGTTCACGCTTTTAATCGCACTTTAGTAAGTAGCCACTCGCCTCGACGCAACCTCCATACTTGCAATAGGCCCGGCAGTTGGAGGGGTGGGGTGAGCAGTGGGTTATTTGCATGAGACAGGGATGTCCCTCTGGAAATGAGGTCATTTCAGTGAGGCTAAAAAAAAAAAAAAAAAAATGGGGTGTAAACAAGATGAAAGTACAGACATGTTAATAAGACAGCCGTTTTAAATTGTGTGTGGGGGGGGGGGAATAATTCTTAACATGACTCCTTTAATTACCTGCCGTTTTGTAGGATTCTTGAGCTGCAGGATGAAATCACAAAAGTTCAATCTGAGCTGGACAATACCCACGAATGTATTCAACGCTTGAATACTCGAGTAAGTAACCTGTACTTTACATCATCAGATAATGTTTAATTTACATTTATTAAAGCGTACTTATCCGACATTTTCTTCTAGATTGGCGAGAGGGACAAAGAGATTGAGCGTCTGAACCGTGCGCTTCATGGAGGGCGACCTCGTGATGTCGTCTCTTTGGAGGCTCAGAATGTCAGCAATGAGAAACTGATCGCCCAACTCAACCTTCAGGTGACCGCAGCATTTCCTGAAGAAACATCAGACACCGTTTTGGCCGTTGTGTCTGCTAAAAAGTTGTGTTTCGTCACCTAGGTCGAGTACCTCCAAGAGAGCAACAAAACACTGGAGCAGGAGGTGGAGGGATTGCAGCACAAGTCCTCCAACGAAGTGGCCGACCTCTCCTTGAAGAACTTTGAACTGTGTCAGGAACTCACACACATCGACGGCCTGGCCCAGCGGATGGAGATGGATAAGGAGCGAGTGCTGGAAATGGCCGACGTGGAGTTGCGAGATAATAAAGTAAGCATGTGACATTTGAAGTTACTGGTTAAAGCTTTTAAAAGGAGACTGAAAAGTTACTTCTATACAAATACAATAGGACGTTGACTCACGGGTGCCCCAACTTTTTTTTGTGTGTCCCCACTACACAGGAAGTCATTCGAAGTCAACAAGAAGTCATTGAAGAATTGGAGGAGAATCTTAAAAAAATAACAGCAGTGAGTATCTAGTGTAATGTAAATTAAAGATCCTCAATAGTCTCAATCTTGTTAGATTATTTCAACCGACGTAGTTTAACCAGCGCTACTACTTGGGATTTACGGTAGCCTCATTTGTTTGTATCCCAGGAACGTTCTCAGCGGGACTTTGACAAAGGCTCTTTTGAAGAGCAGCTGCTGGAGCTCCGAAGGCAGAACGAGAAATTGGAGGGAACGCTGGAAGTTCTGGAGGCGGAGAAAAGCAGATTGCAGGACAAAGTTGAGAAGATGATGTCTGCAGGTAAGATCATGAGGAAATTCTATTTCAGGTTTAAATCGTGGTATCAATTCAAACGGTTCATATTATAGTTTCAAATTTAGATTATTTTTTTGTAATACTGTATTTACAGTAATGTCACTAATCCGGGTCAACAAAAAAAAAAACAGTGTATATATCTGAGATTTCTTCTAACAGCATTGTTGTAGCATCAATGATCGTAATCATTTTGGTTACGATATTCATAAAATGTTCAGCTCTCTCCGGTATGTACCTTCGATCTAGACAAAGACATGGTGCTGGAGCTGGAGGCTATGCGAGCCAAACACGGCGTCTGCGGAAGGGAACGCTCGCCGTCGCGCCTGGACGCCTTCGTTAAGAGTCTGGAGGAGGAGCGGGAGCGCTATCGCCAGGAAGCCGAACGCTGCAGACGAGTCCGAGCAAGCGGCAGCCCCGTTCGTAGTCCGGTCCGGAGCAGGAGTCCTGGAGGCAATGTAGTCAGGGTGAGATTATTGCAGAAATCTGTGGCTCACGTCTCAGCTGCATAACTGTAATGCACTTTACTTTGGAGTCAGCCAGTCCTGCCTCAAATGTCTCCAGTTGGCTCAAAAAGCTGCTGCTTGCCTCTTAACCAGAACATGAAAGAGGGAGCACATAATTCCCACTCTGACCGCCCACCCCCAGTGCTTGTGCACTTTCAAGTTCATTTTAAGATTATGCTATTTGTCTTCAAATCTCTAAATCAAATCAAATTTGAGTTTAAGGCTGTGGGAGGGGTGATCTCGTACTAAAAAAAAAATATTTGTTTTATATTGTCTCCCTATATTGCAGATTTCCACCTATAGTGGGTGGGTCTGGAATGTATCACCCGCAATGAACTGGGGTTCACTGTAGACCAAAGTTTGAACTCGTTGCCGTTTCTCAGGGAGGCGTCGCCGAGGCCGACATGCTCGCTTTGGTGAAGGAGCGAGACGAGCTGAAGGCGGTTCTGCAGGAAGTGGAGGAGCATACCGAGGACATCCAGACCAACGTGAAAGCCCTCAGCGCTGAGAGAGACCACTTCAAAGCCATGTTTTACCAGGTGAAAAGACTAAACCCCCTCAGATATCTATATTTGCTTTGGACCTCTTGAAATCAGTTGTTTACTCAGGCGCAAGAACAGCTGCAGGACGCCTGGCAAAGCTCGAGCTCATCGGATGACGTCTTGAACCTGAAAGAGGAGCTCAGGCTTGCAGAAAGTAAAATTCTGCAAGTTAGGGCAGAAAGGGACTTATTGATGGAGGAATTTAAGGTTTGTACATTTCAGTGCTATGAGTTTGAATCGCAAGTGAGGATAATATTTTAGCGACATTGTGACGCCTTTGACAAAAAGAGAGAAAAAAAAAAGCTTGAATTTGGCGAGATTATTAGTATGCGCGTAACTTGCTTGATTTTGTACTAGATTTACCTCTTTTTCATTAGGTTGGCCAGACGTCCGCTCTCCCAAATGGACATGGGCAGGAACAGAGGATTCTTGACATGCAGAATGGCATTCACTATGTACATAATTTAACACACGAAGCGTTGTTTTTCCGTAATATTTGCCAAATGTTTGTTTGAGCTTTGAGTCTTTCTGTCTTTTTGTGTCTGCTGTCTTGGATAGGAAGCCTGAATAACCTTAATGTAAAGCTAGAAAAAAAAAAACCTCGACTCTACTTCTGAATTTACTGCACATTCTATTAAAAACCTGTTGACTTTGTTCGTTGTGGCGCAAAGGTGGAACAGGAGAACTTGGAGCTGCGCTCACAGCTCTTTGCGCTGAAGGACAGCAAGCGGGACATGGAGCAGAAGCTGGACGTTCAGTCGAGCGCTCTGCTTCAGAACGCAGAGGAGGCGGCGCAATACAGGAAAGCATCTTTGGCTCTGAGGTTTGTTTAGAAAATGCACTGTAGTTCCTTTACATTTTGGCCAGTGGAGCTTGTTCACTCAACTCCAGGACATGTTAGGCATTTATTAGGTGAGGTGTTTACCAGAGAGGATGTCTTTATTTTTACAATGCAGAAAATGCTTGAAAACTTAAACCAGTTTTTGCGGGCATGTGTAGCCAAGTGAAAATGTACATATTTTAGGGGGCTTAAACACGATGACGGAAGTGACCACAAGAACGTTTGATAAATAAATTAGCCCTCGGCAACCGTTTCACCAATTGACACAAAATTGGGTAGACGTGTCTATCATAACGAGACGCACGAAAAAGTCTCAAGCACCAATGCTCGAAATTTGTCGGCCATTTTGGTTTGAAGCACCCATTTTGGGCATTTTTGAAATTTGAAAATAAAATCACCAAACAGTTGGAGCTAAGGTGCCTTTTGTCAGATAAACAAACAAATGCAATACAGGAAAACATACAAAATACATTTCTTGACTAAACATTGGTGTATTGTTTCGGTATGTCAGGCTGCAGCAGGAGCAGATGCAGCAGGAGCTCTCCGACCTCCAACACAAGCTGTCTGTGAAGACCACCGAGCTGCGTGCCGCTCGAGAACAGACGGAAATACAGAACGAGACAATGGGTGACTATTTTTTTGCTGTTCTAATTTATTTATTTATTCATTTATTTATTTTAAATGACTCGGCCACCTGATTTCTGTGGTTTTGTCTCGCAGGGGTGCTGCGTCAGCAGGTGTCCAAGCACAAGCAGGAGTCCGAGGTTCTTCGGATCTCCTTCTCTGCGCTGGATAAGGAGAAGGACGGTCTACTGGATGAGGTGGATCAGAAGACTGAGAAGATGGTTGTCCTTCAGGAGGAACTTGAAAACAAGGTAGCGCGACCAAATCTGGCTTTGTTGATTAACACAGGCTAAACATAGCTCCTCCCTGAAATACTGTACTTCCTTGACACCAAATACTACTTCCCTACAAGCCTTTGCATGGTCCTAATTTTTTGGCAGCTTAAAAAATGTCACTGAACTGTTCTGTAAATTGAGGCATCCAACAAAGACGCATTATCGGGGTATAGCCATCGTTATCTTGCTAACTGCACGCTGGAATGGTAAATGGGCCTCATTATGGAAGCTGAGCACAGCTAACTCCCAACTGAGCACTATAGCCAAACGAAATGATGTCACTTTGTACTTATACAGTGGGGGAGGGAACTCCCGCGAGAAAGTATACGCCACTGCCCTGTGACGTCACGTCATAATAGTTGTTATGGCTACAAATGCACTGTAACACGTCATTTTCTTCTTTTAGGCAAAGACCCTTGAAGATGTGAGGCTCACGGTCACCAAAATGGACAAATCTATGTGGTGAGTAGACTTTAATTCATTTTTTTATGCTCCACTACACTTAATGAGTGATCCGCCGCGTTTGTGTTTCAGTCAACTCCACGGAGCGCTAAACAGCCGTGAGAGGGAGCTGGCCAGTCTGAGGAAACAGTTAGACGACGCTCAGATGGAGCTCGCGGGACTGCAGAAAACCAGAGAGATCACAGCCAGGGAGAAGAGGAATCTTCAGGACGACCTGACCACCATGACCAGGGAGAACCAAGTAAGGAACGCATTATTTTGACTATCTTCCGTCACGCTTGAAAAGCCGAGCGTGAACACCAAGTTCTGCTTCCGTTGTCTCGTCTAGGCGGTCCATGCGGAGATGGGGGAAGCCTTACGCGAGCGCGATGAGCTGAAACTGAGAGTGCATTCTTACATCACCACAGTGGCCAGGGTTGAGAACCTGTTGAAGACAAAGGCAAGAGAAAAATGCTGTACACACATTATTGTAATTCTCTCTTGAGCGGGGTACATGCACAATGATTTTTAACATCTCAGGTCATTTCTTTAAAAATGTGACATTTCAGTTTTATCAATGGATAGCCCTTTATGATGAGTAGCCATCTCATTTTTTAAGGGGTGCGACATATAACATTGAGATTTAAGATCATCCTTAAATGAGCCCCACAGGGGACATTGGAGGTATTGCTTCAGCACACAGCGTATTGTCGAAAAGATAAATAAAAATGGAAATTGGGGATAAAAAGATTAGTCGCTCTTTTTGTGTTCAGGCCAAAGCCCTGTCCAATATAAAAGTTGTGCTTTGGTGCGATCTTGTGGTATCTTGTTACCACTGAACTATGTTGAGATGAGTGAAGACGCTTCTATTACAGTAATCGGAATCATCTTAGAATCCCTAAGATGATTCCGCAGGGGTTACCGTCAACAAAGCCCGCACAATAGACACAATCGATGAAAGAGAGGCCAGTTATTTCCTGTATTATAAATGTACAAGTTTCATATATGTAATAACATTTTAAGTGATACTTGAGACGTGCAGTTATTCTATTTGTCCACATGAGGTTGCCATCGACACACTCTACACGAGCACATGCCTTAAAAAGGCAGCTGTGCTCTGCTTGAGTGACATGAACATCAACCCATGCTAAAGACGGGTGACTTCCTAACTAAACCGTTAGGCACTGTGCATCACACTGACGGCCACGGCGGTGTAGGGAGCGTAAAGCATTCTGGGAATTAGGGCAGGCAGATCCTGTTGTTTCCCAGAATTCTTTGTGATTCTCTTTTTAACTACAGTACTGTAGTGATAGAAAATCAAGCTAAACGTTGCTCTTTACTTGCATTTGTTCCTGCCCATATTGTTATGGGTGTGTGCATTAGCTAAACATCGGGCTAGGTTGGTATTTTTGCATTTATTTCATAAAACTCTTGACTGTGGCTTGTGTGTTAAAACAGTGGCATTCCGGTCATGTCCACTGCATCACTAAGCAACTTGGTGGCTTAGCAAATGTACGAGTTGGATCGCACATTTTTGCTATTAGGAGCAGGGCTCCACTCGACCCTGCTTTAGCAGACTGTGCCAGCAAACCCTTTTTAAACTCTCCAATTGGTTCAAAAATCCATGGCCCAATTAGCGACCAGAATCAGAAGAGATCACCACTTGTGAAGTGTCAGCTGACTGTGACTTGGGTTGGCCACGCAGGATCAGGAGAACCTGGACCTGCTAGCGCGCTTCCGCACAGCCCTCTCGGACGTGCAGGAGCGCGAGCACCGGCTGCAGCAGTTCGAGGAGCTCAAGAACTCCGTCCGCCTGGACCTCCTCTCGTCCGACACGGAACGCCGGCACCTGCTCGAAGCCGTCGGCCACCAGAAGCACGAGATTCAGCAGGTGAGAAACACAATCTCAGGTACAGGAAATACATTTAAAAGGTCATATCATTTTTAATTGTATTGCTTTTGCTCTAGCATGTGCAAGCCCTGCAAGCATACGAGGACAAAGTGTCATCGCTGGCCCGAGCCATGGCCCGACTCGAGGAGGAGCTGCGAAGGGTCCAGGAGGAGAATGCGTCACTCGTCTCCGACTTGGCCACCGTCAGGGAGTTATGCGTCAAGCTGGAATCGGCCAAGGATCTCACCGCGCGACACGTTACATCCAAAAGCATGGAGCTCGAGAGGGTGAGCGAGGCCTCTCTGCGCCAGCACGGCGCTCTAGTGGTTTGCGCCCGTGCCTCACAGTTCCGAGCTCCTGCTCTTCAAATCTCAGCTTCAGCCTTCCTATGTGGAGTTTGTATGTTCTCCACTTCATTGCGTTTATTTTTCTGGGTACTCTATTTGAACCCACTCGGTGGAGCAACACATTTAGAAAGATAATGTAACAATACTCACAGGGTTTATATCTTTATACGCTTGTGAAGAACGACTAATAGTACTGCTGAAGTGTTGTGACCTCTTATCTGTCTCCTGTCAATCCATAAGCCTGTTAATACTGCCCCCAGGTGGCCAAGGCAGGCATCCCAAAAGGAGCTGCAAAATGACATGCAAGTGTGACATACTTGGTTCAATACTTTACATTCTATTTCATTGTCATCACTGTGTTTTTATCAAGCACAACATTATTGAGTGCTATTTTTCCTCATTAAAATACACATTACAAGACGTTTTGGGCTAGAAAGCTGCAACGAAATAATGGCATTTTCATGGAGAAAAATTATTTGAAATGTGCTTTGAGCTATAAGCCTGGTTACAGAACAAATTAAACTCAAGGGACCCCTGTATCAAAAAAGTCAAAGCAAAATCTCTGCCTCGAAGCTTCACAGTGATCATTTTCCCACACGGGCTAATGTTACTGCAGACTCACGTCACTCGCCAGTCCCACATCACTCGCCAGGCCCCGCCTTTTAAAGCCACACACACTCAAAGTCACAGATATTACAGTGTTGATCGCACTTTATGCATCCCTGCTAATTTCCGTGCGTACTATTTTTATAGTCCATTAATCATTTGGAGGCCTTGTTTAACTTAAAATTGTGTCAATCATGAGAATTTCCCACTATCAACAATAAATATTCTCAGATTTCTGTAATCCTCCATGGAAGCAGACTGATTATTTGTGTTGAATCAAAATAAGACGTTTACAAACATCTGCTTTTACTTTGAAAAACGATCAACATTTTTGCCCATTTTCTGACAGATTACAGACCAAACCAACAACTGCATCATAATCAATTTCTGTCTGTGCATTATATGCAGTCAATTTGAAATAATTTCCTGATTTTGAATAAAAAGGTGGACATTAAAACCAGGCTAGCGCCAGCTTTCTAAAATTTAGTTTGGTCCCACCCAGGCGGAAGGAGAGCTGGAGGACGTGCGCTCTGTAGCAGAGCTGCTGAAAAAGCAGCTGGCCAGCGAGCGAGTGACAGTCCGCAACCTGGAGACGCTGCTGTCCACCAATCGCCAGAAGGACATCCAGACGCACCTGACGGCCAGCGAGAAGGAGTCCGAGCTCAAGGTCCTGCGCGACAGGCTCACCCTGGCCGACAACAAGAAGTAAGGACCCCGACCGCCCCGTTCGCGTACGGAACAAGTCACTCGAGCATTTTATTTTATTTTTTCCGTTGCCGTACGACAGCGCCGAGCACGCCAGGGACGTGTCCAACCTCCGCACGAAGGTCTCTAAGCTGCAGGCAGAGATGGACGTCCTCAACAGACAGTTGACATCAGAGCGCTTCCAGAAGTGAGTAATGACGGTAATACACACATGCTACGACCCAAAATATCATTGAATAAATAGACATGAGAATGAAGACATATATTTGTAAAAATAGAAAGTATATATTTAATACAAATATCTTTTAATAATATATGGATAAACGTATTTATTTTTTTATGTATATCAAATTATATAAAAAAATTATAAATGTATTTTAACGAAATTAAAACGATTTGAAAATATAATTAAAACAAAAAATACATTTTGCATATTATGCCATTTTTAATTAAATTTTTTTTAAAATACAGCAAATCTATTTATACGATTAAAAATAGAATATAAAACTTCTAAAATGTTTTTATACATGTATAATAATTATAATGCATTCCACATATATAGCACTTGAATTAAAATGTTATTTAAAATTATATACAAATTATATTTTGATTTTCTAAATATTTGTTTGATGCAATTATTACAATTGTAAAGTAAAAAAATATACTTGTATTTTTAGTCGTTTATTATGTTTTAAAGTATAGTTTTTAAATGATCTTTTCTTTTTTAATTATATATAACTCTTGGGTGTGATTTAAAAATATTAATTCATAAAGGTAAAATAAAAACAAATCGATAGGTCTCAAAGGTGAAAGTTGTGTGACGGCATAGAGGAAAAATATAGTTACGATACCAATGGACATTGAACTTACGAGAGATGTAATTCACTGCCTGCATCACTTATCGTCATGAAATTTCAGGGTGAGTACCCATTTTTTAAAATTTGTACTCTTGACATGAGAATGATACTTAAAATTTGATACAATTCCTCAGGCAAATCGTTCCTTTCTAAATCAGAGCAAAATTGGAGGGTGACCACAGATTGGGTTTGGATCTTAGAGGTTCCACTTAGTGTGAGGAGGATTAACCAAATGAATAAATAAATACCGCAGCGGTATGGTAACAAGTGTGGTTGTTTGTGTGCTGCCAGCGAGAGGACCATGCAGGAGATGCGTTTCGGCTAGGCGTGTCCATCTCGCCTCTGCGGAGCTCGTCGTCGCTCAACGTCACGACGACTTCGCAGAGCACGTCTATCAACAGCTCCGCTGACAAGTCGGACAGTTAATTCAGCATTATTTTCTTTTATGAACACGACATACAGGAATGTCCTGACTTGTGAGTTTTCCTAGGTACAAGCCATCACTTGGTCAGATTTCCCCCCCATACATATATTTTTTTGCATTCAAAGCACTTTCAGCCATCTATTGAACTGGAAAAACAGTCAACTACAAAATGAGAACACTCGCAAGGAGCTGCTGTAGGACACTCACTTGCAGACCAACCGGCCATCCCGACGTCACGCACTAGGCCACGCCCCTTAAAGGGACACATCCAACGCACGAATACTCAAGTATGTACGGGAATGAAACTTTATTAAAGTAGTTTGTCTTTACAGTTTTATGTTTTTATACAAGGGTGCTATTTTTCTTTATTAAAAACATAACCAAAAATGCTTTGTATTTTGGGGGCATGGAACAGATTAAGAGCATTTTTATTAGTTCCAATGGAGAAAATTGATTTGGTATACGTATAAATTGAGTTACAAGCTTCCTCTGCGAGCGAATTAAATTTGTTAGTCAAGGTAACCATTACATATTCAAATGTTTCTCAATAATATTTTTCTGTAAAAAGATTTATTTCAGTAGTTCAATTTCAAAGTTGAATCTTCATTTACTGTTTCCACTACACACACAGCGGTAGTTAATGATTTTTTAAAATATTATTTTGCTTACAGCTAATGAAAATTTACAATCTCAAATTGACATATTAATAATTTATATAGTACCTTTCAAAACTCTTAAAAGTGCATCACATTATAGCAACCAATTAATTTATATCGTACCTTTCAAAACAGTTACAAAGTGCTTCACAGTACAACAACCTATGAGCAATAATACTGTGCAACTATTGTCTACCTTAATATTTAATAGAATAAAATTGCACATGAAAATGACAAAGTAAACAAAATAAGATAGAATATCAGCGATAGAGATTGCAAAAAGGCCAAACAAGAAGAAATTATTTTTACTATTCAAAAAGTATTTTTGTGTGTTTACTGATGATACAATATTTATTTGAACTACTTAAATAAACATTTCTACCTTATTGTAATTTATTGAGGTACACAAAAAAAGCAAAAGTAAATATAAATATTTGTTTGTTTGTTGTATTTGCTGTAATGCTTTGCATAAATGAAATCCCTGTAAAATCGCCCTGCCAGCATTTGCCAACTTGTATTTAACCAAAGAATTATACTTGAATTGTACATGTACATCTTGGACTTTTGTTTTCTGTAAACATGTTTACCTCCATCCTTTTCCCCTTGTGTTTTTTATATATATATATATATATATATATACATACATACACACACACACACACACACACACACACACACACACACACACACCTTTGTTGAACAGACTGTTTTTCCATACATTTTACGCTATAAACGGTCACGGTTCAAAGTGACCCGCTGCATGTTTAACCATCAACAGAACTTCACTTGTTTAGTCAATTAATATATTTCATATACCATGAACATTGAAAAATATGAACATAAACCTAACCTAATTTAACCTTTTTTGGGGGTGTACGTTTTAAATGTTGATAAATTTGAACCACCACATTTGTGACATTTCCACCCGCATTACGCAGTTCAATATAAAAAGTACATTCAAAAATACAGTATGAAACGAAATCCAAAGGGCAGAGGTTATTGATCGACCATGGCTTCTTTCCATTCCACTGTGTAAGCAGACAGTGCAATATGTTATCTTTTATGTGAGGATTTAAGGCTGCTTGTCAGCAAGTGTGAACCCTTATGTGTGAGAATAATTTGCATATTTTGCCAATGTTAAAATTTAGCTTGTAACATTGACCCGAGTAAAACATTTGGTGCCATTTAGCGGATTTGAAGTGGTAGAAGTACAATGTTAGTCAGGATAATCACTCAGGATCATTTTTTTAGGGACATCCAATAATCAGGTTTTCACTGACCTATGATTGCAAAGGGGAGGAGGTGCACAAATTTGGTCCGATTATCGGTATGAGTGTACAGTGTTCCCTCCTAATATGGAACTACCACGAAATAGTGAATGGAAAATCTGCGAGTCATTGGCGCTCCCCCTTAAAATGTGTATAATTTCCTATGGATACCACAAGATGGCAGTAAAGCACTACTTTTGTCAACCTGAAGCTCC